>NC_143563.1:67548529-67864852 GCF_054136105.1 Typopeltis vanoorti
ATTTTTAGAATTAATGATGATTTCCTGGTACAAACTGGCGACCAGGCGACAACTTTTTAACAAAAGAGAAGAACCATTAGTCAGTGATGTAATATTATCAGCAGTTTGTGTTTTAATAGTAGTTTGTTTAAATTGTAAGTGTAGTTACAGAACGAGGAGAAGGGCCGACAGATTTAGTCCATCATTAATAGAAATTATGATCAACAAATATACCCAAATTTTTCTGAGTATTATCATATATTACATTTGAATTCTATGATATTAAATTAATATATTCCGTTTCGGACGTAGGAGCCTAAGGTAAAACAATATTAGCAGTGCTAAAGCAAAATAACAATGATTGGAAATGTTTGCATTTACGACCTTCTGTATTGCGCTACTTTAAAGACACGATCATTGAAGAGTCTGTTATCATAATTTATTCGACCTGAATTCTGCAGGTTTTTTTGGCTTTTACTCCTTTGAGGAAACACAGTGGATTAGAAACAGTATTATCGAGCAAATTTCGGAGATCGTGCTTTTTAAGTAGTGAAATACCAAGCCAGCGACTTCATGATTTCAGATGCTTTAACTTAAGATTTTTGCTATGCTGCTTTTCAGTCGATAATGTCATTTTAATTTACGCTTTTGCGTTCAAAGTTAAATTTGGTCATGTTGAAAGAAGATTTTAGAATCCTAGATTGAATAATTCATCGCTTCATTTGTGTTTTAGGCCTGCTAACCCGTTAGTCGAAGTAACTTCGCTTTTGTAACCTAATTAATTACATTTCGATTGCTTACAACTTAAGCGTGTTACCTGTTCCTTTTTATGAAAAGAAAACGGGATTTTTGAGAAAGAAAAACCTTATCCTCAGTAGATTGTAATTCTCCTTCAGATATAAGCTCTCGTCAGTGTTCCTGTTGTCGTAAATCGAATTCAAATCCTGCTCTTATTAGCCAAATGACGTCTTGTCCTGCCCTTCGATTGCTCTAAATGTAATGTATTATGCTTAATTATGCCAATATGAGTCATTGCCCTAAACAAAACTAAAAGTCATCGAGGGAGGGCACCTAGTCTACAACTCTCCATCTCCACCAATCGCAACTACCTTCATTTACACCAACGTCATCTACCGCCGACAATGCATATATATATGTATATTAAAACAGTTTGTGGATTTGCTCTCAACAAAAACGGATGTGATGTCACTCTCCCTTGGAATATACAATGAACAAAATATAGTAAATTGCCTCATTAAGAACGAAATAGACAACAATCAACAATAGACGGTATTTTCGCTCAGCAAGTTCCTTTTTTATTGAAGACAATTGCGTATTAGCTCGCTTAGTATGAGAAGGAGATAGACTTTTAGTTAAAATAGATCTTTCTGAGCTCTTCAAATATTTGAAGCTTAACAAGATAGCATAATAAACAAAACAGTGTACTTTTAAGTCAAGTTTCACTTAAAAGTATCGCTTTTAAGTATTAAAACCCCAAAAAATGAGCAGAATCCATCGCTTTCCATGGTAACAAAAACAAAAAAACAAAAAACAGAGATACGAACTAATCTTTCCAAAACAAGTTAGCACTTTATTCACGTCCCTAATATACAATCGCCGATTACTTTATTCTCTTATAGTGACTGGATAATTTTATCAGCTCTGCAGTACAATAGCATGAGAAGTATTCTGCTATTCTGTATAAGTCAGATAAAGTGCTACGTGCTTAACAAAACCCAATAAAGTACACTAATGTGCTGGGTATTGAATCAACCAAAACGTGAAAATGGATTTTCAACTAATTTTCGCGGAAAAGAAACAGCACAAGCGAGAACGACGTATTAGCTAAGATCGTTAACATAAATGAAATGTCTGTTTGTGGGAATAGATAACAAAAAATGGGAAATGAAAAGGACAAGTAAGGAAATGATTGAGACAATCAGAAAAATGAGTTTCTTTTTTTTTTTTAAATGATATTTATTCTTGTATGGCAGCGTTATTCATTGTCACATCAAAGACACTTTGAAAATCGCTTGGTTTTTTATATTTATGGCTGAAACGACTAACCGTATGATCCGTTGTGTGTCTGTTAATTGTGTATGTCTTCCAGCGGTTTGCTGTTTTACGGAGCGAAAAGTTAGCAGTCCTTCCACGTTTCCGGGAGGGCTGATTCCATAAGCATTCCGATTCAATTTGCTGTCCATCCGTAAGCATACTATTTCACAGCTCTTGACAGCTAGATTTTATTAGCATTTTCTATTTGGAATCATTGCGAAGTTTGGTCAAGCCATCTTCATTTTTGTTTCGACTGGACCATTTTTAGTAACTTTATAAATTTATATAAATAAATATTAACTTAGGGTGGGAGATATTTCCTAGTACGAGATCATCGCCCCGCTTATTGAGGCCCTGAAGTGGTGTAAAAGAGTTCCATTGGGTCTATAGAAAAGGGTTATCGGATCAAAATACATTAAAATACACAAAAAATCAAAATTAAAATGGAAAACAATCCTTATCCTACGTACGATACTAATGTAATAATATAATAAATGCTAATAATAATAAATACTATAAATAACTATAAATACTAATAAAAATAATATAAATACTAATGTAATGGCTTATAAGTTTTCGTAAATGGGAGTCATAAAAAACAAATTCATTACGTCATTATACAATAATACTATTTCGAAACGCACTTCATTATTATATAAAAAATCAAAATTAATTAGAATTAAATAGAAAAACAATGAGTGACTGGGAGTCATAAAAATCAAATTAATTACGCCATAATACAATACTACTATTTCGAAACACCTCATTGTTGTATTCTCTAACAATTAATTTTTTGTCATCGATGGTGTGTTTAATTTTTTACCGTTTAGAATCATTCTGCCAAATTTATTTTCCGCTTTGATCACATTTTAATCAAAGAGGGGAATAACATGCGTACGGACGGACAAAACAAATCTAAATAGGGTGCTTTTGCGCAATGTAACGAAACAAAAAGCACTTATGAACAGCCATAACTCACACAATCAGCATTCACTTTGTGTTAGTTACTTACCATTAGGCTTACGAAGCACACACACACATCATAGATCACCTGATAAGTAATCGCTGATTCCTCGAGGCTATGTGCATAGAGACAGAAATGAGAAAGGTGTAAAACATATTTTTCTTACGGGGGTGCTTTTCCAACTACTTAAAACAACATCCCTTTTTACAAAGAAGCGAAGCGGACTAAATTTGCAATCGATCAAATATTTGCAACCGGAAGGCTTAATGGAAAACTGCTATTAGCTTAAAAGCATCTTATTTAACGCGTTTGTGGATTTGAAAACCGTATTTGTACAACGTCTGTATACCAGGCTTTATTGATGGTATCGAAACACTGCGCTAGCAGATTATCGACATCTAAAAATACTCCCGACGATTGATTCGCGATATTAGGTCGCGTTACTACGTTGGCACACGACAGAATAGAGAGAAAGAGAGAGAGAGAGAGAGAGAGAGAGAGAGAGAGAGTTCTTTTTGACATTACCAGGAGGAAAATTTTCAGACGAAAGAGCCATATAGTTTCCTCCGCATGCAGACAGTTCTTCAGCGATAAGCTATTACCTTTGCTTGCAAGAGACAGACGTGTAGTTTACACATTATTATCACATACAGTGACATCATCGCAACGACCTATAAAGTGCTACTTAAGCAGACGAGAAAGCACTATGTCCATAACGTTGCTATTGGTTGTTGGTTTAGAAACTACGTCTTTCTTTCTATGTACAGTATCCGATAGAAAAGGTTCAATTATGATAAGCGAATTTTTCTTGAGCTGTAGTAACTAATTCAAATTCTTTTTCCTTATTTTTCTGAGTTAAATATTAGTTTTTTGGATATATGCCAGATAATCTATGACTTTTACTTACACGTATTAATAAAACACGTGCTTTCTGAAAACTACAGTGAAAAACAATAAAAAAAAAAAGAAATTCATTATTTTCAGAGTTCATTTTCCAATAATGGAAAATATAAAATTTTTCATTGTTGGAAAATAGCATTGTTGTCGCATGCCGTTTGTCAGTAGAGAGGTTGGTATTCTTAGATGAACTTATTGATTCAGACAGACTTATTGTTCATATGCTACACTGAGTTGTAGTTAATAAAATTGACTATGAACTGACACACACACACACACACACACACACATACACACACACATACACACACACACACACGGATTAGTTTCTAAGGGATAAATACTTTCAAATTAGTCCATTTAATTTTATTCTTGCTACCAAATTTGTGACTGTAATGTATTCGCGTCATAAAGATTGTTAATAGACCTTAGTATATTTGGGATAAACAATATATCAAAATTATCACGATTTGCTGCTAAAATTAGTGCTGACATATAAAAGTGATTTTTATTCTTTATCTTTCAGTTTTAAAAGAAGATAATTTGAAATAAATGGTTAGTATTTTTCACATTTTCCATTTGATATATACGAGTCAAAATCTAATTTTGTACAACGCCCTCTATATTTATGATTAGGTTTCCGTTAAGCTCGCGATCGAAGTTTAGGGCTACTTAACAGGATTATTAGTTGCTTCGTTATATCTGCGATATCTGCTTTCCAGTTAACTACGTTATTTCTCCAATAGTGAACGGTCCCTGTAATTGTTTTTCTCCCGTTATGACATCGACTCTTTTGTATTAGTTTCTTCTTATTATGACCTGTCGAGACTAAAACCACACACACACAACACCAGTACGGCATATTCTCTCTCTTTCCGGTATACTGACTATGGGACGTGATGTCAGATAGAATTCACATACTTCTTTCTAGTGACACGTGGACGGCGGATGAGTGAAGCAAAGATATCGCACCACTGAAGATAAAGGCTGCTCTTGTGGGATCTCTTTTAGGGTCTGGTCCTCAGAGGGTTATACAGATGACTGCATCTATTGTTGGCACCGCTGATGTGTGACCGCGCATCGATAGACGTTATGTCTGAGAAAATGAAGGGTGGGGGGGGCGGCGGCAAGGGAAGGCAACGAGGATGCACTTATCTTAGTAGACAGGGTGGGGGAGGCAAGAAAAGGTGGCAAAACAACAAACATTTCTGATCATAAGAGTTGCTTTCACAATTACTTGGGTGTTTGCCTTATCTGTGTGGAGTCCCGAGATGGCTACGTTGTGAAGGAAGTATCTGACAGTTCGTTTGATTTAGCATTTCCATGTGGAGGGGGCGATGTTCTCGGAAGACAGCTTTTGGAATAATCACTGCGGCATTGCGATAGATTTATCTTGAAGTTGCAGCTTTATTCTCCCACTTATGTTATGATCGACATTTGGACCGTCCTATCTAAAGAAGTAGCTCAAAACTTCATCTGATAATAAACACGCAGTTTAACATTCTAATCTGTCCTTTAACAAGATAGATCGACAGTATAAGTCAATAGCAAAACGTGTTTTTCCCCTACTAGTAAACGTGTTACTATGTGTGTGTTTGTGTGTGTGTGTGTGTGTGTGTGAGAGAGAGAGAGAGAGAGAGAGACCGCATTCCTGGGAAGTAAACTCCCGTTATCTGGGCTCATTTGTATGAGATCAGCTAACTCACACTTACCTGAAAAGTCCTTATAATGCTCCTTATATCCAAAGTTAGAATCGCGGCCTTTTCCATCCAAAGGACCTCTTCAGTATTATGGAGGTGCAGCTTCCATTAATTTACATATTGAAATATTAATGTATTAATGCATCCATCACTTTAAAGTGGTTCATGTTTGAAATTAATCTTTACTACATTAAAAATAAGGTGATTTCATATTATATTACTTCAATTTATCTAATTATATTTCATTTTTGACTATCTCACATGGAAATCGATTTCAGAAATTGTTTATTATTTGAGATCTACTCCGACAGTAACCCGCTGTGCAAAATGTACTATGAGTTAGTAGGTAACCTTTCCTGGGCAGGAGCAACATTTAAAATAAAATAAAAAAAATAAAAAATAAAAAATCTTCGCCTATCAGTAAGTTACAAAATTATCTTATAGTAGTGACTACAGCAACTTCTGATATGCTAATATGAAATTAATATAAGGATAAAATAGTAAATATAAAAAGTAAATAAAAGTTGTCCGTGAATTTCTCAGATATATAGTAATCAGAACAAATCTATGCAACTATTCTTGAGTTTTAAGTGTTTTAGGCACGCAATTCGGAGGTATTAATATAGTATACTGGACACAAATGGGGTAAAAATAATATTTGAGAAATCACGGACCAGAGATAAATTCTGTATCGTGGGAAGCACAGAATTCGTTACCCTTTGTTTTGATATCTCAAATAATAATATTTTCATCCTATGCGTAGGAATGTCCATAATTATTACAAGTATTTGCTCTGTAGATTAAATGCGTAATGTCAACTCGTGACTAAGTTTGGAAATGTTAACTTCGACCAAAAAAAGATAGTTAAAAAAAAATGAAAAAAAAAATTGCTCACTAAATGTCACTTCAGTCATAACAAATCACAGTCCTACATTTAACTACCATGGCAATATTTAAATACTTAAAAAAATAGTGTGAGAAAAATTCTACTGTGATTGAGGTCTGCAAATAAACTTCTCAGGATTAAAAATATAAACGAAAAGGTTTGCCAGCGATAATGAATTGATTGATTTCTTGCAATTTCACAAAGCAAGTTACATATGACCACTGAGTCAAAGCTGCGGTTGGTTTAATTCTTTATGTTTTATTTTCCACTTATAATACTTTCTAATTATGAAAACATATTAAACCATTAGAGCTTAGGTGCACGTAGCGCGTTCAAAATCACAGAAATAGGCAATATTTTAATTTACAAGAATTCTAAGACAGGGGGATTCCAATTTCTATTTCTTTTATTCGGTTTTTTATATAATGCGTCCATCAGTTTAAAACACGATTCGCATATTTGTGAACTAGTCAGACTTGTGCATATAATGCTTGGAAGTAATGGGGAGCATCTTAATACAGATGTATGTGCAGTTCGCATATTTCGTTCTTGACGACTCATCATTGCATCGGAATAACGGATGCATGACATGACACCCGTCTTAACCCAACAAACTAAACTGTTTTATTATAGAAATAGCACTCCAAAACAACACAGAAATCAAAATAAAAATATGAGTCTAAATGAGTTTTTTTTATTTGTAATTATCTAATTATATAACATTTTAATGTATTTTATAAATATTATTTTTTTCTTTAAGAACTTAATTAGAAAAATAAACAGACAACACTACATCCATATGAACATTTCGTAAAGCTCTTTTCCTAAGTGCAAATCCATTAACTCTTGCGACCGTCTGCTATTTATTTATTTTTTTTTTACCGGACTAATGTTAAGTAGTATCGCTACATTCTCCACACAGTCAACTACTAATATGCAGTGACATAAAACAAGTCATTTTTTACACTGTGACCTCATAGTAACGTAATTGTTATGAAATGAACAATGTCATAATGGTCTGTTCTTGCTTCGTGCGGTATGAGGCTTAGCACAGTCGATGCACTAATACATTGACTATAATGTCTTGACTCTTGTTGCTGCTGGATTTAAAATGGAAGATAATTTAAAGAGACGCAAAAGTACACTGAAAGGGGTTACAAAGTGGGTAACTTATGTCACATGATGAATGCGCTGTCGTTTCAGAGACCGTTCTTTGCTTGTAAGTAACGCCAAGGTAATATGTTGAAGAAGTTGCTATTTGTAGCACTCATGCGTGCAAGGACAGAGCGGAATAATTTAGAGGGCCTAAGAAAAAATTAAGCGCAGATTCTCCAAGTGCTCTGTCATTAACGAAGGATTTTTTTTTCACAGACTTTAAACATAGTAGAAATCTTCAGGTAGTGAGTGGAGAAACTGTTGGCAATCATATGCACTGTTAGACGATTAAAATGATACCACCCAAAACCCTGTTTATGGTTACACTTTTAATGGGAATTGTTGCTTAGAAGTCTTTTGAAATACGGAACTAGAATATGGCGACACTTTTGATACTCAACGTAGTTTTCACGAGAACTAGAGTTTATTTTTTTAACTGAGAAGTTTTTTTTATCTCCATAGGTATATTAAAATAACTATTACTGGTTTTCTGAAGATCTCGAGCACAAAGTATTAAAATAGAAAGAGCATTTTTTTTTTATAAAATACTACAGTATAATGTATGTATAATGACGTACTTTTATATTTAGATATTATATAAAATTGTAAATTTCAAGCTCAGAGTTAGGTATCTCTGTTTTATATCTGATGACGTTTAAAAACGAAACGGCCAGCACACCGTCATGTTGCTGTCTTGCCGTCTATATAACAGATTTTATGTTCTTTATTTTCAGCTCTTTTAAATTATCGGTTTATTCATGTTTTTTGTCTACCTAATAATAATCTCTTCACTTAAATTATCAGTTCATCATAAGCATCTCCTAATTACATACCATCTCAGCATAATAAAATTCTGATCCAAGTAATTATATCATCCTTACCTTCAAGAAATGGGCACTAGTATTCAAGTTAATAATCCCTATATAATATACTCTCATTTATTTAGCATCTCTGTAAGTTAGATAAATTAAAAAAAAGGAGGCGCTCCATTACCAAAACAGCTTTGCTTTCTTTGTTTAATATCTGTACATTTCATTTATGATTTACTTTTCATGAAATAAACATCTGCAAAATTGTTGTTTCACAACAAGTCTCAACAATAATATGCTTCATTAGACAGTATTTTATCTGCTGCTCGCAACAATGGTTCTTTGTTCATTGAAATAAATATGTTCATTATAAATAAACGAAATAATGACATTCGTATAGTTGTAGTAATTGTTAAAGTTATTAAATTAAAAAATTATATCTTTTGACTTACCGGCGTAAATTACGAATTTAATCTTTATGTTTATTGAAGCTTTTAAAGACATAAAAATAATAAAGAATTAAAGACAAAGAAAAATAAATCTTTTAAAAACGATATATCATTCATTTTGTTTTTCTACTCAAAGTCATTCGACGTGACTCACTATTTTGGAAGAACTGCTCATCTTTAAATGTAGACAACAATACATTATGACGCTGACTATATAAAAAAAATTTTTATTTTTTTATTTCTTTTTGCTTCGGTGGAAACAAGTGAAGAATTTTGAGAGCAAAGAATGTTATTTTGATTTGGTATTCAGTTGTTACATCGCACATGCAATGTGCAAGGAATAATTTAAAAAAAAGGGATAAACTATCATTGCCATTCACTCAAAGGTTGGCTGAACACATCCTGGAGCTTTTTTTTTTTTATTAAATATTACACTTCTAAAGAGACTATCTTTAACAGTGTGATATTGAACCGATTATCAGATGACTTTTAAACTTGGCACGAAACGTTCGCTGCTATTATGAAACTGTAAAGAACCCCGTCAAGTGTAGTAAACAGAGGAAAAGAAGTGTCACCTCTTGGGTGTATTTATATATTAAGAAAAAAATCAGCTGACAAAAAGCTCTTTCAGACTCCGACATTTCACACTCGACTTGCTACGAGTTAGAGTTCCCGGATGATAGTGTTCTTCAACACCTCTTACGGGGGGGGGAAGGAAGGTCTACGACTCATCAGTTTTTAGCTTTCATTAAAAGTCGTGGTTACTATAAACTCTCATCCACACAAACGCGCAAAATAACTTTTTAGAAAAGTTTCACTAAGTATCGAGGGTTACTATAAATTGGGGGAGGAGAAGAAATAACGGTTACAGAAAATTAAACGAACATCCGTTGGCTGTTTGTAGAAAATCTTAAGTCTTCAACATCGCTACAGTTGCTATAGAAACTCTTTTCTGTCAACAAACTTTGAAAAACTGCAAATATCTAGAGAATTGCTTCAGTTTTTTACCGCTGTGGTTGAACGCGATCTTGAACTGATAAAAAGAATTAGGTAGAAGAAAGAGTAATCACTTCCCATTTTTCTTCTCAAAGAGGTTTTTCTCCAACTCATGCTTGTCATTATGTAGTAGTCTTGCAGTTGTTTTGTTAAAAAGATGATTGAAAAATTGAAGTGAAGGAAAAGTATTCAAACTTTGAATAAATATTTTCTTAAACTATTTCAATATCCATTCTGTGTTTGCATAAAATGGTTCAGTATTTTACAGTATTTTGATTTTTTTTAATGATTAGTAACACAGCATTTCAAAAGTAAGCATTTGTTTGTTAATCTGCTGTAGTAAATAAAATAACTTCATGACATTTTAATTATGCAAATATTGCATGGTTTGTAAATAATATGAAATCATAATTTCCACTGTTAATGTTGACTTTTTTTGAATTTACCAAACGATAAATGAAAACTACATTCTTGATTGTTAACATTCATTTTTCTGGATTTACCAAACGAAAAATGAAAACGTCATTTTTGATTGTTAACAGTTTTTCTGGATTTACCCAACGATAAATGAAAACGACATTTTTGATTGTTAACGTCGATTTTTCTTCATATATCCTATTAATTGTTCGTCAGCCTAATGTAATATTTTAACTGGTAAGATAGCATACTGTGGTCTGCCTTATTTAAAACAATGTTTATTACATTTCATACTTTGATATATTATAAATCCGTGTTTATTTTCATGTATGAATTGTTCTTTTATTATTCAGCTTTTTTTTACCTTGTATTTGAATGATGACAATACTTTTGGATTACGAAGTTATGGCCACAGTAATCATTGTTTTTGTTTAAACTACGTTATTGTCTTTGTGTGTATATAGTTTTGTCTAGCACAAGAGTTTTTCCGAACAATTTATAGTTTTTATTTTTATCAAGTGAACGAAGAATTATGACTCTTTATCCTGTGAAATATCACAGTTTATACTGTACGTCGTTAGAACTTGTTCAGCTGGCTCAGAAGACTGAGCAGTAAGCAATGGACAAACATAGATTGATAAGCCATACAGACAAGACAGGGGAAACAGAATTGTTCCCATAAATATACATTTATATCATCTTCTTGTTCAAAAAACCGTTAAAATATTTCCCCCACCCTCAAACCCAACCCGGTATATTGCTGTCGACAAGGTGATCGACGGCTTCTCTTCACTCCGCCGCTTTCGATGACCTCATAAACTCCATCCAAGGAAAATACAAACAAAACATGTCATCCTGCCATTAATCATAGAGCTAAAATGTGTGAAGTCTTTTATTCTTAAGAAAACAAAAAAAAAAAGATAAATGTAACAGATGAAAGAGAGAGTGGAGAGGAAGCAAAACACTTCACATCCAACTAATGATAAATAAGCCGACAGGTTTTTTTATTTATTTTTTTTACCTTCCGTAGCTTTCATTTTAGTCTTAAGCAAACATTAAAAGTAAAGTAGTGCTAGCTGTTGCAGAGATGGAGGTGCAATCGGGAAAGAACGAAAACATTAATCTTACTACACACACACCCGCGTGCGCGTCAAATTTTAAGACCTTCCTCCCAGTTCATCGTAGATTTTAAATAATGCAACTCATTGCTAAAATTTATTGATAACTGTAAATTGTGGAAAATACCGAGAATTTAAACAATTCTAAAAATTTGAAAGTGCTGAAATTTGAAAGGCCAATGATGCTATTTGAAATCCACCCTTCATTATCCATGCAGTTCTATTTATTACCTGAAAATTCTTATCGTAAGTGTCCCCATCTGTTGGTGTTCAGTGCATTTACTAGACTGTAAGAACACAATTCATAGTATCTGCAGTTATGTGCTTTTTTGTGTGTTTTAACCATAGATTCCAACTGTTGGATGCAACCGTAAAAATGAAATGTTGCTGATATTTCAGTGAGATATTTGACTTCAACTAATTAGTTGGTTTGCTTAATTCTCCACGCGAACACTGCTTTTTTATTCCTTAAATTGATTTTTCTTCAGTAATGTATATGTTGCTATAAGGTTTAAGAAGTATTTCATATCGAATTAATAGTTCATATTTGAATCTGAATTGGGAATGTTGTGTAAGCGACTAGCATGAGCCATTCCGACTCTACCGGATTCGGAATATTTTATCCCGAGTATTTTATCCCGACAGAGCAACACCTGCTCATTCGTTCTTACGTGCGTGTATATTACTCCCGTAAAATATTTTCTTGAGTTTTAAGGTTTTCTCCAAACAATTAAAGTAATAAAATATCGGATTCAACAAGCAAGCAAGCAAGCTGAAGCGCTTCAATTTCGTGTCTAAATAAGCATCTTAAAACTAGATTTTCTATATATAAATAGGAGAAAAGAAAGCTCATTTTCAATTGATGTATAGTTCTCTAGCTTGGTTTTTATTAGTCAAGTTTATTTTAAGATGTCTGCGTGTTCTACGATATTTTCGTGTTTATGAGAAAAATAAACCAAGAAATGATCCCAGTTAAACGAATTAAGCGGAAAATAAACCGAATTTAATTCTGCCATAGGAGTCACAAATAAATCCCCCCCCCTCCTTCTCAGTCTAAGCAAATGAGTTTGTTTCATTAGAATTATTATGGCATATAGAGTTAATATAGCAATGAAATACATATCACTGCGGATGTATGATCTCTTTAAAACAGGAAAAATAATTCTTATAAATTTGAGATCTCGCTTATTAACTAATTCTTATAATCTGTTCCATTATTGTATATAAAAGCGGCCTGGGTACATTGTCACTGCTTTGTTACCTATATTTAGTAGCGATGCAAACCCTTTATACAAAGGTAGGCCCAATAAGTCGCATCTTTTATTTGTCATCTTTCGTGGATGATCACAGTGCCACCTGGTGCACTGTCTCCGCACTACAGGTATAACATTGCCTCTGCAAGTAATCGTAGAACTGTTGGCGATGATTCTAGCTTATTAAAAACCACCTTTCCTTTTATGTAACGTCATGCTATATAGAACTTTATATTCCCATGTTCTTTCTCTCTTTTTTCCACCTTTTATCGATCGTTTCTTTTCATGTGGCATCAATACACACACCCTCTCTCTATCTTTCTGTGATGCTTGGTGATAGTTTTTAAATTAAAAATGCTTCTTCAAATTCTTTCTTCCGCTGCGTGTGTGTGTGTGTGTGTGTGTGTGTGTGCGCGCGCGCGCTGCGTCTTTCATGCACTTATTCGCGAGCAGGCGCTGTCTCTAGTGAACGCCTTTGCAATTCCCCATCCTCTTCGTGTTTCCTATTGCAGCTACAACTGGAATTACATAAGGCAAAATGAGACGCTGATGAAATGGAAAAATCCATCTCCCAAAAACTTGTTTCCTCTTTATGCAATTTGAGAAGGAAGATTTATCTTTGCCTTTCCCAGAACTACGTCGACACGACACTGCTTGCTTGCACGTGCTAACGACGTGCCGGTGGCGCTTATCTCGTACCCGAACGCATAGGGGGGGGGGGGCAATTGAACTGGTCAAAAAAGAAAATAAAAATGAATAAGAAGAAAAACAACTACTACACAGAGAAGTTTTGGTGAAGTATGACCATAAAAATAAACTTTCTTTTACATGCGAGGGTGTTGTTTAAAAACACGAACCCCTACTTGATAACGTTACAATCATTTATCAAGCGGAAAGGTTCTTACCAGTACGGAGCACGACTGATACTCTACAGGTGTTTTCCTTGAGTTTTGTATGTGAATTATTTGTAAAATTAAAATGTTTCTTATAATTTTTATCTAATATTCGCTAATACGGCGCTAATGACTGTTTTAACGACTTCAAAACACACCATTAAAATCATTGTTGCGACATAATCAAGGAGATAACTTCGACACTATTTGACAAAATGAACTTCCATCATAATCATAATACATTTTCTGGTGTTTTTTTTTTTTATTATTATTAAAAAAACGTTCCTGATTGGAGAGTCACAAATCAGCCTTTTGCTGATTTTTTGTATTGTAACGTCATCAAAGAGATAACTTCGAGACTATTTGACAAACAGTCTAATATTCTTCGTTATTTCATGATTTTAATACGACAAACATGCAGACTTATCTTTATAATATATAATCAGTATTTGAGAGCAAGCTTTTGATATTTTTTTCTCATTTCATTAAACCTTCGGCAGGAGATGAATTTCATTGCCCTGCTTATTGGAGAGATGAAGTGGCTCGAAAATGTATCTAGTCTTTGAAACAGGCTTTTTAACCGTTAGCCTATTAACGGTACTAACGTACGATGGGTTTACGACCTCACCTGGGTAGTTTTTGCATAAAAAAGCCCCAACAAAACGAGAGCCGTAGTTCAGGTTAAATTTATTGTTAAGACAAATGCCTGTGTTTTGTTTGTTTGTTTCTTTATCGGCCATACACATTTTTTATCATTCTATAGCTACCATATTCTGCATTGCCCTCCACCTGACTAGGAAAATTCTGTATATGAACCCCAAGCTTTGATATCAGCTGAGATAGTTCGTAGCTTCTATCACAAGTATCATTATTATAGATGCAAGAAGTTCCCCCTCTTTTATCTTTGCCTTTTTGTATTTTACCTCTTTAAATTTTGTTCTGAACAAACCGGATCTCAATATTATAGAGAATTTATTATTAGTATTGATTTTACGAATCTATTTATCTGTATCAACAACAACAACAAAAAGTTTTAGCTTCTTTTAATGGAAAGTTTTCTATTCAGCAAATATTTGATGTCGTAAATAGTTTATTTTAAAACCTTTCAAAAAGATGTGAAAGGCAAACTAAGTTACTCAGCAGATTCCCTATGAAGACTTCTAAAGATTGTCGATAATAAATTACCTATTGACCAAATAAACATTACAGGCGCAAAGTACTTCGCATCCGACATAGAAGGAGAGGGACAGTCATTTCCCCCCCCCCTCTTCACATTTCCGTCTGTCTGCCGGCTTTCAAGCTCCCAACTCTATTTAATTATTGCTCGCAGCGTGCTATCTGCAATAATTGTAGCGCTGCTGAGTCGCTATACTCACTCGAAACTTGATACTACCAGAGTGTAGTGCTCCGCTCTCTCTCTCTCTCTCTCAAAGCTATTGGATATTTAACACCAGTCCTATTTATACAGAAGCTCGCTTCCGTGTTCAACTATCCCTTGCATACTTCATTAATGAAAACTATGATCGCTGTCTTGTCTCTGAATGTTCTCTTTGATCCAGTTTTCTAGATTAAAAGATACCGATGCGTCCACACTCTGAAAATATGATAATGATTTATTTTCTTTACACATAAATCCAGTTGTGATATACCTCGTATTACATTAGAGCATTTTTAAGACGTCACTGTTTAATATATAATAATAAAGAAAATGCAGGGTAAGGTATTTTCTTCTCTTCAGAAAATAACGTACAATATTACTTAATAAATATGCTAATGACATCTTACATTCCAGATTATTTATCCCTTACCCCATGTGTATGACTCTCGCCCTTATGTGGGCGAGAAAGTCATACATATAAAAATTATGGTCTAAAAAGAGTCATACACACAAACCAATGGTCTAAAAAGAATCATATACATAAAATTATGGTCTAAAAGTCATACACATAAAATCTTTGGTCTAAAAAGAGTCATACACACAAACCAATGGTCTAAAAAGAATCATATACATAAAATTATGGTCTAAAAGTCATACACATAAAATCTTTGGTCTAAAAAGAGTCATACACACAAACCAATGGTCTAAAAAGAATCATATACATAAAATCTTTGGTCTAAAAGTCATACACATAAAATCTTTGGTCTAAAAAGAGTCATACACACAAACCAATGGTCTAAAAAGAATCATATACATAAAATTATGGTCTAAAAGTCATACACATAAAATCTTTGGTCTAAAAAGAGTCATACACACAAACCAATGGTCTAAAAAGAATCATATACATAAAATCTTTGGTCTAAAAGTCATACACATAAAATCTTTGGTCTAAAAAGAGTCATACACACAAACCAATGGTCTAAAAAGAATCATATACATAAAATTATGGTCTAAAAGTCATACACATAAAATCTTTGGTCTAAAAAGAGTCATACACACAAACCAATGGTCTAAAAAGAATCATATACATAAACACTATGGTCTAAAAACAATCAATGTGACTATTCAGTATTAAGCCCGTCAAGTGTATTATATTAATAAGCTTCAATGTGCTTATCTGTTTGTGCTTATACCTCTATATAAGATCCTAACTCAACCTGAGTTGAGAAAAACTACAAATGATCAATTTTTCTTAAGTCTAGTGAAGAACATGTAATGCTCTAGTGTCAACAATCTTAAAAGACTAGCATTCAACCTTATATGTTATATTTTAATTGAATTATATTCCTACACTAGATTTGTTTTGTGAACTAAATTATATTTTTAAATCTTTTGTGTTTTTAAAAAATTCAACAAACACCATAAATATACATTAAATGTCAAAGTTAAAATATAGTCCAGGATAGAAAAATTATGTTCTGATATAAGAAAGTACACATCTATCATCACGAGTTTATTAAGAAAATATTATGCTATATTTTGGCAAAAACATGTTTATGTTACAAAATGTTATTTTTTATGCTAATTCCGCCCACTAAAGGATCCAAACCTATTGCACATTAGTACGTGAGTGAGTGGGTTAAAAGCAGGCTTTAACAACCAAATATCTTGTTTTAAAGATCAAATATGAAACGTTTTCAAGATACATCAAGTCTACACTGCCTCACTAACGATGAAAATTATCCACTACCAGAAATAGTTATTAAATAATTAAAAATGAAAAAGATGCATAGGAATAGGAGCATGAATACAAACCAACTTATAGGAAGCGATAGAGAAGGAGAGAATCTTGGTTTACGTGTACGATTATTTGAAAGAGATTTTACCCATTAAAAGTACTACTGAAAGCTAAATATAACTCTTCAAAATTTGTTATTTTATAATTATTTGAAGGTGGTCTGCAATGAAAAAACAGAAGCACACTATCTTTCGAATTACGCAAACATTGATACAATCATTTTTGTGGGTAACCAAATCTGAAACCGCAAATTAGCAAGCGGACCAGAATGCATGGCGACTTAAGTAATTTTGTTGATAATAGAGTACACAGAAGAGGGAAAGCATGTATGATTTGCTTACTTCATAAAGATAGAAAACATTGGCGAGCTACACTCAGAGACAATGCATATGTAACTTTCTAATGCACTATAAATAATTAATCTAACGGGGTTCAATTAATAAACAGAAGATGAGAGAGCGAGTGTGTTAGCTTTCACCTTTAACATTTTAAGTTGTTTACCATCTGAAGCTCCCCCCCCCCGCCCTCCTCGCCTTCACCTTCACCAGCCAACCAACGATCCAGTCGTTTAATTATCGAAAGGAGTGTTGGGTTACGGAGTACAAACTGTACTTCATCTGGCTTCTCGTGTTCCAACACAATTTAAATTAAACGTACTATCTCAATGCAAAGAGATCCCCATTTCCAGGAAAAGCAAGAATGGGATTTAATAATTTACATTACAGGCCGAGTAGCTCGCGAAAGTTTTTTTTTTTTACTTGCGAGAATATTTAGTGCTTCAGATCGGGTTTGGGGATCTTTGTATGCTGCTTAGTGCTGGCCAATAGCGATTTCACCGTCTGAAGTCGCTCTCCTGCATGGTTTTAAAGTCGATTCTTTGCTTGAAGGTAAACGATTTTCTTGAAAACCCCTTTTTATTTTCTATACTACACGGTGTACTTGTCTAGTGTTGAATAATTCGGCTAAACTTCGTACATTTCAGTTACCATAGCAACTGCCTAGAAATTCTTTCCCAAATGACCGCGAAGTTTTGTATAGTTCCTTGAATACTTTTGAAAGCTAGAAGAGAAGAAATTTCAATATAAGCGCGAAACTGTATTATACTTTATAAGTTAAGTCAGCAGTTCACAAAATGAGACTATCGTGCTGATTGCAAAGTTTTAGCATTTTAAACTATTCTTAAAAGCTAAGAGCAAAAATTTATATACAGGATGAATTTAAAACTAAGTGCAAAAATTTCGGTGGGGTTAAAAGAATAATATAAACATAGGCCTAATATGCACGATCACAAAGCTATAGCTGTTTGATTTTAATTGCATTCTCTATTTTTTATATTCAAACAGCGATAGCATAAAAAATAATCATTATCCGATACACATTTATAAATAAAAGATTTTAAATCGAAAATACTCCCAAAATCCTTCCTCAAAAAGGCAAATTAGCAGAAGAATACACGTAATTTACAGACAATTTACTTCGACCTTAAATCCAAAACACATTCTTAGAGTCCAGATCCGACTATTGTTTTAATTAATTCTACAGAATTCTAAATATTTTATTTAATTCTACAGATAATCAGCGTTTTTTTTTTTTTTTTTTTTTTTTTTTTTGAGACAGTACGCAACGGTACGCACCTTTCTTACAATGACGTTTAACAAGTGGATGCGGTTCATTTAGAAATTTGTAATATTCAGTCATTTTTACACGTTTACCAAATATGCAAATAAGCTTCATTATTTAAACAAATTTACGTTTTCACTCCGTCTGCATAGATATTTGTATAAAAAATTTTATATTTACTATATAAAATTTTTATTAGAAATTATCTGATATATTTTACTTATTTTTTATACATTCGTTGAATACATTTATGTTTAATAAACTGCATGTTTATATATTTAAAATTTGCTGTTCTTATTCAAAAAAATTATCACACTAAAATGTTCAGTAAATAATTTTTTAGTTTTCTTTTCATATCCTTTTAATTTTTTTGCTAGCAAAGAATAAGTGTGAAGCTTATTGAATTTTTTTTTACAAAAAAAGCATCGGTTATAGTAATGATCTGTCCTATAAGTTAGAAGGATTCGCAAAAAAAAAATTACCCCATATGGAAGAATTTGGTTCAAATGTGATGTGTTTTGGCTGGTTATATCAACCCGTGACTAGTGTCAAATATCAAAACTTACACGCACTTTTCCTTTAGAATGTTACACTTCTGCACCAATTGTATTAAAAACCAATCAGTCTATAGGAAAGCGTTGTTATAAATAATAATTTCCTATAGACATTTAGCTAATCGATATGGCACACTTGTGGCACGTTGCTACCCATGCTCCACCTTCCTGACATATGTGAGTGATTAAACTGCTATTCACACAAAATGCATCCCCTCTCGATCGATAGTTACTCACACCCCCAAATATCTTTGTTCGAAGCTGCAATAGCCGAACATTCTTGCGACAACCCACGACTTTATATTCCATGTTGCAAAGCGACCATGTCTGATGTCTATGAATAATAAATTAGGAAGAGCTAATATGTGAGTAAAGTGTCTAAGGAAACTTCTTAAAGGACCTCAATAGTGTTTAATGTTAACAATTTTAGGTAAATTTAGGTATTAAAATTGTTTGCTGTGTACAGTGGCGCACCCATAGTGGGGGAAAAGGGGCCCTTCCCCCCAAAGAAAAAGGAAAAAAAAACACTAGAAAAATTTCCAAAAATCTTTTCCTAATTAAAATTCATTTTTTTAATTTATGTTTAATCGTGTCTTCTATTTCTATACTACTTATGAATTAGTGATCATTGCAGATGCTCAGTCATAGGTCGTATGAGATGTGTAGTGTGTATTCCCTCCCACCCCCCAAGATTAAATTCTGAGTGCGCTACTGGCTGTGTAAATGAAGAAATACAATGTCATCCTTCTACCTGGTCGTTGGAGTGAATAGTATCTCCACTTTCTTACAGAGTATCGGTTTAAATCCGAATGTTTTTTTGCGAAACGTTTGTGTTTGGGATAGTGGATAATTTTCGTCCTTAGTAGTCTGGGTAGCTGGAAAAAAATTTTCATAGTTTGATCTCTAGAACAGGATGGTTTTAGGAATTATGTAACCCTTAACCAAACAGTATTAATGTGCAATAGATTTACATTTCTTGGTGGAATTATCAAAAACGAACTTAACTTGTTAATAAAGTTAAATAAATATTCGGAAAATAACGAATAATTAGAATTCATTTTCATCAAACCTTATCAAAATATAGTAACTATAAAATTATGGATTTACAATCATAACTTATGACTTATTTAATAGAAACATAAAACAAACTGAATAGGTTACTAAATCAAATACAGAACTAATACATTGTCAAAAAAAGGTGTGCATTCTTTGATTTTATTTACATTCTCAACAGTTTTTCCAATCTTTATCTAGCTAAAAATATCCTTCTACATAATGAATGTCATTTTTAATTATACTAGCATTTAATCTCTCACATATTTTCTTGCTATGAATGCAGAATTATTAATAGGGATAAAGAGCAAAATATTCAGAGTTCAACATTTTCATGGAAGATAAGTGGCATTTACT
Organism: Typopeltis vanoorti; assembly: GCF_054136105.1. Taxonomy (NCBI): domain Eukaryota; kingdom Metazoa; phylum Arthropoda; class Arachnida; order Uropygi; family Thelyphonidae; genus Typopeltis; species Typopeltis vanoorti. Next base: position 67,568,861 of record NC_143563.1, read on the forward strand.
AAACTACTTTTATTCGACGCTGTCGTGGTGCAGATTTCGTACTCTGCACGAGACGAATTATAATTGTATAACCTACTATAAGAAGAAGGGATAAACGAATTAATGCTAATTGAATCGCGTTAATAGGAGACTTTGTGCTATTATGTGTAATAGCATTCGGACCAGAGATAAATCAATCCATGGCCCAGACTATGCTTTGTTTAGTGGCAGAGTAGCACCTTCCACTTGCTTTTTATGCATTTAACTAATAATGTTGCCGTTGCAGATGATGGCGCTAGCGTAGTCTGTATTAATTTTTTTATTACTTAATTTTACAGATAATCAGTGCTTTGTTGAGACAGTACGCAGTGGTACTGCATATCAGTACCGTTTTCTTTTTTAATCCTCAAAATATTGCCTTAAAATAGTTTGCAATAGTTAAACAGTTTTTAAAATTAATATTAATAGTTTTAAATTTATTTTTTGTAAAGTACAACGTCTGTCTCATGTTCAAACCACAAACATAGAATTGCTACCTTGACAAAGGTAGCAGGAAACAACCCATTTTTAGATCCATACAGTTGATTCTATTGTAAATGACCGACTGGCATCTTTTCCTTCCTTCAACTGCTGCATATGTCTTATCTTACTGCCACTTCTATCATCACATCCTTCTCGATATCCGCTTTCGATTTTCATCAGAAACAGATCAAAAACACACTTTAGTGGTGTATTCCTCTTAGATATTTCAGAATTCTGGAAACTTGCCCGTTTGTACCAGTCGGATAACAGAATCATATTTATTATTCGAATTGACTATATAGAGATTCAGATTTTTGTAAATGTAATGAAGAAACTGTATTCAAAAACCAGTTCTTGAAATACTTTGAACTGCCTTTATTTCAATCCACAAATATTCTTTCTTATACCTTTTGGAAAAACAAAGAAAAATTCACTTTTTTAGAATTCTTGTATATTCGTGAATAGTTTAATCCATGGGTAGGGCAGTGAATTATTATAAGTATTATAATAATAATTCGCTGCTCATTTTATATTACACTTGGTTCATTTTATATTACACATATTAGTCCCATAGTCTCAGTAGCATCAGCCATAATTATTATCATGGCTGATACTACTGAGGCTATGGGACTAATATGAGCACGGTTAGCTACAATTTGATTGCGCATGTGCTAACACTTGGCTCATTTTTTTTTTTTTTTGTAACTTCTGGGAAAGAAAGAAATTCGCTCACCTATTCAACTTCTATTGACTACAAATTCTATTCAGTTTTTCTGGCGAAAGCACATTTTCTTTATTGTTTAATCTTGTTCTACACTAGCAACAAACAAATGCAATGCAGAGTCTTCCAACCTGACGATCTCCAGATTGTTTTCCAGTGGAGAATAACATTGTCAATGTTTATGTTAACAAAACTGTATTCCCTCTTAAATTGCGAAACAAAAATAAAATTTTTGTATCATCGGATAGCATCCGATTTTTATTGTAATTAGTTATGCGCTTAAAGTGATTGATTTAATAGTTATTATTGGAAGCCAGTTGATCCAGTTGTGTATTTTGAGATATTTTTGTGCTTCTGTCTTAGGTTTTCATAAGTTTAAATATTGAACTGTGAATCATCGAAAATAGTACCTAGTGGCAGGTATTACCTGTAGATATTACGTTGTCTTGTCTGGAGATATAATGAGAATCACTTTGTGGCTTTACTTGGTAGAAGTAAATAATTTCTGTATTTTAAGAATTGGAGTTTTATCATCATCATTCTTACAAACAGACATGCATCCCACTTAAAATGTATTAGTTTGACTAAATTAATCGATTCGTGGATTTCTCAAGCACAATTCGTATCCATGGCTTACCGATTCAGTTTTAGAGTTTGCCAGCCGGTGACGTTCATGGAGTGGAATTTTCTGATATGACACGGTGTTCGATGTAGGCATTCTCACTATAGCCTTTCCAAGTCAGAAAACAACATCCTTTCACTAAAAAGGCAAGATTATGCATAAAAAAATCAGAGACCGAGACACATACATTGCTTATATTATGTTACTATTTTCAACTTTACACAAGGCGGTTTAATTTTACTTAATATGGCAACTGCATGAACTCCACCGATTATACAGATCCATACTTTATACTTCTACACATTTGGTATTAGTGTTTTTACATCTCTTTATTCATAATAAAGATAGGACTCTTTCTATTTTCTGATAATTTTATGGTATTGTTCGGCATTTCGGTCGATGGTTCCAGCAGCAGTATGGTGCTCCTCATATATTCATATAATTATTATACACACGCCAGTTTGATAGGCGAGGATTTGAAACAATTTGTCTTCAGTCTGATTACTTTTCAGAATTAGGTTACACAAATGGCTCACTTGCAAATGGCGAAATATCACGACCGATAAGTTTATGCAGAAATGAGCTTTTCACTTCCAGAATCCGTATATTTATCCATGCGTCATAATTTGCATATGTACTGATCCATTGGCAACGTGTGCTCATGTTCGGGTACTCTCTATATTAGGCTGTATGTAATCAGGTTGAGTTTATAATCCAAGTAACCTTTATTTTGATAAATGAATTTTAAATCATTACAGATATTTGCGCACCGTCACATTGAGCCTCTGTTAGTTCCTTTTGCGTGCACTCCGAGATTCTCTTTCATCATTATCTCTCACTCACATCAAGGGAATAGCTTTGTATAGGCTGATTAGTCCTCCCGATAAGAATCGTTATTTTTTATTAAAGAACCCAGAACACAGTACATTCAAGAAATATGTGCCCTCAAAAGAAAAAAGTTATTGACGTAGAAAACTAGAATTCTTATTTCTGTTGCAAGTAGAAAATGCAGTTATTTGTAGGTTGTTGACGAGTAAACAAGGTTTAGAATAGAAAGAAGAAACTCGGTAAAGTACGCTGATTATGTGGCAAGCTTGAATACAAAAATCTTATTAAGGTACGGATGAGATACGCAGGATAACCAAATAATGAGGTTTAAAAAGAGAAATGATGAAAAATATAAACAGAGAGGAAGAAACCTACAAAATAAAGAAATGCATGCGAAGAGGAAAAGGATTAAAAAAAAAAGAAAGAATGACGAATAGAAGATAAAGAAGAAGATGATGAAGAGGAAGATGGAAGAGAGATAAAGTAAAATCGCAAAGAGACAAAACAAAAGTAGAGGATAAGAGAAAGAGATAGACAAGTGAAGACAATGAGGAAGCGATATTGGGTTCCCTTATCAACCATAAGTCGTCCATTGGCAGAAGTCTCATTCCTTATCTGCCTCTTCTACCCATGTCTGACAAATGAAGCAATTTAAGTAGTCTGTCTCTTGTCTTTGGGAACCTTGGAAGATATTTCTTTTTCTGTCACACGCTTCACTCTGCTAGCGACATAACTTATCTTTCAGGCGACCATCGACGAATACAGTTCTCCGTTTTAAATGCGAAGACCTAAAGTCTACCAATCTAAAGATGTAGCTCCAAAGGAGTGAAAAGAATGGGAAAAGTCTGGCACAGAATCGGATTTTCCCGTACATCACGTAAAATGGCACGAGTTTGTCAGACTGCTGCCTCAGCTGTAACTGGTACGGAATGCAAATGGAGGCTTAAAAATATCCCTACCTCAGTTCGCTAAAGTGGGCCTATTCAGCTGTTTCTGGTAGGTTTGTTTCGCCATGCTGACTGTACATCAGATATTCGCTATGGCGGAAGTCACTTTTTTCTGTGGCCAAATAAAATCACACTTGTCCCGTCAAAATGCAGTGAACGGCAAGAAATATAAGCTCTCTTTGTGTCGATGTACAGTGCCACTTAATTCTGAAATGGGGAATGTGCATAGTCCACTCGCTAAAGTTGCTTAAAGTGTACAGAAATGCAAGTGCAGAAGAAATAGAAGAAAAAAACAGAGAATAAAGAAGAAGATAACAGAATGAAGAAAATAAAGAGAAATAAAGAGATGATGATGATGTGAACGATAAAGAATATGATATGATGAAGAAGAATAAAGAAGAAAAAGAATAGAGAATATGCCATGATGATGAAGAATTAAGAAGGAAAAGAATAGAGAATATGCCATGATGATGAAGAATTAAGAAGGAAAAGAATAGAGAAAATGACATGATGATGAAGAATTAAGAAGAAAAAGAATAGAGAATATGACATGATGATGAAGAATTAAGAAGAAAAAGAATAGAGAATATGACATGATGATGAAGAATTAAGAAGAAAAAGAATAGAGAATATGACATGATGATGAAGATTAAGAAGAAAAAGAATAGACAATATGAAATTCTAAGATGAAGTAGAGGATACGAGTGGAAGGAACACGATGACTAGATGACGCAGGAGAGAATAAACAAGAAATTAAATAAAACGAGTTTAAAAAAGCAAAAATATCGAAAGAAAAGATAAGGAAATTTACTAAAATAAATGAGAAAATTTCCTGTCTATATGCATAACATTATTCATTTAATAACTCTAAAACCATCAAGTTCGCAATCAATCTATCTGATTTGTTTTAATTCCTGTCATAGATTAAGAATGAACAATCTTCTTCAATAAAAATGAAAACAATCTTAAATCTTATATTGATCACTGGCTGTTCTTCAGACGTTACTGCACTGTTGAGTGGAACAGTATTTATGTGAATTGGGAAATTAATGCATGGTTCTTTAGATCGATTTAATTTTATTTATTAGATATTTGCAATTTTTAATATAATTTCAATGTTAGCTAACTGGCAAACATATCATATGCATAACAATGTGACTGAATTTTGGTGTGATCTCGCGATCTACATTTGCATAATGTGATTGTTGTCAGCAGCAATTGTTAACAGACTTCCACTAGAATGCATGCTGGTCTAGTAATGCCTCTAGTCTTAACCAATTTGGGCTACTGATATTTTATATAAAAATCTCCCCTCATTCCTATTATCAAACGCATTGCTGTTATCAAACTACAAACTAACTAACTACTTGAATATTTAGGTGTACATACATTTCCTTGACAGGCTGGCCGGCAAATAAGTGTATTCTAAGAGGTGGATAATGCTAATATGTATCTACATCTGAACTGGAAGCTTCTTTACAAAGAAATGTTATAAACATGTAGCACATTTCAGTACCATGGGTGGGCTAAGGATTAGAATATCCTGGAATCCCCTCTAGAGACCAAACATGATACTTTCTTAAGCCATCTCTGAGCTCTTAGATGGACTATTAGTCTCACACTCTACTTACAAGGCAGTCTTGCTCAACCGTGTCACACTGTGATAGGAACTACATTTGTATTGCTGGCCCTACATTTGTATCGTTACACAGTGTGAGATCATCGCTTCATTTATCGGGAGATACGAAGCGGCTTGAAAACGTTTCCTAAGATTATGTAAAAATACATAAAATTAATCAAAATAGAAAAAAAAAGTTTGATTAAACCAAATCATGAATGAAAACCTGTGCAATATGTTCGTGTTTTATAAAATCCAAATAGCGTTACAATAATAAATATAAACAGTTTTGAGTATACATTTAATATAAACAGTTATGAGTATACATTTACATAAGAATGTCTGTAACTCTGTGCTCGTGGAAGATCGTATCTCAAAGGTGAGAGATGCCATCCAAGCATCTGCATCTAAAGTATTGAGAAAATCTCTACTGCCTGAGAAGAGATGTGGAAGGTAAAGTCTGTGGACTTCTTGACAATACCACAACAAGTTTTGACACTCTGTGAACTCTCCCCTTCCACCCACTGGAGCTTACGGGAGACATTTCAGAGCAGTTCAGTTGTTATCGACAGTGCTGCATTATGGAAAAAACCTGAATTCGAATCCCATGGAGGACCCAGGCGACAGGGCTTTTCTTCCCAGGAATTCAGCTTTTTTATCCCTAAAACAAACAAAGAAACAAGAACAATTGTTCCTAATCTTGCACTATATAAGTAGTTCTTTTAGGTTAAAGCTTGTTCTGAGTGACCAAAAATTCTCATTAAAGGAAAACTGTAATCCAAATATAGATTATTTTTCATGTTTTCAGACTTAAGCTGTCCTATTTATTTTCTACTTTCCCGCTTATTTTGTATTACTTTTACACTAATGAACAAGTTTAGTCTGTTCATTAGTTGAAAGCTACTTTATCACTAGATACATCTTAGAGAAAGGTGGACTAGGGATTATGGAATACTGTAAACTATAGATTAATGTCTGATGTCCCCAGAAAGAGAGAAAGAGAAAGTGTGTTCATTTTACTAAGTGTTGTAGCTCAAATAAGATCAAACATCGTGTAAGATTAAAACTAAGATGTCTTTTCGTCTACTTGTATGTTTCTGTAGACGTAATCCTTCTTCAACTAATCCTACAAACAGGCAAAAGAATTTCAAAGGCAGACTTTTGAAGTCATCTTAAACAGTTTGGACTTGCCATGGGTTGTGCCTTATTATCAAAGTGCTCAACGCGAAAAAAATCCGACAGCAGAGCGATCGTCACTAGGCAACAGGCAAAGACCGATAGAGTGCGCTAGTGTAGGTGATGCTGTATTCTTGCTGACCACGGCTCACAAGATTAAACAGCATTTGAACTGTTGAAAGTAATTGAAATCTTTCGAATACAGACATTCTTTTAAGTGTCCCACTCGGAATTGTTGAATACAAGAGTAATTCCTTTCTGTCATTGGTTTTGTAAGAACAAAAATACGCAAACCAATAGCTAACACGTAAATTCCTAACTGTATAAATGGCTTCAACAAGAAACTACTTTTTGTGTATCTGTATAAAAAAAAAACGCAAACAACGGTTTATTTTTATCTCATGCATCCCGACTGGATGCTCCAAAGTTTCTAGCCTAAGTAGCGATTTATTGAATTTCAATATCAAGGACTTCACAGAAACAAACGAAGAGTGGGGGAGGGGGGATAGGAGATACCTCAACCGCTAATCGAACTTGCCTTTCTTCCAATAACTCCTCACCCACACCTTAATTGAACCCAGCTTTCATTTCGGAGTTTTCCTTCTGACTGGGGTTACTGCGTCAAATAGTTCTTCTCATATCAATCAACTGAAACTAGTGTGTGAAGTATGGCTAGAACTTGCTTAGTATTAGTCTTCAAGTACTTATTTAACTTATTAGAAATTCGGAATATTTTATTGAACAATTTTATGCATTAACATGGATTATATTTATTATCTATTATATTTATTCATATCATGAGCTATGAATATTTTGCAGTAATTGGATGACAATAGAAATCCCAAGAAAACACGTTATTTATCGCAAGGAAAGTGAGGTCAACAAGTCTTGCTTTCCCTGTGATACACTAGATAAAGATGAACCAGTTTCCAACATTGAACTACTGTTCATCTACTATGGAGTTGAAGAATAGTTCAACTCCACAGTAGTTGAATATTGCTTGATAAAATATCGCAAACAATATTCCTCCTCAGAGCTAGCATTGATTATCCAGAATCACTTTGGTATGGAAGTTTGACTGGCCCAATGCCTAACGGAGATATCTTGGAGAAGTGTATCAGCGTCGAAACGATAAATTAGACTGAGGGAGCAGACAAAATGTTTTCTCTGTATACTAAATATTAAACATAATTTTGTTTGTTACTAAAACGTAGTGATATGCTTACGTTTTCATTACAAATTGTGCATGAACGTGCTATGTGATAAGTATCAGTGCATGCTTCTGCAATCAGCAACACAAATGGTAATTAAATCATGCATTGCCATCAAAGAACGAATAGGAAGAAACGATTCAAAGGGCTATGTGAACCGACGTTCTCTAGTAACGTTCTTAAATTCAAAATCGGGAAGCAGTATTTGCATTCATCTTCCCTTTACGTGTTAAGTTTAATGGCCAGTAAAAGGCAAGTAACGTATCTTCTTAGAAACTTATTTCATCTTCCGATGAGGAATTAATCTTATACATAGAACGCCATGTCTGTCAATTGCGTTGTTCTCTGGCCAGTTTGTACGGGATGAAAACCTCGAGTTTCTTGGTGAAAAACCCTGATGAGATCGATTAACTCACTTTTAGTTGAAAACATCTTAGATTCTTCTCGTTCTAGACGGGATTAGACCTTTCCAGCCAAAGGGCATGATATGTCCTATGGCTGGAATGCATGGTATGCGAAAAGAGTTTCTGATCTCGGATTGACCTGACCATTTTAACTTCCAGTTTTTGTTATTTCTTTAATAATCGAAATGCTCTTTTTCTTTTTTACTTAACTTTTTCTTGATTTCCATTCCTCTCCATTTTTATTTTGTTTTTATATTTTCCACAAAAGTGATTGGTAGGTATAAATAAATGTTTTCATTATTGGACAAGTTCCAGACAATATTCTGTAATGTTTATTAGCCTATTCTGATTACCCAAATGTAAAAACTCAAAGCTAATGGTAGCTAAATATTAAAATAGATTCTTTCCTTTGTCATATATTGATGACGTGTTTGTAGAGGTTGATAAAGGCGAGTTGTTACGATTGCTTTCACCTGCTTAATGTACGCTTTGGGCATGCTGGCGATCAATTTATTGTTGTTTCCTTCTCCTGGGTAATATACGAACGAATCACACTTCTCATTAATTTTAATAGCGAATTAAATCATTTTGGGCATCACTAGTGTCTCACCGCTTCTACCTCGAAGTTAATAAATTTAAATCATAGACTGATTGACATCAAACTATGTGCATGAACTAGTAAAATCATTTAATTATCCATATTATTGAAGGATAGGAAGTAGATGCATGGAGATCAGCAAAAGGTAATAGTATGAATGTTTCGAAAGCTATTATTATTATTAGCAAAGTATAATTTTATCTATTCTGTTATTCAAAAAAGGACTTTGCGTTTCTTTAGTTGTCTGAAATAGAAGTTGACTTTTAAACTCGATGGAGAAATTCAACCTTTGAATTTCTCCATCATTTCTATATAAATTCTCACAGATGGATATAAATTCCTCTTTTCATATATTATTTCTCCATCATTTCTATATAAATTCTCACGGATGGAGAAATTCAACTTTGAACATTCGTTCAAGGTTGAATTTCTCCATCCGTGAGAATTTATATAGAAAAGGCAAGAAGCACACGCAATATTTATGTGAGAATGAAACGAGCAGTATTGGTGGGAGGAACTATCTCGTTGATATATAGAAGGGTGGGGTGAAAGAACAGTCTTTCAGTATTCTAGCATTAGCCAAGAAATTAACGGATAAAGAGCAGTCGAACATCGCTCGCAGTTAGCGGTCAGAGAGAAAACTGGCCACCCACTTGCGAAAGGCGGAAGACAGACCATAAGATAGGAGATCACTTATAAGGAATCTATATCAAAACCCTATCTAATGCTTTGAAACGTCAAGAACAACTGCCTGACTTTCATGGCATTTATCCACAGGTGGTGACTGACGTCCCCTGTGTATCGTGAGTCCATGGGAGATGCCAGATCCCCTGTTGGTCGACAGAGATAGAATTCATATTGACTATCATTAATTAGGTTGGAAATCGTGGTGATGTAAAATCGCCGCCTAATAAATAAACTTTTATATTATTTAATGTGGTATAAATATCACCTATATCTCTTCTTTCCTTGAAATTCAAATGAATGCTTTTTTGACATAAGTCCGACTGAAATAACATTGGAAAGTAGCAATAAGAATTTTGCTACTGATCTATAGAAGCTTGTCTTTTTCACTTTTAAAAACGTAAACTGTTACCTTGGAAGCATTACGTCACAATATGTCTAAATTATGTAGACGAATTGTGACGTCTAAATAAAGAAATAAACAAAAGAGAGAGAGAGAGAGAGAGAGATGTGAAAATCATGATTTTATGTGAGCTATCGTTAATCTGTTTTGATCACTGTATAAGTGATCTTATTTACTAACATTTGATGGCTTGTTTCGAAAGAGAACACAGTAACACGTGATCAGCAATGTACATACTTGTTTTTCTCAGTGATTGTACAACAATGAAAATTAGAAGTACTGATGAGCGCCTATTTCATTTATTAATGACGTAAAATCGCATACTGATGACGCAGCGAAAGCACATAAAGCAAGCCAAACTACTGTTGCCATGGGAACATAAAGCATGACGTCACATTCATCTTGATCATCAACAAAAACAAAGCTATCTGATTACATTGAGAGACGAGATTATTCGGTGTAAATTAAAAATTTTCTATCACTCCGAATTTTTAATTGTTGTAAAAACAAAAATTAATTCTACTAGTAAAAGAATAAAAACTAAACTTCCCCGTTCTTATTCGCCAAATCAAAATTCACGGAATAAATAACACAAAAGCGTTTCTTTGCAATAAAATATAATTCAATAAAGAGAACACACGTTTTCTTTCTGGTTCCTCGCTATAATAAAGCCCCCTGTCTTCGAGTAATGAATAAATTATTGCACTGTATCAACTCTTAAGCCCACATTTTAGAAAAACGGTAATTTATGGTTTTGTAAAGAGTTTTTGGTCATACGGGTTCTTAACTTGAATATTCAATCATCTTTAGAAGTTCAACGCCGCAGGCTTTCTTTGGTGCGCTCTTTTACACAAGTTTATCCTCACTCCATGAAAGCTGTATGAAATGTTGGATGGCTGGGGACCTACTTTTGGCGCTTGTTCAACGGCCGAAGGGGTGGGGGGAAAGGTTATGGGTGGGTAAGAAATCCCATTTTTACCGTAATCAGATAAAACTGAGAGAATAAGTACAGATGCGATCCTCGTTATACTAGCTCACTGTACTAACATTGGACTTTTGTCGAAATCCCAAGCAATAAATTGTGAATGTACTGTTGAGGCTTTGCTTTTGACGTAAGTCTAACCTTTAAAAAGTACCTCACTGTATTGCTCCAAGGCCAGTTTTTTTTTCTTTATGGTCTACTAGTGATGTATACTGCAGACAAGACTTGTTTAACATGGTTTAGAGTTGGGAAACAGAGTAGTCAGGAGAATAATGCTGGATCATCGCTTTCGTATTGGTCAAATCACTTTCAATTTTTTTCTTTTGTTCTCTATGTGCAAGTTTTCTCATTTTTTTGGTTTAAAATCTAAACTTCGTAAAAATACAGTTAAAATTTATTTCTGGGGTGAGAAGGTTAACTGAATTGTTTTATTGCAACTCAGCGTTTAAGTATTGAGGAATGTTTATTTACAATCACCCGCTCTATTTTTAGGAAGACTTTTTTCCCTATTTTTTTTTCTTTCATTTGAGTTCATCTGTTATTAGACATAATTAAGTGGAACTCAGTAGAGAATTATTCAAACGGTGACTTAATTTCTATTAATTTGTCTCAGATAAAATCTTTTCGAACAATTTAAATGAAAAATTATTGCTCAGAAACGGGAAAGCATCTTTTGTCTTTTGATTTCCTACAAAACACAGCAGTCCTATTATTTTTAGTTAATTTGTTAATCATAATGAAGAAAACCTTTATGATTATCTAAATTTATACCAAACCAAGAAGATGAAATATCAAACTGGACTAATATTAAGAGAACTGTGGCACAAATGAACATATCGCTTTATATATTACGAAAAATAATAATCAAAGAAAGATAAAATTAATTCTGGTAAATAATATTATAAGTAGTATATAATATTGTACGAGAATGGTAAATGAATTAATTCAATTAATAACTGTAGTAAAATTTTGCTCGAAAACAAATGACGTAAAATAGAATCGGACAAGATATATTTAGGAAAAAATATAACTAGATCCTGTATCAAACAATGGGAATTGACAACAATAGTTAAAAATTCACTTTTATGAAAATATTGCGTATATAACTGAAATGTAAGCTGATATCCCAAACACGTAACGGATTGTTTAGTCAGTCTCTTTAGATGGTTGTTAGACCTATAACCTAAAATAAAATTCTGGAAAGAAAATGCTTTTGAGGGACATGAATACACGGATAGATGTGACAAATAAGCTAAGTATCCAAAAATTTAAAATGAAAAATCACTTAAAATATTCAGATTAGAAGGGAGATTTAGTTGTGCATTGTTAAAAATGAAAGAGTTATCTTACATGCAGTGTAAGATATCTCTTTTATCTTACACTGCATGTAAGATAACTATTTTATCTCACGCTGCAGGTAAGATAACTCTTTTATCTCACGCTGCATATAAGATAACTCTTTTATCTTACGCCATGTAAGATAACTCTTTTATCTTGCATGCACTGTAAGATAACTCGAGAGAAACGGTATGGTTGGACACCGTAACAATCCAGACTGCTGATCAGAATAGAGTAGAGTAGAGGTTTCATATTTAATTCTAACCCATCCATGGGACTAATAACTGATAATATACTCTAGACTTTCGTGGTGGTGGGACGCACATAAAAATAGACGTTAAGAGTTCTAAATTAAATTAAATGATTTTTACAGCTACTGCTAGACATATAAAAAAAGAAATCCTCTTTAAAGTGCTTATTCTTTTCTCATACAACTGCAAACAGATTGTGGAGACTACTGTTGCCATTCTGTTACTCGTCCTCTGCCTTTCTCAAGGACAACCCAGGATATTGCCCGTGTTTATTTAGACAGGCCTGTCACTACTACATTACGCCTATTCTAAGTTCTTATCTCCAAGAGCACATTCGTCATCCGATTGTAGTGCTATCCAATAGTGTTAGGAGACTAAATTCGTTCCGCATGTCAGGTTCATCATCCTAATCCTCAACAGTAAAGGATCATCAAAGTAGAGAAGCACTAAGTGGAATACTGCTGTTACCATTAATTTGACCTTATCATGGCAACCATCTTCATTCGTTCTTATTGATTCCCAGTGAAAACATCTTGCATCCAACCAATAAATAGATCGAGCTTCTGTACAAAATCAAAAGTGCTTCTTACCTTGCGATAGATCGGCCGTTAACTGTAAGTGCTTTTGTGCTTTATCCACCCCTAGTCTTTGCCAAATATTTACCAGTGTTGCTTGCTGAAAAGCTATCGGTATAAAAAACCGATATCTATCTCCTAATTCCTCTTTATTTACTCAGTTTCTGAAGTAACTCTAAGAGATGCCATTAAATACTACGATATATTGTTAAGCGAAAGAAAGATCAACCTCATCTCCCATATATAAAGAACTGGAAGAGAAAAATATCGATACATTAGTTCTCTCTGGCTGAATAACATTCTGTTACCTCAAGGATCTTGTCCGAATTATTAGAAATATCCATACGATAGTTAAATCACTTTTAAAATGATTATAGTGACTCATATGCTTTATGTATATTTCAGTCACGAGTCACTTTTGTCTCGTGCTCATTCGGTTAATATTATTCGTCCGTTGCCACCACCTGTCAAGTAAATGCGTCTAACACTATTGTACATTACATGTTCAAGGAAATCCTTTAAAGGTCGCTTTACAATTTCTTCACGTGCCACGGTTGCTCCAGCTATGCTATATAAGCTAATTTTATTGTACAGTACATCCGCCATGTGCCTCTTACTTCATTGTTTGAAACTATGTGATGCTGGTTCATATTGCCACCACGTTCTCACATTGTCCATATGACACCAGTATATTGTGTTGTCACGCTTCTAGCGTGGCTTGCATTCCTAAGTATTGTTCCAAAAATAAATAAACCGTGCTGAGAAAAATAAGGTCAAGAACCGCCTCAAAATTAGAAGTAGAACTTCGTATAAAAATGAATCATCCATGGCGAGGCGAAGAACTTTTACAAAGTATTATCTAAAGCGATAGTATTATCAATTGACGATTTCGAAGTATGCTTAACTTCGAAGATGATGGACTGATAAAAATAATTTCGAACATTTTTTTTATCAGGCCATCATCTCTTATCGTAACTGTTATTAAATGATTACCAGACTCTCTATCCGCTATCAGAAATTAATCTAACTCATCGAGCCTATGTAGAGATGCTAGGCACAGTTACGAATATCGTCCAGAATGCAAGAAGAGCATTTATAAGATCTCTTCAACTGAAGGTGAATTAGCCGATGTGAAATGAAAAAAAAAAAAAAAATGCCGGAGTTTTTCCCTCCCGGAAATTCGGATTCTTCTCTTTGCAGAACAGAAGAAAAAAAAATCTAAACAACCACAATTGCGCGTTCTATTATTAATTTATCTTAGAAGACACTGAATCAGGACGAACTATGAGGAAATACGGTGAGTTTTCTATTGTTGTAGTCCGGATTTACGACCGGAATAGCTAAGGGTATGTTATGGTTGTAAACTGCGTGTGTGTGCTAGCCAGTTTGTCTATTTTAAGGAATAAAAAACCAGTAATGTAACGAGTAATTAGAGAAATCAGACTACGAATTAGAAATCTCATAAATAATTATGAAATATTACTATGGAACCCGACATTATAAGTGAACTTATAAATCTGTTTGGTGTAACTGAAATCTTTGCTAAATCAAATATGAATTTAGTAGAAAACTAAGTTAACATTAATATTTTAGCTATTTGTAGATATGAATGGCTTAATATAAGAAACAGTCACTTAAGCAGAACTTTATGTCATGAAATACCATGAATGTTATTTGGGAGATCATGCAGAAAGACTTGCACTGACTATTTTACCTAATTTGTTATTTTAAAAATTGATATTTCTGGCAAACTGAAAATTTAACCAAGATTTCATTATAGGCGTCTTTAAACTCCTGTTTTTGTTTATTATGTTAGTATGTTAAAGGAAGCATGTATAATATACGTCACTGCATTTCCACGTATTCAGAAGCCCTTTGAGAGATTAGGCTGAAAAATGTCCCCTGTTTCCATCTGTGACATAATTTAACCCGCAGATGGAATCAAAGGTATCAGAAATAATATACGCTGACCATTGCACACAGAAGCAGCATGCTGAATAAGAATACTTTCATTGGAATTATCATTTTTATCTTTACGATGCTAATTTCTTGCGAGAATTTTTTTTAGTCACAGAGTCTGATGGAGCTAGTTGTAGATCTGTGGTTTAAATTCTAGGTTCTTAAGACTGAAACCAAGTTCCGTCTAATGTAATATGTGCAGGAAAATGTGCGTCATATTAGTATAGTTATGTTAACTCAAGACAGTGTTTCCGCTACCTTTTCCTAAGGCTAGAACTAAGTTTGATATTCACAAAGAAGATAAAAATGGAGGATATTGTGACTCGATGCATATTTTATAGCCAAATATAGAAACGTAAAAATGTTTAGAACTTTACCACAGAGCTTACGAGAATATATAACAACATGCCAAAGGATATATTCTGATAAGCTGCCTGATAAATTTCGGAACTTTTTTTTAAGTTTCTTTCTATATTTGCCTATAAAATATGCAGTGATTCATAGTATCCTACAGTTTAATATCTTACTTATGCCGATTGAAGATTTTAGGAATCTGAAGTACAGAATCTGAAAGTTCTGTGTTTCAGTAAAAATTATACATTTTAAACTGAAAATGTAATTTTCAAATTTTAAGATATAAAAATTAAAATGAATGTACACATTTTTTTCGCCAACAAACAGAGTTATCAGCATTTAAGGATAATAAATATAAAAAATCTAATTTCATCCAAAGGGATACAAAGATAAATGTGAACTAATTCGCATGTGTATTCAAGGGAAACTAACATTATCTTTGGCCACCCGGGAAGATCTTGTAAGATCCCAAAGATCTCTTTCACTCCATTTGTTCCATGCGACTCTAATGGAGCCCATCTAAGCCTACACATTGTATTTTTGTTCTCCCTCAAGATATGTGATCTTACTTTATTACTGGTGTTTGACAAACTGTTCTTACTTAGACTTATGAAATCACAGCTGATAAAAACAAACTCCCATTACAACCCCACACATATGACCTTCCGAGATCACTAACAAAGCCTATCGGCACACAACGCACTTAATGCACAGGCTTCGTATCCGCTTTCTTACTCCCCCCCCTCTTCTCTTAGCTTTTAAGGCAAAAGTCATTCCAAGCCGCAGTAGCAAATGGAAAGACATTTTTGCAACAGATTTTGATGAAGCCATTCCAACATTGCAAAAGGATAAGATCCTCTTGTTTAAAAACTTTTACTTCTATAACTTCGCAAGTAGAGTTTTATTAGATGCTTGCTAGTGACAGGTCCGTTTTCCTCCGATAATTTAATGATGACCATATTACAGCTAAGCTCCGACACTGATTATATTTCCCCTTGCTCATCTCTGTCTGCATACGTCAACGAACCGGCTGGAAAATTAATTATTGCAGTGCCTATCAAAGACAACGATGGAAGAGGCAGGAAATTGTAAGTAAGCGAAACGGTCAGTGTGTTTGACATTAAAAGCCTGCCTTTAAATTTGCTTGGTTGATATCGAACGCTATTTCTCCTCTCATTAAACCATTTATCTAGCTATGGAAATTCTTGGTACGCATTGCTTCTATCTAATGGTCTGCTAAAGGAGATAATATGAAAGATTGGCGTTGTTAATATTAAACTGATTCTCGTTCTTTTATTTTTATGAAAATTCAAAGCGCATTTATTTTTATGAAGAATATCTAAATGGGCTAAAACGGCCTCGCCTACTCCCTATAAGGGTATAAAAGGCGTTAGCTGATTTTTGTTATATCTAAAAGTACGCTAGCGAAAATTTTAACTTCTTTAGTGGTAAAATGTGATCGCACAGTTGGTTTTGGAATAATAATTAATGAATAATTAGTCTTCTTAATTTATAATCTATTCTATATATATAAAAAGATAAGCCGAAATTTTAAACATTTTTATGTCACGTTTTTTGTCTCTTCATTGTTTTGAAACGTTCAACAATGTGTTTGCCTTCATGAGACAAACACATTGTTGTCTCATGTCTCGAGTCATCAGAATTGAAGGAGAACCGGCATACTAGCCCGGAACTCGGAGGGTTAGGCGCCGTAGGCGCCGGGGGGGGGGGAACGGCGACGCCCCCTAGTTGTATAAGCTGTATATATTTTTTCAGTTTTACTTTTACGAGAACTGAAATATTTGGGTTAGAAGTCTTTTTTTTTTTTGCAGTTAAATGAAATGAAAGTGAAATCACCCTTTAAAATACCTCTGTTAAAGTACGATCCGCTTGATTAAATGTGGAGATCATTCCATGATCTGCAACTGCTCTGTCGCATTCATTCATTTATACATCCACATCTTGGAAATGTTTTCTCTTTAGATGAATTTCCATGGTTCTTCATCTTATTAACCAGAGATAGTAAGGCAGATGAACAACCAACCACGGGAATGATATGCTTTCTAAGAATTATGGAACGTTCGGTGCAAAGATCAGGTGTCAGATCGTTTTTGAAGCTCTTTCCATTAAGATTCTTTTTGCTTGTTTTAATATTTCATACTTTTATGTGCAATGTTACCAAATTTTCAGCTGAATCCTTTGCTCATTCGACCCATCTGTTTCGCAGTGCAATTGGTGAGGGGAATGCTTGCACTTTGCTTCAGCTTACCACCGAATCATGTTACCACCTTCTCCAGATGTTTGTTAAATATTTCTGTTTGTTAAATATCTCCTAGTATTATTGGTAATTTTTCCACAAAAATGATGTTGTAAATATTTTTACATCATTTTTGACGGTAGTTATAAATTTTATAACTACCGTCATTTGCTATGGAAATTCTGCTGAAACATGCTTTTTTTCCTTTCCTTCTTTTAACTATTACCTATTTGTAGTTACTGTTATATTAAGCAGCGATTACTAGAAAATCATAAGTAAATTGTTATAAATGAAAAACAAAAAATTATAGTTGAATTTTTGTGTATTGTTAGGTGTAATTCGCTGATGTCGACAGTGCAATGTTTTCTGGCAACAATCCCCCCCCTCAAAAGCAAAAGAAGAAGAAACGTCTATGGAAGCCGTAGTATATCAAATCGCAGTGTGTTTTTGTGCAGTGAAGCTTCTCATCTGTGACATAATTCCTAATTTCTTAGCAAGAAACGTGGTTACAAATCACAGCCCTTGTCAAACTCAACCTGACCTTTTCAGTCGCAGAAGGTACTTTTCCATTCTCTGGAGGGGGGGGGGGGTGGAAGTCGCAAGTGTCGACATCAGCGAATTCACCTAACAATGCATTAAAATTTCTAGAAATTGTATTCCGGAGTTTGTCAATCTAACCTATAAACATCTCAAGGAATACATTCATAGCCGACTGGCTGATACTAATTTTAACCGTGCAGGGCATCAAACACTGTAGTGGTTGTTTGAAATTACAGCCGAGGCCATAAATCCAGTGTATTGCGTCTGTGAACTGCGTGTATTCTCCTGACCGGTTTGCCTGCTTTCCGGAATGAATGAAAAATGGGGAAAAAAAGTTTCCGGAGGAGAAATCCTGCTTCCCCCCCACAGAAGAAGAAGAACTGCTACTTTACCTACAGTTGAAAAGCCCTTATAAAACCTCTTTGTTTCCTAGACACAATTCCAACCCAAGTCTTTCCAATCAAAGGGCATCGTCAATACTAACTAAGGTATTCAGGCTCCCATTGCTATGCACAAACATTCATAGTACTGGAGATTCAGACCGATAAAAGTGAAGAATTATATATTAATATTACATTAATATTAATCTATATTTTCTTCCTCTGGATGAACAAATATTTCTCCACACTGTTCAGAAACTGAAATTGTATTGTAGAGTGTGTCAGATGTATATCAGATTTATTTACGGATTTGATCTAAAAAAAATACAGTGATAGTCAAAATTTCTTTAGTACTTATTGTTTTAGTTCATATAAATACGATTAATTATCCTGCAATAATTAAAAGTAACAAAGTTACTTTAAAACAGCCAATCAAAATCTGAGATCGCAATCAGTGAACTGAAATAAAATCAAAAGTAAAAAATAATTTCTTCTGACTTTGTTCTTTTGCCTATTATGAAAGCTTTTCGCCTGAAACTGCATTCCTTTAACAGACGTTTCGATCTTTCATTTGATATTTCAAACTTAAATTTGATATAAAATTTCGTTTACTAAAGAATGTTCAAATAATACAGAATTCATTTCGTTTACAAATCAATTGTGTTAAATTAAAAAAAAAAATAAATAAATCAGTGTGTCCTCAAACTACGGGAAATTATAATAAATATTACTGTATTACTGTCATGTGATGTGCCAATTTTATTAATACACTTTATTTTTAATTATTGGCTAATAGTCTTGTTTTTAGGCTTGTCCTCATAGAGACAATGTTCTTCATAGATTGAATTTTATACATTATCAATTCGGGAAAACAGGCAAACTGGTCGCAGGTTTTGGTTAAAGGTTACGCAAAACTTGTCATAAAAAGATATAGATAGTTCACGTAATTCGATTCAGGATTGGTATCATGTGATACGCATGTTGAATAGAATATACCTGATTTTAAATTATGTGCTTTCATTTTGATAAGGACTTGATATTTTTTAAAATAGTTTCATTATAATTTCAAAAAGAATAAATCCAATTAAAATATGCATTTATGAAATATCTCTTCTTAATCGTGCGATGAAGAAAATATAGTTAATATTAAATGGATATCTTTATGTATTAACAGTACGTTAATTAAAGTAAATGCAAACATACAAATGACTTTAACTAAAAGAGAGAGAAAGAATGCTACATTACAAATAATTAATGTGATTAATTGACAGTTGATAAAATAATTAATTAAATAAATCAGTTGAATTATATAATCGATAAAATTCCTGCTATCTAGAATTTAAAAAAGACAAAAATCTTCTAGTAGTCTCATAAGACAAGGGAGTTTTTCCCTTATCTCTCATTTACTCATAATTATACCTTCCAGTTGAGCATATATACACACCACACGCACGGTTTTCTGTCGCCCTAACTTCCAACTGATCTTTTGTGTCTGTTTTAATGTTCTTCTTTTCTTTGACCAGAGAAGAATTTGCACACGAACCAAGGCATATATTGAGCGAGAGAGATTTGGGAGGGCATTAACAAGCAGGTAATTATGTTAGACGAAATGAGATAATGGACAAAACATGTTCTCTCCCTTGTCTTTCTTTCTCCCATTAATCGCTGACGTAATTGGGATGAATGAGACATGTAATAGTTGTCTAGCCAACTAGGTAGAGACAGATGTTGGATCATGAACGCTAGTGTCCGTTTGTCACGTGACGTTGCTAAGTGACAACGTAGTTGTCATCTCATTTGTTCACCTGTCTCGAAATTCACCAACCCGGAATTTTAGTTTTCTGTGTTGTGGAAAATGAAGTATTTTCATAAGACTTATCTGTTACCCGGGGTTATCTTCCAGCAAAAGAGACAAACCAGCCATAGAACACAGAAGCAATTAATACGTAATGCACCCCCTTGATTAATCCAATCCGATGTTAGCGTTTGAAACTAAGTTTGACAAGTTCGCTAAAATCTAAGAAAACATTAATTACCGAATTTGAATTTATTTCTGAAAACAATGATGAAACGATTTTAAATCTGTTCATACTATTTTAATAAGGATAAAAAACAAGAAATGATATCCATAGTTGATTATCTTACCTTGCCAAGAAGTAAATAAACTTCTCCCGTCACAATAGGAAGAATTTTATAGGCTTTTTCTTTTCAGGTTAATCTAGTATCTCCTTAATGGAGTCAGAAGAACAACATCTTATGTTTGTTATTGTTCTTCTTTGAAAAGATTCGGATTTGAATATCATGTCTAATGCCATTCAGGCCATTCTAGATTTGTTTCCAAGACACCTTCCAATTCACTTCTCTCCATACTTTTTTACGGATCATAGTCAGGTTTCCAAAAAAAAATATTTCTCACTCCTTATATTCAGGTCTCCGATCCATTAACCAGAACCTTGCTGTCTGTCATTTGTTGGGACTTTTTTTCTCTCTCAGATGTTCTTGTCTGACTTCACTGTATGTTCTCCGTTTTCGGGAAGAAAAAATCTAAGTTAATCAGTAGGGAAAAAAAAAATTCTTTCGCCTCTATATTAGACTGGAAAACTCACTTTGAGTTGAAAGAGTTATTTGATTTCAGAGACGTGCTCGTCGCAAGAATCGAAACTAGTTGTTTTCTAACTAAAAGGGTCATGTCGTCACTCTTCTGAATTTTGCTGTGGAGTAACTTAATGCGTAAGAACAAGAAATAAGAGCCTGAGAGTACTTACGCAAAATAATGATCTAAACTGATTTATACAGCGCAAATATATCCTAAACTTATCCATCAACTTTATGTAAGATGTTTCTTTCCCATATTGCGCAAACGGGTTTCCTTTATATAAGTACCAACAAGTTTCACTTTCTTAAAAGCATATTATTCCAACCCATAAAGTAAGTGGTATTGTGGCGCACTCCTCCATCATCCTAATTAACACAAAAAAGATCTCCACCGTCCATTTCTCTTTCCAAGGAAAACATCCACTCTCAAACACGAATCTTGTAAGTTACAATCTGTAACAAAAATATCGGCTATAACTAAAAGTCTGTCTCCAAAGAGTTCATTATTGTCCACCTGATTATAGCTTTAGTCAGTAAATCATGGCTGAAATGATCTTCATCTATTCGCCAGTCCAACAGGCTAACGTCACACTGGCGCCTGGCAACAGGAGGATAAATGGAATTGCCTCTCCTGCTGACCAGCTGAGATTCCTAAATATAGACGTCCGACTGTGTACACTTTACAGCCAGCAAAAAAGAACAAAGGAATAAAATAAATTCGACAAGAAGGCGAACTGCCATTTTAACAAAGGTCGCGGGATGTCTGAATTACTTTGGTCGGGTAGCAACAGGGGCGCCACATTCACTTTGGAAATCAAAGTGTGCACAAAGACGGCGACACGAATCAAAGCAATCGGCATTGTTCGTCCCACTGAATTCTGCCACACGCGTTTAAGAATGGGGGGGGAGGAGGAGGGTAGACGATTACATGCATGTGCAATGACCTTTAGACGAAGAGAATGGTATCTTAGTCGACGCTGCGTGATTGAATCCCCCCCCTGCTCCCCATCCCTTTCCCCCCACTTGTCAAGCAAGTCCCTGTCTCTCAAGGCTTCTCTGGCGGTGGTTTATTGAGGGCCCAGCTGACTCGGGTATCTAGCGAGTGATTTATCACAACCCTGCCTGGAATTCGGCCCTGTCATAACTTCGGCTGCACCGGCGATCAATAGCGAAGGCAGGTACTTCGGCGGAACTAAAGTTGGTGGACATCATATCAGTTTCCGCGGCCCTAGCGGAGACTTGTTGGGTTGGCGTCTCTTCCCTTGCCGACGAAGAATTTCCAATATCCATTCCCTCCCCCCCCCCCACCTCCCCACCAGTTCCCTCATGCTGCGTCTATCCGTCACCTTTCTTCTTACTTCCTCCGGAGGTAAAAAAAAAAAAGAGGAAATGCTAGCACGCACGTGCACACACACACACACACAGGGTTGTGCTCTCTCGTGTCTGTAAGTGTGGAAGATAAATAAAGAAAGAAGTTTTAAATTCCCATTAGTAAACGGAAAGAAGCTAAAAGTGTCTGTGAAGAGAGGCGACATGAAGTTGAATTCTGAAGTTTTCATCTTTTACGGTTAACGTTCTCTCTCTCTCCCTTAGCTCTTCCTGTCATTATTTCACCCTTCACGGTCGTTAGGTAGCGTGCTTTAACTGTTGAATACTTTTGATATATTTAAAAACGCTACGCTTTTTTTTTCAGGAACTTTCATACTCTAACATGACCTTCGTCAAGGTTGACGCCTGCAGTAACAGTGTTCAATAGCTTTCCTGCTCCCTTTCTTAAGGGATCCTTTCTTCTTCGAAAGAAAGGTGAAACAGCTCGTCCAATGATAAATCGCCGTTTTTTTGTCAGTCTGAACTCTTTTTATCGGTGACATAAAACGATTGCCACACGGCAAATCATCTCTCGCGTGATTGTTCAGCTGATTTAACCTATTACTGTTTTTTAATGTTACGGAATATCTTTCATTCCTTGTTAAATTCAGCTTGAGCATCGCAACTTCGCTTTACATTCCTTAAGACGACCCATTGATATTTCATGCGAATGGCGTAGTCTTCCTACTCATTGCTATGACTTTTAACGCTTCAGGTGTCTTGAACGAAATCTGTCAGCTGATTCACTATTGACGATAGCTAAGAACACATCAAGCATAAGATACGTATTAATGTTACATTACGATGTATGTTTGTGTGTATGGGGGGGGGTTAAAATCTTTCTTTTACACTCTTGAAGTGCCAGGATTCTGGAAATATAATACATATGCTTGCCGACCTGGTTGATGGAACAACCACATTTTCAGCACCTCAATTCTCTAAGCAACAGACATTCCCACAGTGGGATTCGGTCTGTTGCTTGGAGAATGGAGGTGCTGAAAATGTGGTTGCTCCATCAACCAAGTCGGCAAGCATATGCATTATGTGCAAGGATATCCTTGCACATAATGCATATGCATTAGGTGAAAGATGGTTTTTCGTATCCCGGTATGATACCCTCTCCTGGAGGACTGAAGTAGGTGGCTTGCAAAAAAAGTATCATTACTCTCTAGTGCAGAGTTTCCAGATTATCTCCTTTAGCCCACCCACGATACTAATGCACGAGTAGTTCCCAAACTTTCACAGTGGGTTCACATTAAAAAATATTTGCACAGTTGGAAGTTTTCATTCCTAGAAATATGAGGGTAGAATAACTGGAGAACTAAAGTTTTCTTCAGCTTCTTCTCATTGTTATTTCTCTTCTTCTTCAAGATTTAAGATATTAAGAGAACTCATTTGCTCAAAATATTCTTTATGCTTGCTTTTGTGCAAAAAAACGAACTTAGTAGAGTTTTCCAAATTCCATATACGTTAAAATAAACAACCTTAGCTCATAAATAGGATTTTTGATTGGCAACTGTAACAAGCATGTCATCAATGAGTTACTTGGCATGTTTTTAAAGTAAATACAAAATAACTTGGCACGTAGTTTCGAATAGAGAAGGCACGCGTGTGACGTTAGTTATAATGAACTTCGACACCTCTTGCGAGCGTGTATTCTGCTTGATAAACACACTTTCCTTCCCAACTTTACTCTTAAATTACACGTACGACTTTTGATGTCTTCTCAGTCCACAGTATACAGCGGATTGAGAAACACATCGATAGTATCTATACATAGAGCATAAGAGCTACAAGCTGATAGGTTTGAATAATTTTAGTTCCTGTGATGCGAGAAGAATTTTGGTTTTGCATATTATATGTTATCTTTGTATTTCATTATAGAGATACTCTGCAACTTACGTTAGAGAAGTACCTTTGGAAACAGGTCGCAAGTCGGAATATCATAATATACATTATGTTGTTTAAAATTGCACTCAAAGAAACTAAGACCATGACGCAAATCTATGCCTGTTAGTTGCGCTGTTTTTGCTTATTGTTGATATAATTTGTATAGTTTCGTTAATGACGAATTTGTTTCAGTTGTCTGTGGGAGATCATAAGGCCAAATATGTTAAGCACTTTCACAAGGTTTTGGTTGTTTGGAATTACATCCGAAACAACAAAGACTGTAAGGACATTGTATTATGTATGTGAGCTGTCTTTTCTCGTGGATGATTTGTCTGGTTTGAGAGCTGAAAAAGCTAAATTTCTGGGAGAGAGAGAGAGAAAAAAAAAAAACCTTCCACCGCCGAACTAGATTTGCTCTGACTAACTCGCTTGCCCTTTCCCCAGAATCGGAACAAGCTTTATTTCATTATTTGATCTTTTTACTTCAGTGTAATAGTTCAAGCGAACTATAATTAGATTGAAGAATTAGTCTCCATGATGTGCTGTGAATTCTGAAGGGAAGTGACGTATATGGATCTAACAATATATAGAATATGAACATTCATAATTATGGATTTCACAAATCGGCAAGTGCTTTTGTATGTTTTCAGTTAACTTCCTGGAATACAAACCTGGTCATTGATGATAAGTGACCGAATATTGTTGGGTATACAACAATCCCAAGGCTTCTTGTATAACTCATTCGAAGCCTGAATTACAAATATGCAACATTGCTGCTTCTTGTAAATGTTCTAAATTTTACCTTTAAAATGTAGTTTGGCATTTTTCAGCAGGATGTAGCTATCATACATCACTACAGAGATTCCTTCACTTCCTGTTGAAGGCACTGTCAAAAGTAAGCAGTTCACTGCTTACTTTTGCACTGCCTTCGCAACAGTACAATGAATCTCTTTCCTAACCTTCCCCCACCCCACCCCTGCGGTTACAAAAAAATGTACAAAGTCATTACCTTACTCCAGCTTCTCTTGACCATCAATCAGCTCACAATCGACAGGAATCCCCGTTAAGCTCAACATCTTTCACCGAAGTCTACGTTACAAGAGAAAATCCATTACAGCTGATCCTATATTGAGTGAAGACTGGTACCACACCCTTCCCACCTTCCTTCACAAATATGACCCTCCCCTTTCTGAGAATGTCCACCTTATCAAACACTTTCTTAGGACAAAAAAGAATGTATGTTTGATTATCCGGGTTACACTGGATATTTTAATCAACAGCATTCATAGTTCCAAGACAAATTAATATCTTTGCCTATTTTACCTTTATCTCTCCATTCATATTTTCTCCTATATTTTCACCAAATATTTTCATTCATCATCTTTATATTTTCAGCAAATATTTCACCAATAACTTCTTCAACATTATAACAAATATTTCATCAATAACTTCAACATTTTAACAAATGGTTCACCAATCTTTGAAAAATGTTTTCGTATATATCTGAAAAAAAAAAATCTGTATTTAAATTTTTTTCATCCATATTTTCAACAAATATTTCTATCCATACTTTAAATATTTTCAACTAAACTTTAAACAAATATCTTCGTCCATTATTTTCATTATACATTACTGAGGGAAATCACTACTATATAATGAAAAAAAAAAAAACGATTGCGGACTACTGAAAAAGCAATTCGTAGTGAATGTTCTTTTTGACCTTCTTCTGTTAGACCGGAAATGACGAGATGCTAGGAGGCGAGTTTACGACATTCCCGGTCCCAGGTGGTGGCTTTGGAATACAGTTAGAAGGATCAAGGATCTAAAGCCGTTCTTCGTTTCATATCGTCAAGGCTGTGCGTCACTCCGGATGCAACACCAAAGAAACTAAAGATGAAACGTCTTAAATCCACAGTCTCTCTTCTCTCTCTTTCGCTCTTTTAGGATACTAAAAAATAACTTTGGTCCCTCTTGAAAAATCCAGCCTTGTGATTGGTAGGTTCAAATCCCCAATTGCTTAGGTAACGCATAGAAATATCTTGACATTTCTACGGAAAGACGCATCGCTTATGAAAGAGGTGAACTCTTTCATCGAAGCAAATTTATTTTCTGTTTAAAATATCCCGTCTCAGTCATTCTTTTTCATCTTTCTTTTCGTTCCCTCTACTGAACATCTTTTACAATCATTTGGCACCTCGCTTTTCTTGGAGTTCAGCCTTTATCCGCTTCTCTTTTTTTTCCTCTATGAATTGCTTAAAGAAATAATTCCGGTTTTTTAACTAATGGGGAACATTCAAAGTTGAAAGCCGAAGATATAGTTCATTATTAAGTAGGTGACAGCTGATTTCTCTTACGAAGACGATACTCGATATGCATTTTGATTGTTTTTTTATCGCTTCTGTATATGCAGACAGGTTGAATTTAATGTCATATTTAAACTTTCCCGTTTTTAAGCACCTTGTCGTGGTTGGAAACCGCAAATAGAGAATAATATAACAGAATTCTAACCCTAAGAGAAGTTAACTAATCAAGAAAATAAAGGTCAGCGTATAAATAATTTTTATCGTCTTTATCAATAGAGGCTGAGTAAATTGGTCTGGGAAGAGACCATGAAATATTTTGCCCCCAATATACTAAGAATTCTCCTCGAGTAGAATTTACAATTTGGCGAGAACATTAAATTTAATAAATAATTATGCCTCGTGTCCTGAGTTGCCTGAACACAACCCCATTATGTTATAGATATTTATTATAGTTCTACTTGCTTAGCAAGAACATTTTCATTACGCTCAAATTATATTTACATCATTGGAGATTCTACTCTTAGCCATATTATTTTTTTCGGATTTCGAAATCCACATCACCCATAAACGAACCACAACCTTTAATAGAAATGCAAACTTACTTATTATTAAACAAATTTACTTATGAATGAATGATTATGAAGCAAGTGGTTTCCCGTTGCCTTCCTTGTCCTACAGTAAGTATTTATGTCTGTAGACATGTGTGTGTGTGTTCACAGGACCGGTTTGCCTGTTCTTGGGGGACGGGTGAAAAAAAAATCACCTCCGTATGAGACTGGCTAACTCACCTTTAACTTAGGAATAAAACAATAAAGGTTCCTCATGTCACTGACAGCGATCGAATCCAGGTCTTTCCGACCAAAAGGCTTCGTCTGTACCGACTGAGCCACGGAGGCTCATTGAAATAAAATATAATTTGCTGTTTGATGTAATATCAACGTAAAATATATATTAACAATATAGTTGTGATGGATTTATTTAATATTGTATTTCACAGACGACGTGTTTCCGTTGTTGCCATAGTATTGTTAGTATATGATCAACTGTTGGTATCGAGCGTTGGTTTCTCCGGGTACTCCGGTTTTCTTCCTCACAAACACTAAACATGAATGTGGTGGACACTACTTTTTTTAAAACGTAATTGAATTAGAAAGTAACTTAGGAATAAAACAATAAAGTATTTAACATTTTAAACTGTTAAGTCAAATACTACTTTTCTTATAGTAAGCCATATTAATTCTTAAGTCATATTAATCCGGTACGTTAAAATATTTCATTGAGAGACCATAACTGATCTGCATAGAACGTCTAATCATCGAATGATTAACGGACTGGAAAGGTAGTATCAACTTTATAGTCGCGTAGCTTGCCAAAGAGATAATTTCATACAGACAACGTCATTCTATAACTATATTCTAATGACATCATTTTACAACTCTATTTCCTTTTTGAGCAATAATTACCATAATTTCTTCATTTCTTCTCGTGATATGTTTATTTGTGGAATTTCTGTGAGGTTGTATGCAAGTATTTATTTTTCTTTGTTGTTTATTGTAAACATACATCTTTCGTTTACATTTATTTATTAAACATATATTCCAATTTTAACATTCACGTGTTTCCGACAGAGATTAATTTTCTTGAAACTAATCTTTATATTTAAACTGTCAATGGATAACGAGCTGGACTTAAAATCAGTGAGAAATTAAACTCCAGCTTTGTGTATCTGAGGTGCAATATTAAACTAAAATCAATAAACAGTAAAGTGATATTCATCTAAATAATACGTATTTATTTTTAACAAGTAAGGAAATGATTGCATCTTTTATAATGATCAGTCATTATAAAAGATGCGATTCATGTATACCGAACCTAGAGTTAATTTGGGTTTATAAATATATTAATCCTCGAATGATTAGCGGAGACCGGAAATATGATATCAACTTTATCGTTGGATAGTTAGACATATAATTTTATTTGGACTAATTTTGCCAAAACTGAAACGATTCGACAGATATATGATTTTGTAATGTAACCGATTGTAATAAGGTAAAATATAGATTTTAAATATTCTACCAATTTCATTAAATTATTCTCCAGATTTAGTTCGTCTAACTAGAGCATAGTTATTAATATATATACTTTCGTTTTGCTTCTTTGTACTTCTGCTAATGGTATGATTAAAATAGAAACTGGGGTGGCTCAGCTACTATTTGTTTTTGTTTCTCCTTTTCAGTCGTTTCCGACCGTAGGTGACTTTGTAGGCATTGCCCACAAAGTGTTCCTACTGAGATTTTTACAGGGTAGTTCACCATTGCTTTCCCCAATCCCCCAATTTTATCCGAGCTAAGGACCGGCACATGGCTGGGACGTATTCATGACTGTAATCCATGTGTGTTCACGGGGCCGGTTTGTCTGTTCTTGGGGACGAAAAACCCCCCTACCTCCGTATGAGACCGGCTAACTCACCTTTAGTCGAAAGAGACCAGATAAAGGTTCTTCGCGTCACTGACGGGAATCGAACCCAGGTCTTTCCGACCAAAGGGCTTCTCTATGTTGACTGGACTACGGAGACTCTTAGCTATTATTTCTTCTTCTCTCTTCCATCATCTATGCGGATGATGATAAAGCCAAATGAACTATTTCCACTTCCGTCTGTCCCGGGAGAGTCCGAACAATTCTGTCCAGTTTGGTGTCGCTTGTTGTGATTTGGTTTTCAGGTCCTCTTTTATTCTGTCTATCCATCTAATTCTGGGCCGTCCTTTGGATCTTTTACCTTCCATCGTTGTATTCAGGGCTTTAGATAGCTACTATTTAGCGATTCAAAATACCAAATTTCAATAAAATTATGTAGCAGATTCACGAAATGACTTGAGTAAGGAGGAAACAAATCTAAAAATCTAATAACTGTTTATGCATTTTGCCAAAATCCCAAAGAGAAAGACACACACACACACACACACACACAGAGAGAGAGAGAGAGAGAGAGAGAGAGAGAGAGAGAATGAAGATCTATTCGTAGACTAGTAGACTACAGAGTTCCTGGTGTTTCCATGTATACTCGTGTGCCCATACATTAGATTAGAAAAACTATATTAAAAATATTTTGCATGAATTTTAAAAAACAAGAAATTTCTGTAAACATCTTTTGTATCCTTTTCCCATCTTACTGCTACACACCGTCAAAAGTATATCTGTCCTCTTTCCCAAGAGCGTTGTATAATTTATGGATGAGTTCACACCGAGTTTCTGATTACATATAGGAAGAAACCTTTTCCAAAATGAACTTCATTGTATTTTCAATAATGCAAAAATTGTCGCTCTCAAGGTAATAATAGCAATGAGGTTAACTCAAACAAATTCTGAAATTCACATTTTCCATAGAAACTCAAAAGTTCTTCTCCTTCTGAAAAGCTCCTAAATTGTTGCTGTATTTCTTCTTGTAATACGTTTGTCAATGGTAAAGAAGCGAATCGCACAAAATTCAAAGACCAGATTGTTAATTCATTACCATAAAGACTGCCATACGACGTTTTCTTATATTTGAAATGAAGTATTTTACATTTTTGTCACGGCATTTTAACTTTTTTTTCTCCGCCACAAAATGGGTTTTCAGAAAAGTGTTTTGCGATCTGTGAGTGTTTTTCTGTTAGAATTCATATTTCCGTCACATCTTGAACTCAAAGGCAGTCCATTGTAGCTTGAAGAAATCAATTTCTACAAGCTGTAGCCACCGCAAGAAGTATTGAAAATGCCACAGAAATAAAAGACGCACCACAAGGTTTGTCATATAAAAGATAATGAAAGTTTTTTTTCTTTTTTTTTCTGCTTCTTCTATAAGTGACTGGTATCATTTTCTTCGGTTTGCTCCTTGACGATAATCGACGGCCTTGTGTGGTCTCGCTGGGACAGTTATAGCTTTAGAAGTGTGTCGGTAATTAATGATAGGAATTTTCCTTTTAGCGATTTTTGTGTGAAATTAATTTTAGAATTCGCCTTTATTTGAGAGAGAGAGAGAGAGAGAGAGAGAGAGAGAGAGAGAGAAGAGGGGGGGGATTTCAGCTTGTACGTAAAAGAAATAAAGTCCACAAAGGAACCATCTGGTGGTAAAACGTGCAAAAACATGTATCCTTGTTTGATAATGTTCACACATAAGTGCACGGAAGCAAACTTTCTTCGAAGTTTTTTTTTTACTCCCTCCTTTTGCCTTCATTTTTAAATTTCGTCTTATATACAGGATATTAATTAAGATGAACGATAAGACTCTAATTGAATTTTAAGGTTCGATTTTTTTTCTTCAAAAGAGATGAACGTCTTGAGAATTTCTGTTGATCCTTGATGCTCGTTTTGTTGGAATATTTATTTAAGCAAATGATAATCCTCTTTCTGTCATTGGACAGTACATCGCACATTCAAATTTTATATAATTTAAATTCCGATGAGATTAGGAAGTCTGGATGTTTTTTCACCATCATCTCTTATGCTGATTTTTTTTAGTTAAATGTTTAAAATACATCTTGAAATGTGACGACAAAGAATATATATATATATATTTCACTTTTTTTTTCTTAAAAGCCCTAGCAAGATTCGACTTTCTCTGCGCTGATAGAACTATTGTGGTCAACATTATTCAGTAATCTAAAAGCAAAAGTAAGGAATAAGCTGTCAAGACTTGTTCCTGGCTTTGCAACCTATCTGCTTTCATTCTCTCCCATCTTTAACTCAATTTCATGCTGGTTTCAATCTGTTTTCACCTTCTTTCGAACTTGTCTGTTTCTAAAAAAAACGAGGATAGATAGATATTTAGATAGATAGATAGATAGAGAAAGAGAGATTATTAGCTTATATTCATCTTGAAATAATATCCTACTCTTTCTCGTCTTTCTTTTTTATAAACAGGACTTCCAAAAAATGTGACACAGTGATCCATGGGGGGGGCGATATGTTTATCTCCCCCCATGGATTGTGAGATAATAATGTTATCTCACAAAAAATCTAGTGACGAAATATTTTCTTAAAAATAAATTTGAGTTTTTTTAATTAAAACACTTTAGATTAAAACACATTTTTTAACCTAAATATGTTTTAAAATTATTTAAAAATCTTGTAAATCTTAACAGATAATAGATTCAAAACTTCTTTTGAATCCTTACACTGATTGGACAGCTGCTAAATAAGTAAAATCTAGTTATTGATTTTTTTTTCTGATTTTAAACTACAGTAATATCGTCGTTATTATATTTGATTACCAAAATGACAAAAAGAAAGAAAAAGAAATTACTATCAGGAAATTTTAATATAAAATTTATCTTGGAAATTGTGTTAATCTGTGGAAAATAAGGGTCCGAAGTTCTGTGATATTAGACAAGTAGAACTAAGAGGCAGAACCCTTATGTGCATTAAGGCTTTGGCTACTTCTTAACCTAAACAACATAGCAGAATATTATAAGGAAGGCTTTCACAATTTCAATATCAATGACATAAAGCACATCGAAATCATCTAATTGTGACGGATTTTATGTCACTAATAATGTAATTATGAAATGACTTCGTAATTAAATATTAATAATCATGATTTTTATTTCGTTATTCGCATTTATTTTAGCATCAGTTGGTTTGTGATCGAATTTCTTAGATTCATGTAGTTTAGTGAATAGTTCGCTACCCACTAAGCGGGTTTGTTCTTTAAGACTCAGTTTACTCCACCTGTGAATCGAGCCAAAAAAGACAACTTTGTGTGTGTATGGCGTGCATGTATTATCCCCATTAAATGTACCCCCACCACCATTCTAAATGTGGGGTGAGTTAGCGAGCGTAGACGAATGAAGTTCATTTTGAAAATCGCCATTCTATCGGTTCAATGTTCTTGGTAGGCATATGAAAAACCTCTTTTACTGTTTTCTTCTGCTATCACTAAAACTGAAAAAGACATTCCCCTTTACAAAGCAAAAAAAAAATCCCTTCTTTAATCCCTAAGATTTTATCTTCCTACAGAATCCTGTTTTGGCTCTTAAAATTCCCAACTGCGCACTTCGCCACTAGTTGCATACGAACATAAAGCTCCCTTCACAGTGCAAGGGATGTTACGGGTTTTATTAAGTGCATGTTGCATACAATTTGCAGTAAAGTTTTCATTCTGATGAATTGGAAGTGATTTTCTCTTCCTGTTCGGGCGCACTAGAGAACCAACGGATTTTTTCTTCGAAGGAAAGAAAAGGGGAACCGTTTTACGATAGCCCTGAAGGGAAATTGAATATTTGAAGTTCATACATAAAACTATATATACTTTTTTTTTTATTTTCACTTTTCATTCTTTCCCAGAAGCTAATATAGTTACATGCGCGACGCTGTAGGCGCCTATTCTAAATTGTGTTATATTTGCATATTTCCTCTTTTCTTTTATTAATTCCTCTTCAAATGCCACTTTTTTTTGAAAGAACATTGCGTATGTGACTGACTGGCGATATTTGAAATGATGCTATTTAGAATGTGATTTTAAATATCTAGAAGTAACTACAGTGGACTTCCCCCCCCTTCTTTTTATGTAAAACGCGACACCTAATAGTAAGTGAATTATATGCTGTGAGATGGAAACAGTTCAAGTTTGCTAGGATTTATTTCAATCTACATTCCTCAGAATTCCACAGACATTTGGAGCGATTCGTACTTTTTTCATAACTAAATTAAATTTTTTATCGTTATGAATGCATAACTTAATGAATTAACCCGTCAAAAGAGAAGTTGCAACTTCTTTCATGTTAAGAATCTTAAAACACAGTCTTAAAAAGAGTTAACACTTAACGATAATCACTACCTTATAAAGAAAGGAGGAGGAATGTTTGTCTATAACTAAGTTAGGTATGTTGAAAGCCAAACGGCTATTTTTCTGGCATCCTTAATAATAATTAAGGGGATACAAATCCCTTGTTGTTCAACTGCCAGTAAGCAAAACTCTAAGATCGAGAACTACGAATCTATGAGTTTCATATATACCGAAAAAACTATCCGCGAATCCAAGTGTAAATGACCACTTGGTAGTACAACACCAAGGCAACTCGAAGCAAAGGTGGATCTAGCTCCCTCACTATCCTTGATATTTTCTCATAATGTAAAAACACGGCCCCTAGGGGAATGTAATACTGTAATTACATTATGAGGAGAGGTCACTACCCAGACTGGTTTCAACCTTTTTTGAGGTCTCATCAGTGAGTAGGTCATTTACACTTGGATTTGCCGATAGTTTTTCGGATATGAAACTCATAGATTCGTAGTTCTCGATCTTAGAGTTTTGGTTACTGGCAGTTGAACAACAAGGGATTTGTATCCCCTTAATTATTAAGTTAGGTATGGTTTTATTTTGTACAGAAATAACTTTCCAAGTAACTATCAATCTGATAGAAGTTAATCCTGATCAAAGCTAATCAATCTGACAGAAGTTATTCCTGTTCAAAGCTAATCAATCTGATAGAAGTTATTCCTGATCAAAACTAATCAATCTGATAGAAGTTAATCCTGATCAAAGCTAATCAATCTGACAGAAGTTATTCCTGTTCAAAGCTAATCAATCTGATAGAAGTTATTCCTGATCAAAACTAATCAATCTGACAGAAGTTAATCCTGATCAAAGCTAATCAATCTGACAGAAGTTATTCCTGATCAAAGCTAATCAACCTGATAGAAGTTAATCCTGATCAAAGCTAATCAATCTGACAGAAGTTATTCCGATGAAAGCTAATCAATCTGATAGAAGTTATTTCTGTACGAGAATAACTTCAGATTGATAGTTACTTGGGAATAGACTTTTGTTTATGGAGTTATCTGAATGTGTTAAACCACATTTCGGTATTGAAAAATAATCCAATGTTATTTTAAATCAATCGCACGTCTGATTCCCGGATATTAATATTCCCTTTCCCCCTCTTTAGATTGATTCTTTTTTATCCTTTTCTTCAAAACCTAATCATTTATATTTTCTTTCCTTATCTTCATTCTTTTCATAGTTGTTTGTCTTCTGCTACTAATGTTTTTGATACAGGCTGAATGTAAAATTTTCCATTGAAATACCTGATTTCCTTCTGGAGATATACTGCGATAGAATTCTCAGTTTTTTATTGTTGTGTTTAATTTTTTTCCCCTGGGATTTCTTAAAAAAGAAAAAATATACTTCTCCAGAAGTTTTGATACCTTATCTATCTTCACTCCTTGCACATCTTGTTTCTTAACTTCTCTTTGAGACGTACATTTTTTTAAATCTATATCGCAAGAGGAGAATAACCTGTCCAATAGGAAAGTGCTTGCCTGTAGAAAATGATTTGATTCCTCTGAACTTTACATAAAATAGTTTTTGATTCTTATCTATCAGTTGATAAATTTCTCTGAGAAATGTTTTGTTATAAATAATTGCTATGGCCCATGTATGGCAAAAAGGGCTTGCCAAGTCAGATATCAGATATTTTTTTATTTTCCATGCTTCAATATGCGTGGTTTGATCAAGTTTTAAATAAATACATTCATCTGACAAAGGCTGATTGTACACAATCTTACTTTTTGACAGGCAAATAAAATTGAACGTAATCTCTAAATGCCATAATTTTGAATCGAAAATTAATTTCCAAAATATGGAATGGAAATTTTAAATAATGTTTTCATCTTACGGAAATTAGGATTAGACGCATTTTTAGAAGAAAAAAATTATCATTCTAATCACGAAGTTGAAACACCAAGGGTCGTTACTTTGTGATTTTCTATTCTCTTTTGTATTCTCATAGGAGTAGTTAATCCATTAATGTTACAGCAAAATTCACGGTAACTAATTCTGGAGATTAAGTGGATTTGATATTAATTTATGAGTTATGTTTAAAGGAGAAAAGAGAGGGGGATGTCGAGAAAAAAAAGTTTGGCTAAATTTCTTTCGATAAAAGTATTTATTCTGGGTGGGCGCCGAAAGTATAGAAGTGTGAAAGATTTATTGGTAGTCAAGTGAAAATCTTAAGATGATGAAAAATTATATAATAATTTCACTCTGAGTGTTAATCGTTTTGAGATGTCAGATTGTGCTATGTGTATAAATAGCTTGGCAATCCGTCAATCAATCATTTTTATTTTTATAGGGGAGGCTGCAATCAGTCGGCTCGTCTTCATTGCAATACTGAAAGTAGTGAAAGAGAGAGAGAGAGAGAATCAATCATTCAGTTAATCAACTAGCCTTTGTAGCCAAGGAGAGAAGAAACAGAGAGAGAGAGAGAGAGAGAGATCAGTCATCAATCAACTGGTCTTTTTCCTAATAAAACAAAAATCTATCAGACGATCAATCAGCCACTCGTTCTTCGTATAAACAGAGAATACAGCAATTAATCAACTAGCCCTGTTGGTGATAAAAAATAATCAGTTATTAGGACCCTATCTGATAAATATCGAGCAGCCATTGTTATAGAACAAACTGTCCTTCGTTACTCCATAATGTGCCTTTCATTCTCCAGTCTTGTTTATTACTCCAAAGCCTATCTCATCAAGATCATGTCTTTTTCTTTTGGCGCTTCCTTGTGAGACGTTTTTATGGTCATTCTTTTGCCTTAGTTAATGATTCTGAATTTCTTTATCATACGATAGTTATTCAAAATTAATTTATATGATTCTTGGATTTATGGGTATATTTATTTATGTGTTGAGCTGTCGAATCAATATATATTTGTGGTTCTGAATCATATACAGTATTCCTCTTTATGGCTGTGCACATATTCCTCTTTAAAGTTTTTTGCGTAATATTATTCCTTTATGTGGTTCTGCATAGTCTACAGTATTCCTTTATATGGGTCTGCGTCATGTATTTAGTCGTATACACACATTGTTGGAGTTCTATTGTTGCAAAATAATTTCAGATATTTATCTTTTGTTTTTCAACAGAATTGTTTCTAGGCAACTTTCTATTTTATGTGATATGGTACTGTTATAGCATATACCGATACAAGTAGAGATGTATACGAATTATAGGGTATCTTATATGTAGCTGTTCAAAACCTACATCTGTATGGCTTCAGGTTACAAAAACCGTACTTTTGCTCTCAAGCTATGCATCAGATCAAGGTTTTCTAATATCATTATGATTTTTACTTTAGTCGTATTTTTCTACGATGTATTAACTGCATCAATGCCTCGTGTACGACTTTCTACTATTTTCTGGTAGAACGTTTGTGGAGTTGTCTACTGTTTTACTACATTAGTGAGCCACTAAAGAAGAGGGCTATCTTGGTCATGCCTTATTTCTGCGTTTTGGTTCGTTTTATCCTACAGATGTTCTCTCGTTTTCAGGTAGGATCTCTATGTTAGCTGCTAAACTATGATGTGATGTTATTCTCTTCAAACCATATGCTTACAATCATTGCTCTGTGACATGGAGTGTTACTGTGTGGGGAAGTTAAGAGCAATCACTATAAAAATGTTGCCACAATATAGTAAACTCACAAGAATTCCTAATTTCGTGCACAGATATTTTAATCCAGTCACTGGCCATCTCGCAGGCAAAAAGCTTCTCCAGGTGTTCCCCATATCCAAACACGTCCATCAGACTGAAAAAGTGTGAAGCATGGCTCATCGCTTCATAGAACCAATTTTCATTGCTCTCTATAATCCAGGTTCAGTGTATCTTGGCTACACAGATTCGATAATGCGTATTCGTTGTTACCAAACGCATGCGCGTTGTAGTTCTTGTGAAAATTCATAGTGCGTTCTCTACATGTTCTGGAAAGGAAAATTTATGGGACTGCTTGTGACTGGTCGCTTCTGCAGAGATGCCGTATAGTGATATGAAGTAACTAGCATTCTCTTTTATAAGGCAGAATCCGCATATTGAATAATCACATACAGTTTTCTGGAAATAGATGGGTATTTCATGAATTTTGTTATGATAGCATATGAAGTTTAAAGTACCTCACTAATATAGTTACATATTATGCCGATAAATAGAGATGCGTATTAGTTATACAATGCTTTGTATACAATTATAACAGACTATTTCTTGCCTTTTTTTTGGTTTTAAGTATTAGTTTTAATTTTTATGTATAGAAACGTATATTCACCAGCACAAATTTTACTGTTATAATTACGTGTAAGGGATAACATTAGGAAATGAAGAGGAAAATAGTAACTCTGTGTATTGGTAATTCTCTGTGTTTATTAAATTAATTAAATATCTCTGTGTATTGTAACTCTGTGAACTGGAGGCAATGAAGTATTTGAATACATTTCCTACTGTACTGAAAAAAAAAAAAAAAAAATTCCGTTTTCCGAAATTTTGTTTTGGAAAAAATTTTTTCTGGATTTTTTTTTTCGAAATTTTTTTTTCATGCCATACGTGGTAGTACTGAGGATATCTCACATATATTAATATGGAATGCCTTTATAAGCGCTGCATTCGGTGTTAATGATAGATATTTTATTCCATTACCAAGTTTTCATATGAAGGCGAGTGAGCTCATACAGTTGTGGCTGGGTTTTTTCTTCCATGAAATTTAAGTTTTTCATCATAAAAAATAGGCCAGAACACACGCAATTTATGACGTAATACATACACAGACCTTTGTTGCTTCGGTTGTAAAAATCAAAACCGAACAATCAACCTCATCCAAGTTACGTAACTAAGTTACATAACTAAGTTAGCTACTTAATTACATAACTATTCAGTTACATAGCTTCGCCTCCATGTATATATATATAAAGACTTTTTTTCCTTTCTGAAAATATCTATTTTTTATCTTTGAAAGCTTCCATCCTAACACTTATCTAGCAATTAGTGTTTACTTCATGACAGTTTCCATCAATAATCGAAGAGATATATTGCCCAATTAAATATCCCACATACAAAAGAAAAACAGAAACTTCATTACGGCGTATATAACGGAATATTAATCAAGGTGATCAACGAAGAAAAATCTTCCTCGAAACCATTTTTCTTTATATTTATGTCTCGCCGTAAATGAATTTTACAGTCAACTTATAAATAAAAATTAAGAAAATTCAATAATGCAAAAGATTGCTTATTTTTAATGTTCTACATCACTAGTGCTCTTTTATATATGAGTTAACCAATCGATCAAATGATCTATCTAAAAAAAGGGAGGATGGAGAAAAGGAGAGTTAAAAATGAAGAATTTATTGCACGTTCTAAATATATTTAACAATGGTGGCCATTTGACGCAACACTAGCCACATCGCTTCCTTTTCTCTTCCTTCATCTTAGATTTTTCTATTCAAATACCTCGAAGTCGAAATGACAGATAAGGTATGCAAGTCAATTTCTTACATCGACTGCAACTCGCAAAAGAAAGGATAATGAATTCCGGCTACCAACCTAGGGGACTGGAAATAATGCTCCTAACACGTGCCGGAAAAATTCACTACTCGAAACTTTAAGTCAAAAGTTCAGGAATGCGAGCGAAATACGGCTGTAATTAATTGGAAAGAGAGAGAGAGAGAGAGAGAGAGAGAGAGAGAGAGAGAGAGAGAGAGGGTGGGGGTGGGGGATAGATTGGGGATAGCGAAAACGGTATTTCGGGAACCATGTCAGTATTGAAGATAATGAGGGCATTCCCATCTCTTTAGATGGGTGCGCGCATCTGTAAGAGAATGAAGCAAAAAGAGAATATTGTAATAGCTACGCAACAATCAATCGCTTGGGGAGGAGGGGGAATCCAGTTGTTAGCATGGAAGATAACTATGCGTAGGCTAGAGTATTTCCTGCAACCCTTGGGACGAAAGGAATTATCTGAACTATATTTGCTCAGAGCTATTTCCTTCTAATTGGTTAAGTGTGTTTTCTATTTCTTCGACCAAGGCATACTTTTGTAAAGAAAATAAGATAGCGGACTGAAATATGATTTTTGTTACTTTCTTTTAGAAAAAAAGAATGCATTTCGATGGTTTATATTGAAATAATTGCAGCCAAGGCAGAAAGAGGATTTTTTAAATAAATTTCAGTGGGGAGGAAGTATTGCAATCGTTAGAGATGGGATGATTAAATTGAAATTCACACTCTTAGGTGCACATGCGTGGTGTTTTAGAACATTTTAGTCGAATATTTTATGTATCGATCGCACGATTTCATGCTGTGAAATATTCAATCATTCTTGCTAAGAAATTTTAAACGAAGTTGAAGATAATACATTTCTTGCTATATTTGCGAACATTATTCATTTTAGGGAGAGTATGCAAGCTAGTGATTTACAAAGACAGAGAGAGAGAGCGAGAGAGAGACAGAAATCTTGATAAATCCATAATCTAGAAAGAGGATGATCTTGGCAGTGATATACTTTGATCTATATATATACATTTGAGAGCATATATATATACATGCTATGTGATCTGGAGAGAGAGAGAGATAGAGCATGATCTAGACACCATAGATGCATGCTTTGTAATCTGGAGAGAGAACATGTATGCATGCTTTGTGATCTGTAGAGAGAGCATATATACGTGCTTGTGATCTGGAGAAAGAGAGAGAGAGAGAGGCATGATCTAGAGATAGCATATATGCATGCTTTTTAATCTGGAGAGAGCATACATGCATGCTTTGTGATCTGGAGAGAGAGCATATATATATATATATATATAGAGAGAGAGAGAGAGATCTAGATAGAGCATATATGAATGATATATATCTGGAGAGAGAGAGAGCATGATCTAGAGAGAGCATATATGCATGCTTTGTGATCTGGAAAGAGAGAGAGAGAGAGCATGATCTAGAGAGAGGGTATATGAATGCATAGTGATCCAGAGAGGGCATATATGCATGCTTTGTAATCTAGAGAGAGAGAGAGAGAGAGAGAGAGAGAGAGAGAGAGAGAAAGCATATATGCATGCTTTGTGATCTGGAAAGAGAGAGAGAGAGAGCATGATCTAGAGAGAGGGTATATGAATGCATAGTGATCCAGAGAGGGCATATATGCATG
This sequence comes from Typopeltis vanoorti, assembly GCF_054136105.1. Lineage (NCBI taxonomy): Eukaryota > Metazoa > Arthropoda > Arachnida > Uropygi > Thelyphonidae > Typopeltis > Typopeltis vanoorti. Next base: position 67,609,309 of record NC_143563.1, read on the forward strand.
CTTTGTAATCTAGAGAGAGAGAGAGAGAGAGAGAGAGAAAGCATATATGCATGCTTTGTGATCTGGAGAGAGAGCCTATATACGTGCTTGTGATCTGAAGAGAGAGAGATAGAGTATGCATATATGATCTAGAGCGAGAGCATATATGAATGCTATATATCTGGAGAGAAAGAGAGAGCATGATCTGGAGAGCATATATACGTGCTTGTGATCTGGAGAGAGAGAGAGCATGATCTAAAGAGAGCATATATGCATGCTTTGTGAGCTGGAAAGAGAGAGAGCATGATCTAGAGAGAGCATATATGTATGCTATGTGATCTGTAGAGAGAGAGAGAGAGAGAGCATATATACGTTCTTGTGATCTGGTGAGAGAGAGTATGATCTAGAGAGAACATATATGTATGCTTTTTAATCTGGAGAGAGAGAGTATGATCTAGAGAGAACATATATGTATGTTTTTTAATCTGGAGAGAGAGAGAGAGTGAGCATGATCTAGATAGAGCGTATATGCATGCTTAGTGATCCAGAGAGAGCATATATGCATGCTTTGTAATTTGGAGAGAGAGAGAGAGAGAGAGAGCATGCTTTGTGATCTGGAGAGAGAGAGAGAGAGAGAGAGAGAGCATGCTTTGTGATCTGGAGAGAGAGAGAGAGAGAGAGAGAGAGAGAGAGAGAGCATTTCGTACTTATTTCTTACTGATTCAGGTAACTCCATCTGTTATCGAACACTGATGAATGCAGCATAACCGAGAATATATTAACGTCTCTACAAAGGTATTAAAAGGTATACATGTGAATAACTTTCACACGTATGCCTTTCAACTTCGGATATGATGAATTGAATTTTTGCTTAAACTGTTGTTCAAAGCAGTTGAATATGTTGGGTGGGCGAGATCACACTGCTGTAACATAGCGTTATTATATATCTGTAGTCTTCCGGAAGACTATCTTTATATAGCACTCGCATCACCAGGAAGTGGGGTTCTTGATTTCCACATATGGTGTTGCATCCGGGAATTGCAACAGTCCAGGAAACGCGGGCGAGAAGCAGACCCCTCCGGATATGATGGCATTGCATTCGCTATGACGATGGTATAAACACTTCTGTCGGGAACGACACTATTTATATATCGGTATGAAATCCACATGGACGTAATTCCTAGTGGTCTTCCATAGTATGGGTTCAATTAATTCTGTGAAAAGGAGCGCCACCTGAGAGACTATCCGGACACTATTAAACTAAATTACTGCTAGTGGAAGACAAGGCAACTAGTTGTGACAGCTAGGACTTTAGTAAAAATAATTAACTCATTAAAAGAAGCCTTGTCTGGTGGCGGATAAAACTGAATGTATTTTATTAGCGGGATTGAATGATAAACGAAAACACTTTGGAGTTAATTCTCTCCAAAGGTTATCTTCGTTCTTTCTTTCTTTTCGGTGGGTTCTTTTGTTCATTTATTTCTTAGTGCAGTTTTCTTTCTCTCTGTTCTAGTTCTCTAAAGAACTCTTTATTTTATCTTCTGTGTGTGTGTGTGTACGTACATATGGAGATCCTTAAGTACCCATTGAGTTTTAGTAGTGCTACCAATTCTGTGTAGAAGTGGGATTAACACCACTTCCTTTTATTTTAAAAGGCACCTCCCCAAGACAATGGACACTATACGTAACCATTGGACGCAGTAAAACACCTCGGTGCACCGTACACTTGGAATATAGCCCTGAACTCCCTTGACCATTTGAGAAGAGTCGTAATTTTGAAATTAACAGAAGTACTAAAATCACTGTTTCCAAGGTGAATTGCTCCTACGGGAGACACTAAGATCCCCGAGAGTAGCTAAGGGAAGAGGAAGAAATATTAGTCTTCTTATCTCCTTTGAACGTTTCGAAGATGAAGTATCAGCTAAAGATTTTCGCTAGCTTTGAACCATGAATAAATTGATGCACTTTTTAAAGCTTTGTTGAAACCTAAAGAAGTGTATTAGAGTAAGTTAGGCACTTTCTGATGAGGTTCGCTGCAGTTTGAATTATTTCCTGCTTAAGTGTTTATCGCATAAAAAAAGATTTATCATTTTTTAAACAATTTATTTTGTTTAAATCCAAACTCCTACAGTAGGTATAAAATTCTAACTTTTCTTGATATGATATCATCGATAGGTGGTAGTGCATTATTAGAAGCACAAACAATTTTAAACTTGTATGATATTCTTTATGCATAATGACTGAATGGCATTTATGAACTTTTAATGTTTAAATTATTTTGTAATCATCTATTTCAGTTTTTTAATCGCTAAATTATTTGTTATGTAACTTGGACCTCAGACATGCCATATTCGGAAATAGAACTCCACTTCTTTTCACCAATGAAAGCGGAACCTGTTGTCATGGGAACATTGAGTCACATCCATCTGGATGAAACGAAAACTTCGCACGACATTTTTATTAAATTTTATGTTATTTTCTGATTCTAAAATATTTATCTATAGTACTCCTTAACATCGATAACAGCGCCTTTTTTTTTAGTTAGAATGCCATTAGTTCGAATTCATCTACGACAAGGATCTTTATAAGGACGTTTCGGCAACTGGAAGTGAGTCAGCCGCTATACGGTAGTGGCAAGAACTTCCGTGGCAGAATTTCTTTTGCTCATGTAGGACGCCAAAGAACACGCGAATAAACAGACAACATATGAAAATAGGGTTAACTGTTCTATCATTAATTGGATTTATAAAAAGGAAAGTCATAGCAATTCTAAAATTAAGTTCTGTATCGATCTCATTTTTCTGAGGTCTTGTCATACTTTTTGTTGATTTCTTTCAGTGTTTTTATCGTACGGTACATTTTTGTTTGCACATTAAGGATCTGTCTGAATAAAAATCTGTGCTCTGCTTTTTTTTTCCCCAGTTTATATCTGCCCGCGTGCATCTGTAAATATCTCACTTTTCTTGTAAGAGAAACGTTAGTTTCGCAAATGGAATTAAGGCTGCGATAAGACTTTTCTTCCTTTCACATTTGCTAATTACTTCTGAGAATCTTCTCTTGAGAATACCTTTTTAACACACACGCACGCACGCACGCACGCGCGCGCGCGCGCGTCAGTGAGAGGGGTGATAAACTACTACTTAAAACGGTAGATTTCAAAAGTTCTTCCTCCTCCTCAGTTAAAAACAATCACGAGGGACTAAGCTAGACAGTCTTAGTCTCCGTTTGAGCCATGGTAGTTCAGTAATTGTAAAGTTGATTGTCAGAATCGTGACTTCTTGATTTTTGACATCTTCAAATCGTGCTTTGCGATTTCATTACACTTGGACAGAGTCATACTCTTGTTTTATTTGAAATTGGTCTCTCTCTCCCCTCTTTTTTATCTATTATATCTCTAAAAAGTATTGTTGATAGTTTTACACGGAAATGACGTTATTCACAATACTCTAAAGCTATTTACTAATTCAGTTTATTTCATTTTTCATGCAAGTAATAACGACCGTTGCATTTTACAATTTTTGAATCAAATCTCTAACGAAGAAAACAGCTAAAGAAATTCTTCAAGTTGGGAAATCCGTTTGTATTTGAAGATTCACATTTTTCGAAAGTTATCAATAAAATCATGAGCCTTCGTTACGTAAAATATGTGGTTTGTGAGTAGCTCGCTTTTTTTTTTTCAAGTTGAAGTATTTTAGGTAATTTTTCATTATCGAAACATTGCGGTTACGTACACGGTCAAACTTCAACACGAGGTTTTGGGTGTGTTTTGCTTTTCTTTGGCCTCTGACGGAAACAACGGTTGAAAACACAGTTCATGGAAACCATCTTTAAATAATAAAAATACAGGCCCACAACCTGTCAAGCATCCTTGGCTCACGTAACCAATAATTACAGAATAAAAGCCACAGTAGCCCATTCGGTATAGACGAAGCCCTTTGGTCGGGTAGACCTGGATTCGATTCCCGTCTATGGCGTGAGAACCTTCATCTGGTCTCTTTCGACTAAAAGGTGGGGTAACCGCTCTCATGAGGAGGTAGAGGATTTTTCACCAGGAAATTCGGATATTTCGTCTCCCTCAGAACAGCAAAACCGCCCCCGTACACAGACACACATACGGATTCAAAATACATACTAAATTCCTCATGAGAAGGGCTCAACCCGTCTAAGGGACGGGGGGGGAACCCATAAATAAATAAATAAATTATAGGATAAGAGGATCGGTATTAGCCTAAATATATATTTTATGTGTAAAGCATGTGTGTGTGTGTGTGTGTTCTCCTAGCCGGTTTATGGAAGGAAAACTCTGAGTTTCCGGGAGAAAATATCCTTCCTCCTCCGTATGGAACCAGCTAACTCACTTTCAGTTGAAAAGTTCCGATAATGGTTCTTCGTTTGCTAGACGGGGTTCGAATTAACTCAGGGCTTTCCAATCCAAGTCTTTCCTCCCAAAAGGCATCGTCGAAACTGACTGAGCTATGGAGGCTCTGAAACTACTCGTAAGCTAGTGCACTATCAAAGCTACTCAGGTCGAAAGTTTGTAATTTCGTAATGTTTCGAAATAATAACGCATGTTCATTATCCTTTATTCAGTTGTAATTTAAAGTAGTCTATTTTTTTATTCTAAAGACATGAAATATAACTGTTAATAAAACAGTGCACACATAATGTTACAATTATACTGGCCAAAGAGCTCATAATTGCCGTAGATTTTCTGTATTTTATGTCTGTAAATTGCATGTGATCTTCAGTCCGGTTTGTCTGTATCGAGGTATGAAAAACAGCAAATTCGGAAAGGAAACTCTACCACCTTCGTATACGACCAGAGAACTCAACTTTATAAAGGTTTTATACGCGTACCAGACGCGATTCCAGTCCTTTTCAATCCACAAAGGCATCGTCTCCTGCGCAGCAAAGTCTGATTTCATATAATCTATTTATCCGTTTATTCTTTTTTCTGTTTTGTATATTAATCTGTATAAGTGCTTTATCTCCTTCCCCCTCAACACACACACACACACACACACACACACACACACACACACACACACACACACACACACACACACACACACACACACACAATCGCAGACGGTTTTAGCATTATTTTTTTTCTGCAGATGAAGATAATGGGTATGTGTATAACGTGATCTTATACACACTACACATACTTAAATGAATTGTGAAAAGATACACGTTTATATAAAAATTTTAAAAAATTCTGGTTGGAAAAACAATGTGTTCAAGATTGTCGATAAGAAGCTGATCATTGGAACCGTAAAAGTAGCATCGATACAAATTATAAAGTTATTAGAATGCCAACAAGAATACGGGCATTGCGGCCCAATAAGTGCTTGTGAAAGCAATGTTTTTTCTGCCATAATACTCTATGAAGAATAAAATGAAAAAAAAATAAAATAAAATAAAAAAGAGAGTATTTTGTTGCAGTAACAGGTCCATCGCTACATTTGTAAATCTCATAAAACTGATTCATATTTTGAACTTGATGCATCCTTTTCTGTCTGCACAATTCTTATTGTCTGCGTTATCGAACCTCCGACTATAAAAAGTCGAAAAGTAAATAGGAGTCACATTCAGGATGTCGTAAAATTGTTTCAATGTTTTTGTGTTTAGTAGACGTTCAAGCGAAGAAGAAAAAAAAACGAGATAAAGGCAGGGATTTTTCTGGAAAAGAAATGCTTTTAGCGAAGCATCTCCACAACATACATGAGCAAAAGAACTTCTCACTGCGTTGGACTTCTGCCAGAGGAACTCAATACGTATAACAAGTTGGCCAAAAAAATGTGCCAAAGCCAAAGAGCGAAAAGCTGTCAAAATACCGCATCTAAATTCACTTCTCTGATTAGGAATTCATTTTTCAGGATGCAGTCACAACATCTCCGGATACAGCAATACGAAGCTAAATGGACAGGATTTAAATTTCATATTTAACAAAAGATTTTGATCAGTGGCCATGCCGTATTGCCTTGTATACAGACATATAGTGACTTATGAATTTGAAATTTGTTATTCGGATCTTTATGCTGGATAACATTAATGTAGCGGTTCTTTCTTGAAAACCTGGTGCTAGTCCGAGTTCACATTTCATGTAGGACAGGACACACAAATAAAGACTTTTACTTCCTACTTTTTTTCTTTTATATTTCATTTTTTTTATTCTTTTTTTCCCCAAATTTGTATCTCTCTTGAGACTTTCAAGTAATTTTTTATAGAATAAAAATATTTTAAAATAATGTTTATTTTATTGTAGCGTGATAGAGTGAACTTCGTTTTCCACAGCGCTAGCCAAGTTTTTAAAATAAGTTAAAATTCTAACCAAGAAACTGAATTAATCAAGTACTCAATATCCAATGCGCATTTTTTATTTATAATTTTTTTCTCTGAGTTTCAATAAAATTAATGAATATTTAATCTTATATATATATGTGAATGTTAGTCAGCTCTGAGCTCTGCTAATGATAGGAAAGCTATTATCTGAGATGTTAAGAGAAATAGCATAATATTTAATTATTTTGCTGCAAAGTTCAGTGCAATTTAAATGAAAAGTAATTTATAATCGTACTAGAACGTTTCCATAATTTGATATGCACGCCATCTAGTATTAATTTCGCGAACTACAACCAAAGTGTCGTATATTCTTCTATATACATGTATATCTAAAACTCTGCGGAAACAAGACATCAAGTAGGGTGACAGATGAGACTCCTGCCTCAGGGACAACGGAGGTGGTAGCTGGTCTATATGGGGTTCCGCCTGTCATTTATAAAGTTTGCCTTCCTCTGGATGAAGCTACGCCAAAGAGTGTTTTTACTTAATGGGGTATTTTTAATGCATGAGCCATTTGACAGGGTGTCACCAAAGTTTATTCTGCCTCTCCCGACTTGCCGTTAAAAAGTTTGACGGCGCGCGCGTGCACACACATACACACGTGCAAAAATAAAAAACTCCTCACTCTATTCTGTAGATAGGATATATTAATGGTGTGATATCGCTGTGGAGATTGAGAATATATGTTACAAGCTACCTGACGTTGTTGAGATTAGATGGCCTCGAGGCTTTTCCTCATTATATCGGCAATTTTGGAAACTGCAATCATGCGGATGTATTACAAAGAGTAAGTGGTTTCTCATCTTCAGGGCCTTCCACTCTCTTTCTTTCTCTTCAGTCTTGCCAGGTAATTAAACTTGAGAGCAGTTTCCTAAATTAGAACACCTTAAAATAATTTGAAAAGGAACCTCATTCTTCGCTCTTATATGGGATTCGATGATCAGGCTGTGATTCGATGAAACCGTGCTGTTAATGTGTTTCTGGAACACCCCAGGTCTGTATTAGTAATGATCAGTGAATTGCGTGATGGTCAAATGTTGACTTTGTATCCGATAAAAAAGCAATCACTTTTGGTTTTCTATTAAGATCTTGACCTTAAATTGTTTCTGTTTAGTGAAATGATCTCCTTCAAGTTTTTCTAATTAAAGTAACTCCACGTTTGCGTACGTTTTATGTAGAATAACAAGAGTAACTATTGTGAGGAACCAGAAAAATGCAAGCCTGCATTTTTATGGTTGTTCAGTTAATCTGGTTTTCAGTAGTTCCTCACTTATAATTATTTCCTTTTTTTCTCTGCTGGTGATGCCAATGTTGTTGGCACTATTACTGTGAGTACATAAATGTCTTTAAATCTGTTTTTTGCAACGTAGATTTGATTTTAGGAAATAATAGAAAACAATCACAGGATAACAAATCAGGAGAACAAGGAGGTGAATGTCTGTGTTACAATCGATATGCTTCGTGAAAAAAAGATCTTAAAACAAGCGACTTGCAGTCAGATTATTACGCAGTTACCAGAATCCTACAGATCACAGCATTACATCTGGCATGTGGTATAGAAAATATAATATTCTGATGCGTCAACCGTCTTTAAGCATTTGAGCGGAGTGCCGGATTATCATACACTCAGTATATCACCTCATTATACATATTGAGCTTATTTAGAACCGATTTCAATGCGTATTCGCTTGTCAGCAGTCCATTTATTCTGTTACATATTTTATAGTTCTGTAATACCTTGGTCTAATCAATGCTTGCGCTTGCATGATTCTTTTCTTTTGTTTCGTTATTCAAATTTTCATGTTTAATGAGTTTGTTTCATGAATCTATTTCATGATTTTTCTGTTAAAGATCATCTCTTATATGATCTCTTATATGATTTAAGCTTTATGAATCTATTTCATGATTTTTTCCTTTCATGTTTCATGAATCTATTATGCTTTTTTGCTTTCATGTCATGAGTCTCATGAATTTTTCTTTCATGTTTCATGAATCCATTTCAGGCTTTTTTCTTTCGTTTAATGTTTTTTTTTCGTGTTTTCTTTCAAAGATCATATCTCATGATCATTAAGATTAATGAATCTATTTCATGATTTTTTTCTTTCATGTTTCATGGATCTTTCTTGAAGATTTCATGAATCTTTTTTACAGATTTAATGAATCTATTTCATGCATTTTTATTTCGTTTAATGTTTTTTTAGTTTAATGCTTTTTCTTTCAAAGATCATATCTCATGATCATTAAGATTAATGAATCTATTTCATGATTTTTTTTCTTTCATGTTTCATGAATCTATTTCATGCATTTTTTCTTGCGTTTAATGATTTTTCTTTCAAAGATCATGTCTTTTATTATTTAAGTTTCATGAATCCATTTCACGAATTTTTCTTTCATGTTTAATGAATCTGTATGTTTTTCTCCTTTCATGTGTCATGTCTCGTGACTTTTTCTTTTATGATTCATGAATCCATTTCATGTTTTTTTCTTTCGTTAAATGCTGTTTTTTTTTAAAGGTCATATCTCATGATCATTAAGATTCATGAATCTATTTCATGATTTGTTTCTTTCATGTTTCATGAATCTACTTCATGAATATTTCTTTCATGTTTCATTAATCTATATTCTTTTTTCGTTCATGTGCTGCGAGTCTCATGAATTTTTTTCATATTCCATCAGTCTATTTCACGATTTTTTATTTCTTTCAAGTTTCGATTCCTTTTGTATCAATTTCATCATTGTATGTTTTGATGATTTTGTGTCATTTATATTTACTTTGAAACATTTGAATGTTGAATATTTATTCGATGTTCTGTATGTTTTTTTTTCTTTAGTAAGCGGGAAGATAGAACAAATCAATACATGTACAATTTTGATAAGTTATTCTACTTCTAGTTAAAACACTATATTTCAATATTTTAATTATTCATCGTACGGACCTAATCCCCAACTTAATCATCATAAATCATGCATGCTATGCGAATTAAAGCTACCTGTTTGATATACGCCTGTCATATTTATATACCACTGTAAGAAAAAATAAAGATTTTTATGATTATTTGATGCTGAAGTCCGAAAATAATAAAACTTTTGGAAATGTCTTCGTATTTCTTATTCATACAGAATTAATGCCACTTAGGGCGGACTACTCTTTTGACAAACAAATTTATCGTTCCCAAAGTGAGCGTTTAACTGAACACTCATCCATCATTTCTGTTTCATAATTTTTACCTCAGTTGACTGTGAAAATTATTGTTACCGCAGCAGCTGCAAATTTCATATTTTAATAGCTACACTAGCAGCAACAGAAGCAGCTGTTTTCTTAGATTTATTACTTACACAAGATTTATGAAAGGCAGTAATTAGAAGCATCTTAGCTAGTATTTATTTTGACATCTCTGTATACATAAAAAAATAAGAACCAAAGATCATCGGAAGCAGTTACCCTAAAATATTAGTAAAATTAGTTTCCCTAAATTAATGTCACAGCTCTCAAGTTAACAGCAAATAAATTCTATAACATTAATAAAGCCGAAAAATGTACAATTTCTTTAACAGCCACCATCTCACGCGCGCTAGCTGTCAGCATAGACACGTCACGCGATATGATGATGACGCAATAATGGGGGCACGAAGCTACTGAAGGTCTGAAGTTAGCTATTTCGCTGAGAAGTGTTTTAGCAATTTGTTTTTAAAAGGGAGCTGGGCTCAACAATGTTATGTATTACCTAACGTCACCATAGCAACCATACAGGCGTCTTTACGCATGTTTGTTCCGATAGGTAAAATTGTGGAACCTGATTAAAATTCACTTTATAAGTTACTAAAAAAAATAAATACGAGTAGGTTTTATAAATGATGTACATGTTCTGTATAGGCTGAAGTTTAAAATGTTAACATTTTAAAATGATTAAAAAAAATCTTCCTACTCAGCAACACAAAGGGCCTACCATACCTTATATTTGAGTAATGATTTCCAAAATCTGGTTTGTCATTTTTGTTGACCACGCAGCTCTAGTGAAAGATGTAAGTGTACGCTGAAGTCAATTATAGGGCAGAAAAACGCGAGAAACAATACGTCACGACTTACATGCGTTTCACTCAGTGCGTGACCCAGAATTGACTAATAATTATGGACAAAAGGATTTGTTAACACGCCCTCCTCTTTCAAGGTTACAGCATGACTGAAGGTAGTAGGTAGAGGAGATAATGATTAGCGCGAGCGATGATTTCTCCTGTGTACTGGTAAAGGGTTTCTGTGGGGTATGTACTTTGAATTTCTGCTTGTTCTATAACGCTGTTTTCCAGGGATCTGTTTTTATGTGTATTCCTGGATAAGATTTTCTCTCCTTCAGCCAAGGAAATTCATTATGAATAATTAACTACTGTGGAGAATGTGCTTGTATAAAATAAGGCAGTACAGTCACAAGATCAAACATTTTCCATTTTTAGTGATGAATAATTCATAAGTTAACAAAAAAATATATAAAATTCTGTAGTTGTTACCTATTTTTCTATTATATAAATCTACGCAGGAAAATAATTTTAAAATGCATAAAAACACAAAATATTCAACTATAAAATCAACCACAAGTTCTTTTCCATCTGAAATCCCTACTTTTGTATTTCAGACAAAACTTTCTGTACATGACTCCTCCAAAAAGTTTAAATATGCACCAAATCTCTCTCTCTCTCTCTCTCTCTCTCTCTCTCTCACACACACACACAACATCCGGCTTATTGTAGTGCTCTGAACTTCGTTTTGTTTTATTAACTTACTGAAATTCCCAACTGATTTTTCTGTGTTTTTGAAAATTCACAAGTAACTGTAAGATTCATTTTGTTCCTTCGTAGAAACACTATTTTAGGAATATAATTGGAAGAATTGTCTTGGATATTTGGTATTCTGGAAACGTTACACTAATTGGTCAAACTTTTCCAGTTTTTTTGTTTGACTCGAACAATTAAATGTAAGAATAAAATTTAAAAAGTTAAAATGCTTAAGATGGGGAATGCTACCGAAGACTTTTTTTCATGAATTTCAATCGATCATTTCTATTACCAAATTTTATCTAAATGATTCGAAATAATATTTCGAATAATTTCGTACTATGAAACTTGGTATTCAAGATCTCAATATTTATAGAATCGTTTCACTTTTTGTTTTTAATCTGAATATTTGTGACAAAATAGAGTTATATGTCTAAGAAAATGGGTCAAAAAGTTATAATTTTGTGTCCATTCATGAGATTTTTTAAAGTACCATCACTAGATAAAGTTCTCCGAATAATGTAGATATCTTACTGTATCGTATATAAATAGTTATAAGAGACGTTAACCTTTAATGTTAGTATATCCAAATGAATATGTTACGAAGGCTATAGAGATATTTTAAATATCAAGTATCTTATATGACATATTTAGTGGCGCAGAAAACAGTACTGAACTTTGACAGTAGAGTACTGACAAAGCCCTTGTTTTTGTTATATTTTGCACGATACTGTATTACACATTCCAACATTATAATTTTCCTTGTAAATTGCTTGCATTTTCATTTAAAATAAAACAAATAATCCCATGACACACTGTAGTAAATCGCGTTTAGTTAAATGCTCTTAATGCGTGAATAAAATATTATATAATCCATTCTTCTTATTTATTCGGTTTACTAAAATTATATCTTTACCATATGAAGTACAATATGTAAATTAATGTGCATTATTTATTTGTGACACAGTTGTTGATTACAATATTACGAAAAGAAGGAACATTTTATCGTTATTCGTCTGCTATCTCTCCTTTTCAGCAGCAACAAAGAATTTTAAAATATTTAAATAGCGGTTATATACTTCTCTTTACATTGCGAATCATAAAAAAAAATTCTAGATTCAAAGCATCTTTATTTTCAAAAGAAAATATCCTTAGAGAGAAAAATGTTCTCACTTCAAAGATAAGCTTTTAATACAACATGAAATATTATTTAAATGTATTTCGTATAATTTTTCTCATTAATATTAAATCCAGTTGCCACACAATTGGCGCTTTTATAATTACAATTTTTAAATACCTTTTACGATATCAAAAATCGTCGAAATTTATATTTTCATTTAAATGAATTAACATTATACAGATTTTATTGCTTTTGTTTCTCTTTTTATATTTTCTTTATTTTATTCTTCACCTAATTACTATATAGTTCTTTCTTTATTACTAACTCTCGTTTGTAAAAGAAAATAACTAATTTCTCTATTTTTAATGCAGGCTCAATCCCGGAAAGAAAATATATCAATTTCTTTGGGTCAATCTAAACATAGCCTATAAATGCAAAAATGAAACTAATTAATAATTAAATGATTATAATTAACATTATGAAATTATCTCGTAGTTGTATAATATTCTCTTCTAACATAAATAGGTTAAAATTTTACCGGAATATATTATCTTTGTCATTTTCATCCGTTTATTCGTATTTTCATTGAATCTCTCATTCTGTTTTGCAACTAAATAGAAAATATCTAATAAATACTGAATAAATTTATTATACTATTAATTTAATTGAGGTATAAGTTAACTAGATGTTGATATAACTTAATAAATATATATATAATATATAAATAAATATAAATTTATTTCACTTATTTTTAAATACTTGATATTTCAGCAATAAGACTTCTTACTTGAAATACGAACATGATCAAAGGTTATCTTATTTGCTATTTAGACGTCTTTGAATACGCCTTATAAATTAAGTTTTCATGTAATATTTTATGCATTCAAATGTTCTTGTATGCTTTTTATTACGGGAGATTGAAATATTCTTTAACCATAAGTAGAAAGCATTGTTACATGTCCTACATTCCAATAATTAATTATACAATCAGACATGTAACATACTGCAATAATTTTGTTCCTATTTGAAGACGATGCTGCTGTAATATTGCACCACCTGCTAGATGCTCTTTTCTGTTATGCAGTTGTGATATGCGGCGAAGAAGCATTCATAGGGGCCACCGCGGAGAAGGTTTTTTTTTTTAACATGAAATGAAAAGAACTTTAACCTCCGTAGTTTCTGCCACTTAGCTGTTTATTTAATCGATCTTTTACCCCAAAATGATGACCTTCTACTAGAGTGATTTTCTCTCTGTTGCCTGATTCTCGTTGTTATACTTAGGATAAAAATATATTTGGTTATACCAATTTGTACTCTATGCTGATCTATAATTTATTTATGCTAATAGCCAGAGCGTGCTTCATAGATTTTTGGGAGATTAAAGCGGCACAAACGCTTTATACCAAAGCATTCGTCGTCGCTGGACGTGCTTGAGACAGCTTAGTCTAGTGCTGTTTCAAGGATTCCGTTGCCCGAGCAACGGAAGGCTCACGTGACCAGCACGGACGAAATGCAAGTATCTCTCAGGCATGTGTGTTGTAGTAGGGTATTGTGGATGACAAGCACTGGATTGCGCGTCGCCGCTGCCGCTTCTCCCCGCTCTCTGTAGTCATGGCCACAGCCGACAGCAGCCAGCAGCCATGTATAAGCTGAGTGGACTTGGAAGGCTGTTGCCGTTTCTTACATCTTCTCATTTCAAGTCTTTGCCTTCCTCTTGCGACAGTTAGCTTACACCAGCTTAGTTCTTCTCGTTCGGTATCGCTTTACGAAGGCGTTGAGTGCTCTCTTTCTTCACACCTACCTTCGAAAAATTTTCAGCGAGCATCTTACGGCAAGCATTTGCCGAGCGTCACACTTGTTGAAAGCTGCCGGAGTAGAACAACAGGTACAGGAGTCATACGTAGAGAGGTAAGCCTTTTCTGTATTCTGTTAGGCTGCCATATGTTGTGCTGTCCGGTTAGAAACGGCTACGCACAAACTAAATGTGATTCATGTGTTTGACAGTGGTGTTGTGGAGTGAACGAAATTCGACGAAGAGGGGAAATTACCCTTGTATTTTGCTGCGGGAATGATTTCTGTTTAGCGAAAAAATACCCGTACATGGACCTCTTCTCGGTTATTTGCATGTTTCTTAAAATTATCAAACAATTTTCCGAGTCTAAAGCTAAAATGGGTCTCCATTCACAGGAGCATGGCCACTTGGATACTTATAGAAAACACACACACACACACACACACACACACACACACACACACACACACACACACACACACACACACACACACACACACACAAAGTGATGAGAGTATGATGCATGCTTGGGAGCAACCACAGCTGTGACGGGCATCGTTGTCGCTACCAAACCGGATGCTGGGTGTAAGCTCGTGTATTTAAGTATAACGATTATTGGAGAATAGTGCGCACGTTGCATACAACAACCCGAAATTTGAATCATTCCTATCTGGGTGTTTACAGAAGCGTAAAGAGAGAGAGAGAGAATTTCGATCGAAGACTTGAAGTTCATTTAAATTATCTTAGTTGACAGAGATTTTTCTTTGGTTTAATGAATAAAAGGAACGTACGGCCTTGCATGATTGTTTTACGAGTCGTTAGATTCACTCGGCTGCAGCTGAATAAATATTTAGAAGCAACTGCGTCTGTCGTGGAAGTTGTAAAAATATTTCATTTTACTGTTCGTTTGCGATGAAGTAGCCGGATAACCAGTGATCATTATAAACTTCAATAAATAATCCTTTATCTAATATGTGTGATTTGTCTTTACATAAACCCATCATGCAGAACAGAATAAGATTAGTCACTTCAACTTATAAAAAAAAGAAATCGCATATTCACTGTGGCAGTAAAATTCCAAGATATTAATATTAGCATTAAATTAATATTAAATAGTTTGCTGAAATTATTCGATTTTTTTATATAAAAAAATATGTAGAAATATTCTGTCAAAACAATGAAGCATGGAAATACTACACTTCTACGCATGCGTCATATAAACAGACATGCGCACTAGATGAATAAAGGTTATTGTGTTCAGTGTACATTTGCTTACGCACATCAGAAAATACAGATACCTTTATTTTTTAGATGGAGATAATTTTGTTAGTTCGACATATTTTATCAAATGATTTTCTTATTTTTCCACTTTATTGATTTCCTTCCATATTTGGTTCTTTAATTAACTAACTGCAAATTACACATTTTGATCTGGTATTTTTATAGCTAGAAATTTGGATATTAATTGGATGTCTTTGCTTTATGCGCATTGCATAATTCATGGCCCGTTTAGGCAGGAGATAACTTTTATGTGATCCTATTTAATGTTATTTAAATACAGCTCTCTCTCTCTATATATATATATATTATGGTTTCATCTTCTCTGATGTATTAAGATAGCAATTTTAAAACATACTCTTGTATGAAAAAAAATCCATTTTTTTAAATAGTTTAATTTGCTGTTTTGATTTAACAAATTTTAATCGAGGGCTTCATCGAATTGATTTAAATTCAAATTGGTTCTAAGTCATACTAAAGGTAAAAAAATGCATACGATATTACACTATCGGTAGAATATAATATAATATAATATAATATTTTTAAATTTTAACTTGTCAAAATTTAAAATAACAATAACAGTAAATATTTTCTGATTCCCACTACGTTTCAGGTAGCAAAAATAATTTAGAATTTTTGGTTTATTTTGAAGAGATGACATATAAAATTCATACAGAATTTAGATAAATTTACAGTTTAGTTAAATCACGTATAAAGTTACTCATCTCTACTAGCTTATACTCTGTTTATAGTGTGAAATAAGTATCCAACTTTGTTATAACCATCTGCGAGATAAACATTTAGTTTAGAAACGAAAAACATCTGAGTACAGCAAGTTGTAATTTGAACTGATTTTAATCTATTAATTTAATATAAATTATTTTTATGATAATCTCATCCAAGAAAAATTGGAAACCTATTGTGCCTTTGTATCTTGGAGGAACCAGGATAAGTAGACCAGTTTTAATTGGATATTCCTGATTTCTTCAGATCTTGTCCGTTCAAATTCCTAATTAAAATGTAACAATAATGTAAACTTAAAATTACATTTTTTGTTTATATCCCAACATGAATGAACAGTCTAGTAAGATTAAAATTATTTTTATGCTAATCCCGTCCAAGAAAAATTAGAAACCTACTGTGCATTTGTATAATTTGTTACGATTTGCATTTGATGTGCTTTAGAAAATATTGTATTATTTATATTAAATTCTTGTGATTATTATTAGAATATCTGCGTATAAAATCTCTATGAAATGAAAATGGTGAGATTTTCATAGAGATTTTATGCGAAAACTAATACAGTACATGATAATTCAATATATAGCATTATGTTGAGAAATAAAAGGTTATACTTTTAAAATTCGGCTATAATTAAATTTTTAAACAACATATCATTTTATGCAATATAATTCTATTGCATTGCATAGATTGAATGCCGCTTTTCTCTTTCCCCATCGATCACAGCAACCCATAGAGTCAAACGTAGAAAGGGATAAACTAATTGATATCTGGATAGTTGCAGTGAATTTCTGTAGGTACAACAATACGGATAATTTCCATTTTAACAATCCCAAACGCGAGAGATTATTACACTAGTATTGTTGCGTATATCGAACATAAGTCCAGAATTGGGAAGCTACTGGAAAGATATTAAATTTGACTACGTATAGGTGGTAATTTTCAGATTCCAAATAGGCAAAGATTATTTGGAAGAACAGAAGTGCGTGAAAGAAAATGAGTGAGTTTAATTAGACTGTAAATGTAAGATTTCTTGAAGAAAAGCAGGGATATAATTGTTATCGAGAAATTTGCTTGCTGTTTGGTATTCGTTTTACGTTCTAGTAATTCTAATCAAAGAGTCGAGAAATCTAAAAAAATGAATTTCCAATTTTTATTCCCGATTTTTTGATTCTTTAAGGAATGTTTGTTTTGTAGAAGAAACTGCGTTTTTTTTTAATATGTTGTTTACGTATATGTCTTCAGAGATAGATGAAAAATAAATGGTTCCTATCTGAAGAGTTCTGAATTTTCCATTGTGGTGCACTCCTTTTTTGTTACTAGTTCTGTTCTCTGAGTTTTTCATCCCATTATTTCTCATCCCACTTCCTTGTCTCTATCAAGTTTTTTTTAATCCTTCTTTCCATCTAATCTATGTAAAGTGTCTTACAAGATGCCAGTGCTAAAATTTTCCCATTTAGTTTTTTTGTTTGAAAACAGATTGAGTTTTTTTTTTTACTTCTGCCTCGCGTGTAGCTAGTGTTTTAATCATATTCCAATATTATTCCATATTTGTTTCAAACATCATTATACTTTATCCTGTTTATCCCTCCAGCCTTATCGCTCTAAACATGCTCACGTTTTTTAATGTTCGAGACTAAATTCAGTTTTTACTTTCCCCCTTTCCATTCGTATTTTCCAATCTCTCATCTATTCTTTTCTGGCCCTTTTTCTTATGCTAATAAATTGGAATAACTCTCCCCCCCCCTCGATCGTTAGAAATGCCCGTACGTAACCTGACCGCTAGCATCTTCTCTCGTAATGTGCATACTTAGAATTTATTAAACTTTCCATTGCATCTTTACTGAGAGATCGTCATCTTTTACCATACCATTCACATCACCTTTCTTATTGTTACAAAATAATCATTGCGATAGTTAATTTGGTTGCTAAGATGCAAATATATAAATTGTGACGTCAGTTTTTTTTTTTTCATATCTTTTTTAGAAGTATACGTGGTTCGACATTACAATACTTATATGATCGATATTTTAGGAACATTTAATTATAAGTATTTTACTTGTATTCGTTTAGAAGTTTATTCCAAGAATGTAAAACAGCTATAAAGAATTTAACTGATATAAAGAAATGTAAAAATTAATTACAAACTTGTCAAAATCCACTCCAAACCGCTTTAATAAATATTTGATTCTTTATTCACGATATGCTCTGAAAGAAACAACTGAATACTTTCTTCAAGGATAGAAATGAATATCCAAAAGGAAAGAAGTGCATAAACAAATCAAGGAAAGTTTAGATTCAAACTCCATTTGGGAATATTTGGATCTCTAAAAAAGTGAATAAATCTATTCAAGTCATTACTGCATGCTTAATACTCGATAGTTGCAAATGTAACTTGTATTCTGTGAAATTATCGTTTGTAATAGGAAAACTAAAGAAAATAAACCTCAAAAGAATGTGAACGTCTTGTACTTTTTTTTAATTATGACTACGAGAAAGTAGAGCTGAAAATTACCTTATCTTAAATGGCTCCACATCTGAGGTTACTTGGGGATAAAGAATTAAAGACTACATTAGAATGGAGTACAGGATAAGTGGTGCTTTCACAAACTGAACTTACCATTTGTGTAGTCTGTATGTCTGCTGTCATCATTCCCCGCGGACTGTAAACCATTAAACTGTAGACTAGTTAAATTGGCAAAACAGATATCGGTGAAATTTAATGTGTTAATATAATCATAGAAAACGAAAAACTACACAATTGTTCTTGGATCAGAAACAATTAATAAGGATAAAGGAAATAAATCGCTTATAAAAATGCTTCGTAGAAACATAAAGACGACATTATAAAATGTAACGCAGATATTTGAAAGGGGCTCAACAAATTTTAACACTCAGGTTTTCCTAATACTCACTAAAGCAATAATATCAAGTGGTTGATTAAGTTCTTTAGATGAAGAGATAGCAGTTTATTGAGGAAATAAAAATCTTGTATTATATTGGGCGTATGTAGCACGTAGTCATACGTAGCTAATTACACCCTATTCATTATTCGCTTAACAATCGTTGTATATATATCACGTGGAGCAGAATCTTTGTCCGGTGAGTTATATGAACAAATCTGTTGCCTTCTCTGAGCGCGTGCTTCATTGTTTGAAAACCACACAATTTTACAATGTGATCGAATAAGAAAACCAGCATATACTAAATATATCTGTTTATTGATATAGGGATATTGTGTAAAGAAAGTCAGTGAGGAAAATTCTGTGATCCATTCCAGGATTTTCTATATATTCCTGACATCCAACAATCAAAATAAAAACTCTCTACTATTCTTACTCTTCTAAAAAGGTTTTTCATGTGAGTTACACTACTTGAATAAGTTTGTAGGAAAGGCTACTGAACGAGAAGTCATATCCAGTCTACCTTGAAGACTTTCTTTGCAGTTTTCAGAATTGAGATTTTAGTAGAAGCGCGAAATTTCTTTAGAATGAAACCACGTTCACAAATTTTGAATTTTCAGATATGAATAGAAATGTTCCACTAAAAGATCCAAGTTTCTCCAAATATTACAGTATGGATATTGTAAATTTTATTTATTCGTATGGGGGTTCCTCCCCGTTCCTTGAACGTCCCTTAGGACTGGTTGAGCCCTCTTATGAGGGATTAAGTATATATTTTATGACTGTAGATCCGCGTGTGTGTGTGTTCATGGGCCGGTTTGCCAGTTCTGAGGGACGAAACACCTGAGTTTCCGGGTGAAAAAACCCTCAACCTCCGTATGAGACCGGCTAACTCACCTTTAGTCGAAAGAGACCAGATAAAAATTCCTCACGTCATGAACGGGAATCGAACCCAGGTATTTCCGACCAAAGCGCTTCGTTTAAGCCGACTGAGCTACGGAGGCTCTGATATTGTAAAGAAGTATTGCAATAGAATTTTATTCTTTCTGAGATCCTGCGATCAACTATGAACATAGCATCAATCTAGCACAGCTTTATCCTAATACGAATGCGAAATCTTCGTATTATAAAATATTCGCTACTGCAGTATTTTATTGCCAAGCGACAGAATATTGTAATAGAACACATTGGTGACAGAATGTATACTGGATGACATTCACTGATTTTTGGTGAGCACTCTAGTTAAATCAGCACATCCATATGCTTAAAATTAAACACTCCTTTTCATCGGCCTCAAATCTACTGAAATATTAAAATAGCTCTTCTATGAATTAAGAAACCGACAATGTTTATTTCGATCACATAATTTCTGAAGTGCAAATGACTATTTTCGTGCGATCTAATAGTCTTGCAACTCACTTCTAATTGCAAGGTTATTGCATGCACCTTTCGCGATATCCAAATAGAAAAAAGGATGGAGCATTTACGTCTACATCTTATTGTGAAGCTTTCTGCCTACGCGTGTGACGTAATGCAAGACATTCCCGGCAGGTGATAAGCTCGTTAGCCACAGGTGGTTTGATTAAAGTTCCCCCCCCCTTATCTTTTGTTCTGATTGAGCTAAGATACCAAGAACAGAAAATAGTTCTTACGTCAAAAGAAAAAAAAAAAAACAACGTCGCTAGAACTCTTGCTTTCCTGTTGATTGCAACTAACCCCTATGAGACAGCTTTTCATGAATATTTATTATACCACATAAACATTCTAATACCAAGAAAACGTCATAACTAGGTAGAGTAGCTTTGTCGTCCAATGTATTTTTACAGTGTCAAAACGATGCACCAGCAAAAAAAGTAAAATAAGGGCTAAAAATTAACGATATGAAGTATCGTGCTTAGACTGCCTTTTTCTTTATTCTCACTTAATAAGAATTTCGCTATGGTTCGCTGTAATTTTAAACATTCTTAATAGAATACTAAGGATAATAAAAAACGAAGTGGAAATTATTTTTTTATTATTGCTGTCCTAATTATATCTTCAAGTGGATTATTATATTTTATTTTATCGTGTCTATCTTTTCGTTATTTTTATTAGATCTCATTTTAGTTCGTTCTACATGTCATCTTTTCTTTCTTTTTCGTTTCTTAATCTTTCTCTTCTTACATTCTTAAGTCTAAGCGGAGAAAAATCATTCCATCTTTCTTATTAAAAATCAATTATGTTTAAAAAGAATTACCGAGAGATTCTTTCTAAATCCATACCGGGACAATCTATTTCTATAGTTCAATTTTGTAA
Organism: Typopeltis vanoorti; assembly: GCF_054136105.1. Classification (NCBI taxonomy): domain Eukaryota; kingdom Metazoa; phylum Arthropoda; class Arachnida; order Uropygi; family Thelyphonidae; genus Typopeltis; species Typopeltis vanoorti. The sequence continues at coordinate 67,630,529 of NC_143563.1, forward strand.
ATGCATTCGTGGGTACAGAAGAGATCAAATTTATATAATTAAGTTCAAAAGTTCGTAAATTCAGATACAAAAAGAACTAAAACAATAAGCATTCATTCATCATCTGAGTAGATTCGCATTTATTGATATCAATTGGTCTTATAGGAGGAGACAGGGTTTTTTTTTTCTTCAGAGAAACTATATGAAGGGTTATTTTCCAAAAAGAAACAAACCGAGAATGTGTAAAATTATAATACTTAGTGTACTCGCAGAGCCTTGATCGCTTAGCTGGATTGGATGGAGCTCTTTAGTTAGAAACATCTGGGTTCAATTCCTGTCTATGACTCGAAGAACGTTTTTCAGGGTTTTCAATCAAAAATGTGAGTTAGCCAGTCTTATACGGAGTGGAGGGTTCTCTCTGAAAACAGGCAAACCGGTCCCGGCGACTTGAAGCCACCTTGTTCTATTATCACCATTTTCTAGTAAAGCAGCATTACTACCCCAATCAATCGTCAATTTGATGCGCCCGAGAAGTGAGGTATACTCGCCTTGTAGCATTATTTGGATATATCTAGTGGAGAGAAGACAAAAACTTAGTCCCTTAAGTACTAATGTTACATAAAAACAACAACAAAAAAAAAACCATTATTGCATAGCATTACCGTAACTACAATATCGTAATCTTTAAGATAAGCAATGATATCGGAAATTTATTTTTGAAACATAATCCAAGTATAAGTATACAGTACAAGTCTATGGTACTTTTAGCGTAAAATGTTTCATTGTGTTTATTCCTCAGGTCATTGTTTACAAAACACAAACCTGATTTATTGTTATTGTGCGCAAGTTGTTCAGATGTATGGTCAACAATGAGAGTATGTGATCAGTTATGTGAAATGAAGTGTATTTTATTGTTTGCGATTCTGGGTTTTTGGTTTTAAGGCATATTTCGAAATGTGGAAGCGTTAAAAGGGGTGAATGCATTCACTGAACCGATGTGGGACTTTTTAATATATAAAATCTGAAGGAAAGGATACTAATATCATATGAAATTCTTCTCGTGCCATATTTAAGCTTAAAGAATATTTTATATGAGAAACTTCACAGAAATCTATCTCTGAGCCTAAGCACGCATCACAGATATAGCTGAGGAATATTTATCCAATATTTAAGGCACAAACCATGCTTCCCACCCAGCAGACACCTCTTATCTTTCTTCAACCAATAGAATTCATACCTCGGTCATGCAATATCGAACATTTTGTGGTACCATACTTGCTTACAAAGCGACTTTCTTTTTAGTTCTTTTTAGGTCTTGTACTGGCCTTGAGAGTCTGAATAAACGCTCAAAGTGACGTCGAATGTTTTCACTTTATCGTAAGTCACCCATAAGAAAAATAGTTGGAATTCTTCCAAATGCCCTGTCACGTTGAATTTTACATCTTCATTCTCGTAATTTAATTAACAGATTGCTTGCACTGGTTGGATAAAACACGTCATTTATTATTATTGAAGTATTAATTTGGTTTGAGGTTAGCAGAAGGAGAAAAAAAAACGTTTTGGCCTGCTTGCTATACCTTGGGACTAAAATGTTCGAGCAGGTAGTAATGCGGAAGAATATTGAAATACGCCCAAATGAAAGAATTTAATAATGGATACACGTGCACCTGCTTTTTTTCAAACAATAACGAACAGAGATAAACAATGTAATTAGTTTTAGGTCGTATGGTTTTTTTTTTGAAGTAAACTTAGTATAGCTTAGCCTGTAGGTTCAACAATCGACATAGATATTTTAATTTATTTCTTCAGATTAGTTATGCCTTTTTTGTCTTTCTGACCATGCTATTCTTTTCAATATTAAGAAGTGAATTGCTTTCGATGAAATTTAATATGGGAGATCCTTGATTTGGAAGCTGGGTGATGATTTTATGTTTCTATCAGCATGACACACACACACACACACAAATAAATAAAACGCTATGTGGACAGTGCACTCTTCGCATGAAGAATTCTAAAGAGTACTATGGGTACATTTTTTATACAATTATACCGAAATGTCACGCAAGAAAAATTCACAAGTGATTAACATGGTGAAGAGTTTGTTTAACTTCGGTCTCTTCTTATTCAAGTGTGAGTGACTATAGTTCGCCCACCGATTAGAGATCCTTCGACACTTCTGCGCATGTCAGAAAAAGGAGAATCCATTCCGTAATAGGGTAATCAATCTGTCTTCTGAGAGGAGTTTGTTTATTATTACAGGTTGGAAAATTTAGCTTTTCTTTTACGAACATTGCTGTTTTTAAAGCGTAACTGTTTTGCTTGTATAATATAAAGATTTTAAATTTTCTTAAAAATTCAACTAAGTTTATTTTTAAGAAAGTTTTCTATAAAATAAAAATAATTATACAGAAAAAACAGAAATTTTTTCAAATGAACTTAGATATTCTAAACTTTAGATATTCTAAACGTTGAGAGAACTGAGACACTTTAATGTCCTAAACCGATTAATTATTTATGACTTGTTGTGACTCTTTTAACAAATCCATGCAAAAAAAGTTGAAAAAAAAAATACATCTGAATCGGTGTCTGAATCGCCATCACTTTCACTTAAACTGATCACCAAAGGTTCGCATAATTCTTCGATAATTCCGTCTCTGTCCCAATACATATTTTCCAATGAGGTGACATGAGAGCAATATTTTCCCCAGTTTTGAACTGTAATACTTTCAGTCGCCTGTTCTGAAAGCTTAAAAAGTTTAGACATGTCAGTATCCCCAGTTACGTTGCGATGGCGAATGAAAATTTTCACTTCTTCCCAAACATACTCAATAGCATTAATATCACAATGATCTGGTGGTAGCCTCAAAGCTAGAAATCCATGCTCTTTGAGCGTCGTGTCGAATTTAAATAGTTTAGTTGTGGGCGAGTTTCTTTTGACCAAATTAAGCAATTCAATTTTTCGCATATCTGGGGAATGAGAAATGTTATTTGCAGAGAGCCAATCCATAAAAATTTGCTTCTTATTAGATCAATTTGGAACTTTGTTTAATCGAATAGAGTGATATGAAGCATTATCAATTATAACAACAGCATTTTTAGGAAGGTTTGGAATCAGTTTTTCTTCTGCCCACTTTTCGAAGATCGTAGAATTCATTTGCCCATGGTAATCTCCAGTAGTTGAATTGGCTTTGTATAGTAAGTTTGAATTCGGTAAAAAACCCATTTCTCCACCCGCACACAAAATTATTATGCGCCGCGAGGCATTTCCGGTTTGTAGCACTCCACATTCTTCTTTAGACTGCCAACATTTTTCATAAGTTAAATTACTATCAATCCAAGTTTCATCTAGATACACAATCGGTCTTTTCTCCTCCCTGAAACGTCTTATTGCTCTCAAATACTGCGGTCTAGAAAAAAAATAAAATGTCACTTCGCTCCATGATAAGTTTTCTTTTATTCTGGGACTTTTTGAAACAAAATCCGATTTCATGAAGTATTTTCCTTAAAGTTTCTCTTTTAAAAATTAAAGTTTCTCTTTTCCAAGGAAAATTAATTTTTTCTTCAAAGCACAGGAATCAATTTCGGAACAGTTGGCACTCTTTTCTCGACCACGTAAAATTCGTGAATAGTTCTTCTTATACATATACACAGCGACAGACAAGAAAGCACGTGATTTCGCATGTTGGTGACCAATTCGTACATCCTTCATTTCTTTCTCCCCTTCAGTATGAATCGACTATTCTTGGCAAAATGCCAAGGAGAGACCTACAAACGGTGGGCGAACCATATTAGCAATAACCTTTTTCCCGGAGTTATCACCCAATTTTGATAACCGGGCTATTCGAACCTGTACAATAATTTAAATAATAAAGGTCTATTCGATAAAAATTTGACAGCGTCTGATAAATTTTTCCTTTCTCGTGTTTGCAATTAAAATATCTGGATGACGTTCGTAAGTTTTCTATAAATAAAAAAAAAGAGGAAAGCATAAAGGATTAGAAGAAACAAGAGTATAGATCATCCGAGGCATTCATAACATTATAAAGTTTTTCATCTGAAAATGAGTTAGCCGGACTTAAATGGGGGGTGGGGGAGTGGAGGTTGTCCCTACCGAGTTTTTCATCCAACAAAACAAAGTGGCCAGAGAAACAGTGCTTAATGAAGATACTAACTACGAAAAGTCATAATTTTGAATTACCCAAAGAGGAGTAATTGCCTTGCATCTTGCCACTAAGTTGACTGGGAATTTCAATAACGATAAGTACTAAATTTCATTAAAATCAGTCCATTCAAAATTGTAAAATTGTTCTATATGCATACGAACGGACAAAACGAATCTAACAGGCGCTTTACGTATTTTGTGAAAGGATCTTAAAACGGAGGTAGTAACTGCATTGTAATTCTGCAAGAAATCCTTCAATCTATCGAAGATTATAGGAGCCAAGATTGACAGTGTGACAAGTTTAAGTCATGTACAAAGCGTATTAGTACAGAATGATATTTATATAGACACAAGTCATCCAAAATCACATAAGATTCATCGCAATATTAAATAAGAATTCAAATCACAATCGAATTTCAAACATTAATACATTTCGACTGATAAAATATGACTTCGCTAAGTCCTTGTGTTGATAAGCAAACCATTCGGAACTCTACAAAAGAGAAGTTAGCAAAGCTATCGATGTTTGTTTCTGATCAGTCACACGAGGAGGAAATATTACTAAGAAACTATGATATTATCGTCTTTTTCTCTTTCTAGATCTATTTCCACCATCGAAAAAAGAAGGGATATTTCTGATTTTCTTTGCTGAAAATTTTTCGAAATTTATTCCCTGAGAAATGCTGACCATAGATATCCCAGTGTAGTATTTATATTCGTCATGATTTTATGAACGATAACATTCAATTATTATGTGAAAAAAAGAAACTAGATTGCTTGTTCTTTATACAGTAGTACAATAAATAATCGTCAAATGTTATGTAATACATGGCAACAATTGTGAAGTGAGCTAAATATGTTTGCGTCTGCTTTCCGAAATAAAGTGTAATATCAGAGCCTTCCATAGCTAGCCAGATAAGACGATGCCCTTTGATCAGAAAGACCTGAATTTGTCTAAGAGGCACAGACCTTTTATCATGACTTCTCAGTTAGCTAGTTTCATACTAAACTAGGATTTCCCTCCCGGGAAATTAGGTTTTTCATCCAGCAAAAAGAGCAAACTAGCTGAATATGAAGACCTAACTAAATCCCTTGTAGCAGAAATTTAACCTTAATTTACTCCAACAGCCACTTGTCTAACCTTAAGATAATCTTTTAATCAAAGCCTAACCTAAGCTCTGTTCGAACGCAAACGCTACCTAACCTAACCATATGTAACCTCTTGACCTATTTGAACCAAATTAATTAATTCTAAACTCACTTGAACATAAAACGAACATATTTCATAACATCAGTCAGAACTATTTCATGACAATGGAAGAAAACCATATCTAAAGTGGACGAATACAAATGAAGTGCAATCTTATGATGGATTATCGCTTGAATAGCTCGACTAATTATTTCTGGGCATAATCAACAGAATAGCTCACGAAAAGCTCTTGCAAGATTACTTAATACGAAACTATACTAATGTCAAACAAACAGCTAATACTCACATTAAACAGACGTAAGTAATCGCTTGTACAATGCACCCAACCCCTTGCTTTCTTAGTGCTTTTCTAACTTTTTTTACGCGACTGTCACTTTTTTTAGATGACAGAGTTAAAACATTATACTATATAATGAAAGAAAACAACTTTAGCAAATTTTATTTAAAGCCCAAACAATGAAAACATTTTCAGTTTGGTGTACAATATGTGCGCGTGTAACAGTTCCCTGAAAATGATCATTCTTTACTTCGCTACTTTCATTCAGATGGGGGGGGTATCTTTTCTTTTGTCGAACAATGTTACAGAAAGCCTCATATCAGTGTCATAGCACTCAAGGGATACATAAGTAAAATTACCAAAATAAGTAAACATCTATAAAGAAATCAAAGCATTTCCGAATATATAACTATAAACTACATAACTATAAACAAAAGAATCACACTAACCGCATCGAACATCTCAAAAATTATAAAAAAATTAAATCTCAGTAGAACATTATCTGTAGATGCTTTTAAACGGGGGGAAATACTTCAACCTGGAAAGACGATGACATTCCCTTCTCTGGACTAGAGTGGAAATCATTCGCTAGTTTGTAATTCATGGGAGATATTGAAAAAAAAAATCTGTCAGATGTAGATTTTTTAGTTCTTTTAGGTGACTACTTATTTCTGAGTACATGTTTGAAGCACTAGTGCGATTCTTCAAGGCTTTTGATAGATTTTGAAAGAAAGAAAAGTGCTGTTGTTACAAATAATTATTATAACCTGGATATGTCTGCATCAAGTTTTTAATTTTAGTCATTATTTCTCAATTCATTGCTATATTTTAATGATCTCTACATGGACATTATTAGAACACTTAAATAAGCACCATTGGATTTAATAATTACTAATTGAATTAGCTAATTAGCAATTAACATTTGGATTTAGATGCTGAAGTACTATTCTCTATATATGAATAGATTACGGGGAGCACACTGTTGTATTTGTTATTTCTGGTATTGTGACATACACGATGATTAGCGAATATTATATTAGACAGGTGGATGCATACGTTGCTTGTAGGCGTTTTCCATTTTTCACTTAGCTGTTATGGTTAGGATTATGTAGAGACGGCTGAGGACATGAAGCTAATAAATTATATCTGTTAATTGCGTGTGCGTTTCGGCTGGTTTGCTTGCGTTTGGGAAGACTAGATTTTCTGGAACCTTTATTACTTCTTTGTTCCCAAGAAAGCGGATAACTTACCTTCAGCTGAAAAGATATTTTTTCTTGCGTCCCGGATGAAGTTCGAATGAAAGCTTATCCAATTAAAATGCATCCAAATTTTAAGTACAATATAACGATGGTTAAACACAAGTGCTATTAAGTATCTAATCCATTTATTTAGAAACTTTTGCATATAAATGCATCTCTAGTATTACAATATTATTCACAATATTGAGTCTCGCGTCAGAACCTGACATGAGGCTCATTTATCCGATAAAGCACAGCCTAATATTAGAAAAACTACACACTACGAATCGACTCTTAGTGGAATATGCTTGGACCAGGAAGTCAAGAATTAATTAGCCAATGCGTTCTGTTTTATCCTTTCCTGAATGCTACACGCTCCTATTATAGTACTTTACCATCTAAGCGTTATCAGCTCGTCCGACATGAAGCAAGACAATCAGCCCAACACCCCTACATGAGACAGTTCTACTTTATCCCATAAATAGCTTTTGGTCAGAGCATTCAGATTACAGCTGCGTATATGAAGGCACTGGCCCCGTTCGTCCAATATGTTTGCATAACAAACATATGGGTTAAGTGGGACAGAAATAAATCGGATTTATGCATGTTTTTGTTGCTTTGCTATTTTTATTCTGATATTGAAGTAACGCGACAATTTTCTTTGAGGAGGGAAATTGATTACTTTTTAAAACCAGTTTGTAAAAACAAAAAAAAAAATTGCAATTACCCATGTGACCATATGCATTATGGGATAACTTAAACGTATTTATTTGGCTATCGAAAATACAACATTTAACAAAAACTGAGGTGATGCTTTTACTGATGGGTCACATAAAAAGAATTAGCAGTGCTTTGAGGACGTTTCAAAGCAAGCAACATGGCCAACTAGTTTGGCTTACTGCTCTGAACAGTAAGTCAATTCAGAGCAGTAAGCCAAACTAGTCGGCCATGTTGCTTGCTTTTAGTCGGTTTTCAGTAGATACGCAGATATTCAAGACTTAACTGACGTAGTTTATGACCTGAAATTAGCCTTGCTTTTCTTGCATATTCAGTGACAAGTAAATTATTTTTCTATCGTCATAAATAATGTAAACAATGATTTTGGTTATCTCCTACGTGAGATAATGTAAGGTAATTTGACCGAATTTTTCGTTGGCTCAAGCTTTCCATTTAAGAATACATTTTTGTATTTAAACACAAATTAGAGACTATTAAATTTAATTATGGATAAAAAAAGAGGATAAGATAGGGACGATAATCCATTTCACGTGAAAGATAAGGAGATTAAGGATTATGACTGATCGATTTGAACATAATATGAAGGTAATCCTAAGCTTTAATCCGACACAAACACAACGCTGTGGTTAGGAAATGAGCTTGAATATTAGGATATCGCTTGCTTATGTTTTTATACGGCGTTTTTAATCATATACACAAAAAATATACTCATTCCAATACAATAAAATTACGGTGTGATGAATACTGCATATAACTTGAAGCCCTTGTATGAGTGTCTTTATACGAGCAACCAATGCAGCGATGTTTCAATATAATCAGCACTTTTAATAGTTTTTTCTCTAGAGATTTTGTCGCGAATAACAATTATTGGCAATGGAGCTAACATTAAATTAGGCACACGTTATCGCTCTGAAACGGTACCTTAATTGCACTTGAGGTTAATCAGATTGAATAAATTACAGTATGTTTATTTTAGTCTGTTCTTTTCCGTTCGGTTTTACTCTTTATTTTGTTCATCCTGAACCAGAAAATTAAAGTTTGATAGTCATTTATAATAATAATAATAGTAATGAAAAATCGATGCATTTGGAATGCATCAACCAAATTAACGATCAAAAACACGCTAATAAGTCAATTAGCGTGTTTTTGATCTACATCAAGAATCAATTGATTCCATTCCATGCAAATATTCGCATTTTTTGAAAGTACCCGATCTTCAATTTCTGCATCCTTAGTATATGTATCTGTTTTAAATATTGAATTAATGATGGAAAAAGGAAGGAAGCATCTCTCTCTCTCTTAGAGTTTGGGAGAGGCGAAATTTTCGTAGCGCTCTAAGAAAACCCAATTCTTAATGGAATTATTGAGAGCCAGCAGAGAATGCCTTTAGAGATGTGTACACCCCGTAAATTATGAAGGCCTGAAGATTTTTAAATGCTCTTCAATGTCGCTTCGAGACTTACTATGCATCATGTGTTGCTTCGCTGCCTGGAGAGAGCGCGTGTTTCTAATTACTTGAGAAAAGACACTAATAAGTCGCGGTCCATTTTCTCCAATTATTTATTCATAACTGTGTAAAATGGACAGAAGAAAGGGCTTGCTTTCTTTCTTGCTTTCGTGTATCTGAACATGCTTATTCTTGTGTTCGTAAAGAAATAAGAGAAGGGTGGGGGAAAAGGGGGACGAAGACTCTGTTTCTGAGTTTGTTTTCGCTTCGAATGTGCAGCTTTAATGATAATTATGTACATTAATCTCCCGAGTAGTCTTGTATATTAAAGGCTAAGTGGACCTGAAAGGGCAGATGACACAAAAAATTATTTTGCAATGGAACGGTTCCCGCACTCTTTGATATTAATAACCGGTTCTCGGTAAGATGCTTTGAAATTATGAACGTTAATGTAATGGATTTCGGATAAAACATTGCTTCAAATATGTACTGCAGATAAAAGAATAGCGTCAATTAACTGAAACATTTTTGTTTCCTGTTATTGACAATGATAAATACCGCAGTAATGTAATCTCAATAAACTATGTTGAAATATTTTGTGGTTCCTTAGAAACGTAGAACTTAACGACAATCATAGAAAAATTATGTTTGCAAGAGTGTGTTATTTTAATTGCATTTTATGTCAATCCCGCCAACGAAAGATTTTAAACCTATTTAGTATGAATACCAAATTGGTGAGTAGGCTAAGGGTTATATAATCCAGAATTAAGACCAAACATGGGATTTTTCAAGCCATTTCAGACCTCTAGTAAGCATAGTAGTCTTACATCAGACGATTCAGTTCTCATAACAACTACGCTAACCTCAGTAATAACCTCAGGGATAGACAAAATTATAACAAATAATTTTGGCTATCCCTGAGGTAATTATATTAACAATGATTATAATTTTTATAATTTTAATTATTATTATTATTAAGAGAGACCTCCAGTGAGTCAGGGATTCATCGAGGGAGGCCACATACTACACACACACACACACACACACACACACACACACACACACACACACACACACACACACACACACACACACACACACACACACACCAGCTATCATACTTATTCTTGAATTCATTCACACTGCTTGCACTCACAACATCCAAAGGCAATCCATTCTAATCCCGCACCACCCTCTGAGAGATAAATCCAAGTTTGTCATCCTGCAAGGAACACTATTTTTGATGACAATGCTTTTAAATATAAATATGCCCATCCAAACATCAGTGTACGAATCGGGAGTTATATTAGCTACCATTTTGGAGATAATCCTACTCTCACTAGATTAAATATAACATCCATAATGTCAATAATATCAGAGAACAATTCTCGTGGCCTTCTGTAAGTATATGCGTTTATTCACTGAAGCACGTGTGTGGGATGCTGTAGGCGAACTAACGCTGCAATAATTGATAACTATGAAAGTAAACCATGGAAATGAGGGAACTCGATACAATCCAGTGTAATTATAGTTACTATAAACCGAAGTTAACTTTGCAGTTGAGATTTAATATTGTTTTGTGTAAGAAACTTCCACAACAAAGTATCATAAAGTATATAAAACTACTTCCGCAAAAAAAAAAAAAAAATCAAATAAAGTTAGTGTAGTAGGAAGGTTATGAAACGCGGGCCATCTCACAAGCTATTGACGCAAACAACAGAAGAATGAACAAATCTTTGACGTCCTTCTCATACCGAACTCAGCCAATAACTCGATTTTCTATAGCTCTCCAATACCGATTCGATGTCATCGCCAAGGAAAATACAGTAGAGAACCAGAGATTTCGTCAAGAGTGGGAACATTTCTGCCATTCCCCTTGCTTTCCCCCCCTCTTTACCTCCATCCCTATTTCCAATGTTTTAGGTTCTCCAGCTTTCCCTTGTTTTTCTTTTATTGCTTTGTTTTTGGTGTGTTGTAAGAGACGGAATAAAAATCAGCCAGCCAATCCGAACTCTCCCTCTAGGTTAGTATTTGAAGTTTGCTGGCCTTGTTCATCACTGCGAATCATTTCGCCATGAACAGGAACGTAGCTCCGCTAACATCTCGGATTCATTCGCTCACGGGAGCGCAACTCGTCCTTCTGACTTCACTTGTATGCGTGTAGTACGTGTGTGTGCGTACGTCTGTGTGTGTGGGGGTGGGTGGGTGTCTCTCTCTCTCGACCCCGAGAGAGAGAGAGAGTGTGTGTGTGTGTGTGCGTGCGTGCGTGCTCACGCTTAGCACAGGTTTCTCCAATGCGAAGTGGACCAGCCAGATGGAGAAAAGATTTAATTACAGTGCTGCATAAACGGAACACAGAGTTGGTTTGTTATTCCAGGGCACATAATCTCGAACTCAGTGTCTGAAGAATTCTGATCTATGAAATACCGTAACCGGAAGATTTTTGTAAGCAAAGACTGCCGTGAATTAATTTTTTCAATTATGAATTCGAATCAGCTAACTGGAATTCTTTTTTTTTTTCTTTCTAAGTTTGTAAGTGGCCAGAAGAAAGAATATTCTTTCATTGCATTTAATCATTTTTGACTTATTTAAATTTTCTCTTTTACTGTTTCTTGTGACTGGCTTATTTTGATTATTTATCGTTCTGTAACCTTTTTTTCGTTTGGTGCATGTTTAACCTGAGTTTTTAAGGTGTGCTTCACAGAATGCATAAGCACTTATCGGAGTTGTGCTCTTTCTTCGTTCGTCTGTATTTTAAAGTACTAAATAGATCTGCTCGAGCTGGAGAATTTTAATGAAATTTGGTTTTTCAGATATTTTTTAAAAAAATCGGACATTTCCCTTGAGGTTTTCTCCACTCAAAAGTAAAATCAAAAATGTACTGTAACCCTTGGAATGTTTCCACAGTTCCTTTTTAAAACAATTTTTTATTTTAAACAAAATTTCCGTTTCATGTATTATATTTACCTTTTTTCTCTCCTTAACTCTTACTTCTTTTAACTTAATATATTCGTTTTACATTTTAAGTGTTTCTTATTCTTGTTACAGTCTTTGAATTTCATTTTTACGTGCGTTTCGCAAATTGGCTTTAAATTAGTTAACTCTACATGTGCTCCGTGGCTGGTTTGTCTATTTTGTAGCAGAGAAAAACCTTGCATCCCCTGTGTATAATTTCAGATAACTCACCTTCAGCTGAAAAATCATAAAAGCACTAGGCGTCTCTCACCCAAGGAATTTCGAATCTTCTTTCTTTCCGACTAAATGGCATCGTTGCTGCCGACTGCGCTACGAAGGCAGTTAGTTTAACACCAAAGCAAAAGCAGCGTTTAGATTCATTTTATCTGTGTTTATATGTTATATAACAACTATTTTATATCCCGACGTATTTTAAGTCAAGTTGTATTTTGGATATTTATATTACTACATTTTTTCGAGTTATCTAGAGCTTGGTTTAGATTGGATCCCTTTTGGAGATAAAATTTGCCTAAACGATTCGGCAAAAGAATGCAAAATTTTACTGAGTAATAAAATTGCTCAGTAAAATTTTACTGAGAAATGATAGCGATAAAAATCAGAAATATTCTCTAACAAGAATCTCCTGAACAACATTTTCATTTTTGTTTTAAAATGAACTACCTATACACACATAAGAAGGATATTACGTTTAAATTTTACACTGCCGACATACAAACAATTCTGTATTATAAATTATATTTACTTTAATTCATATTTGAGCAGCTAAAATTGAGAAACGCTTTCTCAGTATTCCATAGAAATGACGCAATAAGTCCACTTTTATTTGTCATTTTGATTTATTTAATTTGTCCCAAGTTCATATATTATCACGTATGCTGATCATGCCTCTCCTCTAATTAAATTCGATAAAGATCCACGGTCGAAAATCTTATAGTAAAGGTTCTAAAATCTACCTCGGGATCTTAAATTATCCATAAATCCACTAGATGGTGTTCCAATCAGTCTTGGTAACATTAATATCAGAATCATAAAATGTCATCGTGATGGTTGAAATTTTGATAAATAGGAATTTACTAAATTGTTTAAATAACTTTAAAAAAACTTCTAAAATACTGCCTACATCCCCAACTATAATAGTGAATTTAATGCATAAACTATATATGTAATGAGTTTGCAAGGTCAATTGAACAGATCATTAAATTGAATAGTTCAACTGAACATTCATAACAATTAAAACGCGATTTCAGTAGGCTGGTATGATATGATTAGTTCTGATGCCAAAAGTATCCTTCTCTCTTTGTCACGCGCGCGAGTGGTGCGTGTATGTTATTCTCTTTTACTCGCTTTATGTTACGTTTTCATTTTTCTCTCTTAAAAACTCTGTGCAATAAATGCAAATGTCGTACTTTGATTTCCAATCAAATTTTGGGTAATTTGCACCGACGCAATATAAAGACATCTGAAGGAAGGGAGAATAAAAGACGATATTCATTCCGATCTTGATTCAAAGGCAATTCAGTTTTCTACTTCCTATCAAGTTAGAGCAATACATGATTTCACTGCAGAAAACTAAACCAATATTTCTTGCTAACAATTTATTTTCGATTCTATTTTTGCTAACGGCCAAAAAGTGATGACGCTAAATAGAACACGCACGGATCTCCCTCTTTCATTGAAGAAAACGAAATACAGAATGGAGGGAGGGAGACAAAAATCATCTTCCCAGTAACTATGTGATTAGCATCCGTGATGTTGTTTCGAAAATTCCGGCAGTCACACATTTTTGTCGGTCCAAATTGCAGCTCGCTTTCATCATTATGATTTCTCCAATGTCAGGCATTCGAGGTATAACAAAGTTAAAACCCAGAAAGAATTTTTCCTAAAATAAATTGAAAAAATAAATTTGTCTTCAAAGCACAAAAAAGTCAGAAGAAAGTTGTAAAAAAAATTTAGTTGCTGAGGAAATTTTATATAATGGCACAAAGAGGATTCGGTGAAATGTATTTGAGAAGGAGATTCTAATATATTCATCTTGTTTTTTGCTACTGCTTTTTTCTTAGAGAGTTTTCTTTGGATACGAAATCAGTCTTTCTTATTTTGTGATGTATTCTAAACAAAATTGCTACTATGACAGATACCGTAACATCTGATAGGCTCTGATAATGTTAATAATATTAATATCCTCAGGTGATATCTCTTATTCATCTGTTTGTCTATCTATCATCTTGGCAGTAGCATCACTATCCAGAAACCACTGATTACTGCGAAGTTTCTCATTCGGTGGCAGGTATCTTTATTTAAACCCAAGTTTTTCACCACTGAGGATATATTTTAATACGTTAAGTTTACAAATAATACACAATATATATGGATTGTAAGACTGCAATTGCGACAGAGTTACCCTGGCAACATTTACACCCAATCTCAATCAATCGAACACACAAAACTGTCAATGAATATAAATAAACTGCTAAAAACAGTCCTGGACATTTTAAAGAAAATCCTGTTGATGACAAATGATAATAATAACATAAAATCGATATCATGGGTTTAGAAATATGAAACGTTTGCTGACATCTGAGGACAGAAAACGGATGAGAAATTAACCAGCACATATACCACCCACTGAAGTGTTTGTCATTAACAACCCTATTTCGTAAGTAGCGACAAAAAGTTTTAAAAATAACCCAATAATGCTACTTAAAGAAGGAAATATTGACGCATTCAAATTTTGTCGTGTGAAACCCCAGAGGTTACTCAGCAATAAGAATAATTCCTACCTTAAATGCTTAGAATATTTGCCATGAACTGCACTGTAAGATGCTGAGAAGCATCCTCTTTGGAATACATGTTTGCGCTCTCTGCTCTATTAGATTTCGAATTTAGAAGTACGCATATCTTTAATTATTGAGAAATTACCAGCAATCCTTTAATAATTTGAAGCAATACTTAATTTATTCATTGCAATCTGAAATTCCATTTCTCGTACTGATATCTGCAATAGGATTTTCATTTCCTGTAGTGTGAAGCAGCAATATTTGTACTCGATCAGTTGGTCTATGTTTTTAAATGAAGAATTTGTCTTATTCTTCCATCGACGTAGCCGAAACTTTCTTTCATCAAGACACCGACTGGAGGCAATTTTCCAGACGCACGCGCGAACTAAAACCGTTAAAAAGTTATAGGAAAACTTTCCATGTTAATGCCATCAGCCCTTTTCGATAAAAGTTTAAAATATTCAGCGAAAGATTATGAATATTTTAATGTTTTAATTTAGCCGCCGGCTTTTCAATAAAATATTGAAAACTTTTCTCTGATAATGTTTAGAAAGGAGATATATATGCACGAAGAGAAAAGAGATCGTTAACCAGGTGTACATTAGATCGGCAAAGGAACTCATCATTCTTATCGCCATGTGTCAAGTTTCCTCCTTTATCCCCCCGCACTATAATTTTAGACTTCCAGTGCAAACAAGATGCCTGCTAATTAACAATTAATGTAGATACGCATCCTTTTTCGATTCCTTCTTCCAACCCCGCTTTCCATTGGGCCATCCATTCCTTCTACTTTGCTTCTTCATTTCTGTGTCCTTGCTCATTTCACTTTAACCCATCATTCTATCTATTCATTTTCTCTATCTTTTTCCCCATCTCAGTATCCATAGTAACGTCTTATACTCTCTGCTTGTATCTGAATGATGAAGATGACGGATTTTCTTCATCATTTGCATCTTCTTCATTTCTGTCCTTGCTCATTTCACTTTACCCCATCATTATATCTTTTTCCCCATCTCAGTATTATCTATAGTAACGTCTTATCCTCTCTGGTTGTATCCGAATGATGAAGGAGATGACGGATTTTTCTTCATCAATTGCAATGAACTTAATTCCGAATAAAATATCTTCATTTTACTTAACATTATTATTATCATTTCCATCGCCTCAGTTTGTGCATTCTTTATTTTGTCGTTGTATGAAGTATATCCAGGGAGCTTTCTCACATATAATGGAAAATATGTGGATTTTGTTTCTTATATTTCTTTGGAATGAGTAAGATGACTTTCTTTATCATTATTCTCTCTCTCTCTCTCTCTCTCTCTCTTTTCATCATGCACGAAAAGAGAAATAAACAACTTTTCTGTACCTTATTTTGTATGTTTTTTACCTCCACTTTATTGAAAACTTTTTGTATAAACTGGGCAAGGCATTAAACACAAAATCTCTACTTACCCACCCAGTAATGCTTATTTTATTTTTCTTTTCAAAATTCATAGGGATAGTTAATCATTTCTTTCAATAGTGTGCAATCGATTGAAATATTATTATCTTTTATCCTTTATCTTTTTTTTTTTTTACAGAATCATTAAGAACACGCAATGTATAAAAATCAGTTAAAGCAATGGACCATGGTTGGCGTTATTGATTATGGCGTTATTATTTCGATAATAAGATCTGGGGAATTTTAAAACCTGATAGAAAACCAACTGATCGCTAGAGAGATGATATATCTCAGATGTCTTCCAGAAATTATAATCTTGGTAGTGTTAAAAATTGTGGTCTGTGAAAGCGAATTGGGAAATCTTTCTAATTAAAGATGAGAGGTCGCTAGTCAATAATTTGATCAAGGCCTAGGGGTTCAAATAAATTCATGATTTTAAAATGCTATCAAATATTTAAATTAAGTATTGCTGTAGTTGTGCAAGATAAAATAAAAGGTAAAACTTGATCAATTAACAAACATTAACAATTAATCAATTAACAAACATAAATAAATTGCAAACACACTAATGATACAGGTTTTACGATCTCCCGTATCGTGTGAGAATGATAGAAAAAGTAACACTAAAATTATAGGTATTTTCCGAAATTTATGCAATGACGTCCCCTATCGTTGATAAATAATTTTACAATAGTCTTAAATATTTCTTTATTTTAAGAGTAATTATAAAATTATAATTATTCTTTTATAATTGTAAATTATATTAACAATTATAAAAGAGTAATATACTAAATTGAATACATCACATCTTTCCAGTAATATAATAAGGTTTAATTAATCTAATATTTTCTTGGTTTATGCACAGTTTCTCATATAGGACCAACGAATGCTAAGGTTAAAACACATAAATAGCACAGTAATTATTTGTAAAATTATGTTTAAAAATAGCAACTTTGTTTTTAGACAATCTAAAAGTAAATATTACCTGTAATATATTAGCACTTGTAATTTATGGGACTTAATTTATAATTATAGTTTGTCAGTTAAGGTTTTGTAGTTCTTTGTATCGGACAGCCCCACCAGTATTGTAAATATAAATTTGGATGCTTATCAACGTGTTGCATTTATTTTAACTAACATATTATTTAAAGAAACTTTTGTTGGTCGAATGTATCTTGCAATAACTCCAGTATCCTATCGAACTTCCTGTGATTTCTCAAATTTCCTGAAAAATTCAGTAACATTTTTCTTATTCGGTGACGTCATAATTTTCTCAAGGACTGTTGCCGATCTGAAAGGGAGGTGTATATAGGTCAAGTGATCGCTAGCTACATCATTTGTAGTTGCCTGTTTTGCTATAGGATAAGGACAGTAGATGGAAAACAAAACAAAAAAAAACTTGGCAATTGTCAGCACGAGAGTGTCTACAGATAAAACAGTAATGGATGCAGAGTTAAGGTTAAAGGTATTGTATAAGATGGATATTCAGGAAAATCTTTTCCTTTAATAAGTGCAAAAAGCATTGGTTTTTAGGTCTATTGCTTATCTGCAAGTAGAATCAAAATGTGTAGTTTTCCCGATCCTATCCTACACGGATCTGCAAATAACACCTGATATGCAACTGGCATTCTCTTTGCTGATAGAAAAGTGATTCTCCAGTTTAATTAACCTCCTTTCTATAAGAGTATTTGATTTTCTTTTCCTCTATCGCATAATTATTGTTTATCAGAACAGCATATGTATTATTCAAGTGGCGTTTCTTTTAACTAGAATCAGATGTCTCCTTTTTTGCCTCGCATTAAACAAGTAGATTATTCCTCCCTTTCATAGATAAAAACAGAGTCGGTTAATTACTAAAGGTAGCCTTCTGCGTTCTTAAGCTCGCACCAATTTTGGAAACGAAATGAAGATCCACATTGCAGTCACCAGAACAATTAACCAGCCCTGCAGCATCAGAACCCACTTTTTTCCCCCTCTCATTTCTTTAGAGATTTGCATCTTTTGAAGACAGAAAGCTGATTTCATCTTCTTAACGTCCTCTCCCAACTGTATTTCCTTAATACTAAAGCAAATAGAAATTTAAAAGTTGACTAAATTCTAAGAAAGCAGGCAGTATTACCCTGGGATTTTAAGTGCAAATTAAGAAAGTGCATTGTATAAGCGTAATACTCGACCTTATCTTGCGACTGCACGATACCTTTTGTACTGAAAGAACTTGCCAATCTCCAACTCCATTTTAAGCGGCTTTTTATAGCTATATTTCTTTAAAAATAGGATTAGTATTAAACTAGCGAAGAAATTTTTCTTATTAGTTAATAGTCTTTGTAAGAGACTAGAGCGCATGCGCGGAAAAGGAAGAACGACACAAGCTAAAAACACAAACAAACTTGGATTCGAATTCCGTGTAGGTCGAGAGGAACTTTTATAAGGACTTTTCAACGAAGGTGAATTAACTGGTTTCAAATGATGTTGATAGGCTTCACCTTGCAAAAGAAATAAACCAAATAGAAATAACTGAAGAATGTAATATGCTCATCTCGTGACCTTAGTCTAGACGAAGAACCTTTATCAGAATTTTTCAAATAAAGGGGGAGTTAGTCGGTCTCATACGAAGGTGTAAGGATTTTCCTCACGAAAACGAGGGTTTTTCATCCTGCTGAAGAGACAAACGGGTCATGAGAACATACGCAAGTAACAGGCATAATACGCTGGCCTCACTTCGTGAGCTGCTTTGGCCGCAAATCGAAAACCAACTAACCAAAACATCGGGCCTTAGTTGTCTGTAAATAAACCTCATTACTTTAGTCGTGTAATGTAGGACCGTCGAAGAAACTTTGATGAAGAACAAACTTAAGAAATCTTGAAAAGAAAATCATGAAAAGAGAAAACTTGAAAAAAATCATGAAAAGAGAAAACTTGAAAAAAATCATGAAAAGAGAAAGCTTGAAAAAAATCATGAAAAGAGAAAGCTTGAAAAAAAAGCAAGAAAAGAGAAAGCTTGAAAAACGAATCATGAAAAGAGACATGATGAGAATAGTTGGAAAA
Source organism: Typopeltis vanoorti (assembly GCF_054136105.1). NCBI lineage: Eukaryota > Metazoa > Arthropoda > Arachnida > Uropygi > Thelyphonidae > Typopeltis > Typopeltis vanoorti. The sequence continues at coordinate 67,649,819 of NC_143563.1, forward strand.
TTATTCCAAGTTAATTCGTCATAAGTATTGTATAAATACATTAATAATTCAGAGCAGCATACATATGCATGGCTGTAGTCAAGCAGAACTCTTTGTTTCTTTTATTATCCCTCCGCTTCTATCACAAATGAGGTATTTTAAAACTAAGGTCCTTTTTTTTTAATAAGTCTGGTTAAACCATATTCTTTCGCCACTTTCCAGACGTAACTAATCCATTACCTGCATTACAATTCAGTTCAACATCAAGCATTACTCGACAAGGCTTTGACGCACGTGGCAAGCATCACACAACCATCCCTCGAGTACAAATCTGTTGCTGCAAGAGAAAAGCGCACACATCATCATCATCGGGTCAGATGGTAATCGCATGCATCGTACGCTCCTGTGGACTTTGTAACTAATTTGGAAGCCGTTAGCGACGTGGCTGAAAGAGTAGTGAGCGACAGTGTCTTAGAGGCAGTCCATGGCTGTAAAGTTGTAAATCAGTTCATTTAGCCTTTGTAGGATGGAGGAAGATTGAATGAGATGCTGGCTAATTACTGTTGTCGGGCTGGGGCAAGTGGCCAATTATCAGGACCGCTAATGACCCGAAAGAACTCCACTTTTGTGTAGCCTTGGAGACGAATGGGGGAATGAGAGAACAGTTGAAAAGTGGTCGATGAAATTGACTCATCAATTTCAAATTTACCCTCTGGGGTGGTTTCGTGTACCGTATCCATTAAAGTGTCGTTCCAATAATGCAAAAGTCGGATGTAATTTAGATTTCTCTGGAAAAGTGTCTTCCCCCACTTTTTTTAAAAGGTTAGTTGTTGAACTTTGCGTAGCCAAACGGAAATTTCTTTTCCTACCTTCTTGAAATGTTTTTTTGTTGTTCAACATTTTCCAACTACCTAAGGAAGATATTGATAACGAACTTTTACATATCTTGATTTGAGGCATAACAAGATTTTTCAAAGGCTTCTAAGCAAAACTTAGAATTTGTGTATAACTTCATTTCGGAGGCGCCCACCTAATCATATTTGATATAACTTCATTTCAAAGTCCATCACAGTTATGTTTTCTGCTATGGTGTAAATATAATAATTCGCAGTCCTTCCCTTACAAGTAATTTGCATGTCTCTTTCCATTATTATGGAAAATAAAATTAACACATTATTGGAATTCCATTGTTGCAGAATGTTGCCATTTAATTATTTTTTTTAAATGGGATTGCGATTGAGTTAACTTGCGCATGCGCTATTGCGCAAGTTAGATTCCAACCTTTATTCGATGTAAACTTATCTATTTCGGTATAGTTTTTTTTTTGCCGGTTTAATGTTTAAAACCTATTTCTGTTTCCTCTTCTTATACTTGAAAGGAACAGGTGTACACACACACACACACACACACAGTCTCGATATTATCTCTCTAACTTTGAACACCATTTCTTCCTTCCTGTCGCATTTCTTCGTTCTTCCTTTTAGTATTTGTCCTAATATCTTAAAGATCATGGTTTGTCCCATGATCTTTAAGATATTATTTGTTTAGTATTTGTCCCAATATCTTAAAATCATCCAGAACATTAACATATCCAAAATGACATTTCGGATACATTAATCAGTAAATGAAGATAGATTCCAGTCTCGTCGCAATACTGGTAATGATCAGTCTCGGTAACTCGTTAAAATCCACTGTTCGTTTACCGAAAGTGCAAGTTCGAATCCTGAGTAAGATTGTGTGTGTGTGTGTGTGTGTGTGTGTGTGTGTGTGTGTGTGTGTGTGTGTGTGTGTGTGTGTGTGTGTGTGTGTCAAGTGCATTTCAGACAAGCGAATAGCTTTTCAAGTTAATAGATCTGTCTTTAAAAAATACAGATCCACACAGAGATATGCTGTCGTATAATTCGATTGTAGGCTTTATCGCTAAGTTGCTCACATTATTGGAATTCCATTGTTGCAGAATGTTACCATTTAATATTTTTTGAAATGAAATGTCATTTACAAAAATAGGTAACTATCAGAGTTGTATACAAATTCAATTCATTCAATGACACCTGAAATGCTTGCGAATTTTAAACTAAAATCCTGATAGGCAAAAATGACAATGTTAATGCTATTTTAATCATAAATATTTTACGGTATCGATTATTCGCTGTTACATAAAAAAGAAATATTTTACGTAATATCTGATAAATTTGTATAACGGTTGGTTTACAATTACTATATTATCAACAGTACATGAAAACAGTACCTACTTGGCTTGATTATACTTACACAATACTAATGTAGCCTTCTTTCAACAGATGTTGCTATATCTTCTCGATTTTTAACACAAGCACAGAAAGCATGCTCCGTGAAGACGATAGCTTCGACTAATAAAGACCAACGCTATGCGATAATGTCATCTAACTTTACAAGAGTAAAGTCGTACGTTGTAAAGTTATGTAATGTAAATATTCCAAATCCCTAGATAAACTATGAAGAGCGTGATCTGGAACTTTTTAATCAACATCGCTAAAGCCTGATCAAAATCATTAAAATCGACTTCAAACATGATATTTGCATATGAATAAAGCTGTTAAGCTAAAACCTATAGAACTAATTGAAAACATTTTTATGATTGTCATAATAATTGAATAATTGTAATTAGTGAAGTGCTTTAATATAAAATATGAATTTAGGTTGAAACCGGAGGCGCATGCGTTGCACTATACATTTCAGGTTGTATCCATGATTAGACTGATCAAGTTCAATTGAAAACGATGCAATTTAGTAACAATCAACGTGTTTTTTAAATATTATGCCCTTTAATGTTTTCCGTATACGTCTATCAACAATGCTATGGCCTTAGCAGGGAGAATGTGCCGTTTATTAGCGCATCAAACGAAGTCTCTCGTTATTACTGCTAATAATACTATCAACACATTTTAAATATGGTAGTTTAATTAATATAGTATATTCTGCAACATATATGGTGCGTAAAGGAAATGTATTTTTATAAGAATGTGCATAGAATTGAATTATTCAGAATTACTACGAGAATATTTTAATATTGATAATTAAAAATGAAATACTGCTAAGAGGACTAAATCTAAGACGTCTGTTTTACTCGTATACCTGCAAACTTGTGGTTTCGATCACGTTTATCTGTTTTGTTATGTTAAGAATGATTAGTAGGATTTATATGGTTTTTTTATAGCGTATGATGATATAACGGCCGTGAGGCCTCTTTTACGGGGAAGTACAGCACAATCTCAATCCCCCCACCTAATTTTATTCGGGCTCGGGACCGCAAAACTTAACTTTTTTTTTGTATAATTCTTTCGGATCACTGCCATGTTTATTTTATTCCTTTTGTGATCTTAAAGGTTGTCTTTGAGTTTATGTTTACCTACTCAAAAGTTCTGGTATCACTTCTGGTTTTCGATGATGTTTTTTTGCTTTTATCAATTTTTTTCATGAAAATGGCGTAGTTGTAGAGGGGGTACGATACACTAAAATCTGTTAGTATTGTGTTGTTCGTATAAGAACGTTTTTGTTATGTTAATAATTCTGTCTTAATTCTAAAGAATTTTAGTGTTCCGAAGTTTTTCGAAACATAGTTAAGTTTTTAGTTTATTAGGGAACATGATTATATACTTTGTATTTCTATAAACATAGATGGGACTGCTAAAAGTTGCCATCAGAAAGAGCGATGACAAAAGTGAAAATAGGGATCATGAAGATGAAAAGAGATTGTTATGGACATGATGAAGACGAAAAGAGATTTCTTATAGAGATGATGAAAAGAATTTTTATGCAGATGATGACGATGCAAAGAGAGATGATGAAGATGAAAAGAGATTTCTTATAGAGATGATGATTAAGATGTAAATAATTTTTATAGAGATGATGATGATGAAAGGATTTTTATGCAGATGATGACGATGCAAAGAGGGATCAAGATTCCTAAGTAGAGGAGTCATGCTGATAAAAATAGGGATGATGAAGATGAAAGTTATTAAGAAGCTACTTAAGTTAACAAGTAGATAGTTATGTAACGAATCCTAAAGGATGATAATGAACACAAAGATAAAACATGTAGAGTATAATTAATGATAACAAGGACGATACGTGTAAGTCGTGTTGGAAGAGATTGCTTATAACAAGCAATTAATAAAGGATTAACGAGATATTTATTTTCTTGCGTGGCATTTTTAGCTACGTGGCAGACAGTGACTTTTAAGTAAGCTTCAGTTAAGTGAGCAAAAGGAAATGTTCCACCTGGGAAAGAGAGAAAGAAGACATTACTACTCTCCTTGTTGATGGCCTAAAATGATAGTGAGCAGGTTCCGGATGTGCTCGAGCTGTATAGCCCGAGGGAAGTATAAAGGGGAACTTCGCGTGTCAAGTGACTAGTCACGTCTGGACATCTTCGACACAATGAACAGCGCTAAGGAATTTCACAGTCTCGAGAGCTTTCTTGGCGCAATAACGACGGAACAAAGACGCTGGGTTATGACCATAACATTTGATGCATTTCCGAAACTTTTGCTGCAAATTTTTTTTTGTATGTGCGTGCCTTGTCTTTCTAGCGTCCAGCCACTTTTTGTAACTCCCTTTTGTCACTTTCTAGTTTTGTCTCGCTTTTCTAAAGTCCGCGTTACACTTTTGTGGTCCATTGTGGGAACGTTTGTTAGGGGGATGGTGTCTGTGGTAAGGAGACATTCCAGATAAAGAACCGTTAAACCGTTTTCTCTTTCATTGATACACCAAGGGTCCAAACAGAGGCCACGAACTGTTCTAATTTCTTTTCATTCGGACATTTTCCTCATTGCTGTCCACAAATAGATTTCATTCTTCGCTTCCAACTCAAGAAAATAAAAATCACCTCATGAAAGACACGTGTCTCTTTTTTTTTCTCTTTCTTCGGACATCGACAAGGGTTGTCAAAACCTTTGTTAGCTCTCACCCTTCGCGAAGGGGATGCTGAATTCTGTGAACATTACCGAGATGTCCTATAAAGTGATAGATGAGTCAACATCAAAGATTCTGATTGTTCTTTAGCAGACATCCTTCTTTTAAATTTCTCTATGACGTCCACCCTATCAATAATAAAAGAGCGTCCTATTATTATACTCAGCCGGTGGTTTGCATGCTTGCTGAGAATCGGAAGAATTGAAAGAAATGTTATTCTTCTTTACGGCTTTCTTTGTTTCAATTGTTATTTCTCTTTCTAGTTTTCACTTGTATTGAATCCTCCCCATCTCCAAACCCTTTGATTCGTCAGGGTTATTGTTTCTTTCTCTTTATCTGCCACTCAGAATATCTGCTAATTTCAAACTCATTTATATACAGTATATACATACTTGCATTAATTCTCAGGCTTGAAAACTTCTTCAGTCTAATCGGCATTAGATTAAACAGAGAGTTAAGATCAACACATTAAAAAGTTGGAGATATTCCGACTTTTACTGCTTTTCCACATTCCCTTTGATTTATGAAAATTGTTCTGAATAAATTTAAATATTCAAAAGCTGTATGTAAATTGTAATGTAATTGATAGAAATAAATGATAAAGATTCCGATGATGGTAACAATATGCAGCATCTACTAGTGGAATCACGTGCTGCCACATGAATTTTTTAAACAAAGAATCACTTTGGTTAGTTGAATTTTTTTTAATATTAGTTTGATACAATAATTGACTGGGGGATAAGGAAATTATAGCTTTCAATTTAATACTAGTCATCTATAACTTAAGAAAGATAATTCCAAAAATTATATTTTAGTTCGGATAGAAGTTTAATTTGTATTTTGCATAGAGGGAAATGGCTCACTTATAAAATACAGTTTTCCATTGTTGGCTGATTTGTAAATCTATCGACATCACGAGCAAACAAACAGTACCATATTCCTCGTATTAATTCGTGGTAATTATTTAAATCAACAACTTGATAACGTTTTCCTTTGCTTGTATTCATGAATTAACTTCGAAATTTAGGTAGACATATTGAAATTTTACAAGAGAAGATTGCCATGCGCAATGAGTGCCATGTTCTACTGCTTTATAACCGCTATGTAACTTTATAACTGTGAATACTACAACAAACCATGTTAATCAATCCAATTCCTTCAGTATTTGCTTAAGTTAATTAAATCTTAATTCTCCTTTGTGGATTACATTAAATTTTATTTGTTTTTTTTAACATCCAAATAGACTTGTAAAATCTAAAATTATGTACGTATCGAACCAACTCTCAATGGTTCCCCACTGACCTTTGACTTCTTCCCTTTAATCTGGCAGTAACCGATATTGTGACTGGAATCTGATAACCGAAAATTTTACAGCGCGTCATTAGATATTAATATAGCGAATAAGGTAGAAGAAGAAGACCTGTATTTAAACAAAGAATATTTCTTCGTTCTCTTTGGAGAGGGAAATCTATCGAAGATATTTATTAGGTGGCATGTTTATTATAAAAATGTTCAGAAGGATATCAAAACCTATGACGTGTTAATGCTCTGGAAACCAAAATACAATTTTCATAGTGATTTAACAGGTCATATTTAATTTATTTAACGTATTCCCTTTAATTTTAAATCGGGATTTTTAATAGAAAATATTTATAAACTTTATCGATCTACCCAGCTAATCTGTCCTGAAAAGCTCCATCCAGGTATCGACAGTGTCAAATTCGAATTGTTTAAATGGGATTTAAATTTATTTTCGGTGAACGACAAGATGTCTTGTGGTTTTGTAACCGAGTATGTTTCTCTAATTTATTATTACTTTGAAGACTATTCCATTATTTAAATCTAGTTTAAACTGATGCTTTGTCCACTTGTCTCCACCAAAGCCTTCAAGAATTTTGAGTACTTGTTGAGCTCAGTGGTGATCGCACACCATGCGACGAAAATAATCATTTATCATCCGTCCGCGCGGTTAGCCTAGTGGCTGTGCGCTTCGCCTGGGGAAGGAGTGTCTTAAGCTCCTCGCGTGGTCGACGGGAATCGAACCTAGGAGCTTAAGGATCTTCACTTGGGGGAAGGAGGCAGTGTCCTAAGTTCGATTCCCGTCGACGACGTGAGGAGCTTAAGGATCTTCCTCAGCGATAGCCAAGTTAGCCAGTCTTGAGCATGGACAGCAGGGTTTTTTTCACCAGTTTATCTGGGTTTTTCATCTCTCAAGCAGGCAAACCGGCCGCCCCGTGAACACACACGGATACAGTCAGGAATACTTAAGACAATCCCTCCAGCCATGGATCTGAATTGTCAGCTATGCCGGTCCCGAGCCCGGATAAAAATAGGGGGATTAAGGTGGTGCCGTGCCTCCCCGTAAAAGGGGGCTCATGGCCGTTGAATCACCATACGAAATGAATGAATTTATCATCCAAAGGTATTCACAAACGTTCCCGTCCAACCGGCCGACAGATTCACACTAGCGTTCATTTTTGATGGTAGGAAACAGGCATTCATACAATCGCTCCTACACACTTCACAAAGTGTTTTTCGTTTAGGTTTAATTTCTCGTCAAAAAAGTGAAACTGATATGCATGAATTTTCAGGAGATATCTTTATGTATGCCATACAGTATATGGCCTACTATGAACGTGGGAAAAAGCATCATGTTCCTGCAGCCGAAAACCTGTGTGATATGGAATGCCGAATCTGTTAGGAATGGAATGGGTCGGTTTGAGTTCTTCGTAATTAGGCGAAGCAACTGACGCTATGAGATATGTTATTAATGTTAAGTGTATGTGGTTTACTGGCTAGTTTTACTTTTTTTTTGTGGAATGAAAAACAAGAATTTCTGGGAGGTAGAATCCCGCCACATCCGTGTGAGACTGGTCAACTCGCTTTCAGATCAATTATCCTCATAAAGGTTCTTTGAGTTCTAGATAAATTTGCAGTCAAGCTAGGTCAACCATAGAATTCTGCAAGAGAAGGATTTTGTTTTATATCAATAAGAAAGAGATAGATCTAAATGGGAACACACGAATAATATTGGTTAGAGCCATTCTCAACTAATATTAATAAACGAAACATCTCGATACTGCTATTTTTCAGTTCAATATCCCCCATTTAACTACTGTTAAACTAGTACAAAGAAATAGTGAAAAACTACTGTTAATAATTACCTTAGATTTAGACATTTCAGTCGTTCTTTTCTAATACTAATTCTGTTACGATTTTCTTGTCTTTATAAAGCATATCTAATCTCGCCTATAAAAAAAACAACAAAAAACCATCTGAAACCAAACTCTTGTAAGATAAAAGTGTTCGAACATAGATTTGTAGATAAGCTTTTGGAGGTCTGCCACACCGAGTCCTCTTGTCTCTTATATTTAGCGCTTACGGCAAAGAGTGCTAGAGATCTTTTCCAACATCGACGGAAATTGGCCGACCAGTGCCTTCTATTGTTCACGTAGGCGTGTTAGGTCGTGATTTGTTCTGCAAGCTGTTAACCTTCACAGCTCTGATTGGCCAGGTGCTTTTTTTTCTCCTCTTTTATAGCTGCTAGACCCTTATGTCGTATTCGGTGCTATAAGCCAAGCACTTGTACCAAACCGGTAGAAGATAAAGCAATAGAGATGAAATGTGATCAGACACGCGCGCACTGATGACGTTCACGTGTTACCTTGGGAACCAGGAATTGTTCTGGACTTTAATAAAGTTTTAGAAATATGAAGAGAATTTCGGAGTATCCAAAATGAAATAAGAAAATTGTAATTAATTATGATTAAATACATATATAGATATATTAATTTCATTTGCATTTATGGATTTAAACAGTTTTTTTAATGCTCAAAGATATTTGAATATTTCGATAATTTTTTGAAAAAACAAGGATTCTTTTTTTTAGATATTTGACATTGGGCTCATTTTATATTGACGTTTGTAAAATAGGTAAACGTGAAAGCTAATTTATTTACTTTGTTATATTCCGAAGTTCACTACATATGATACTGACTTTCGCTACAGTGCGACTGAAACAAATAAACTGTAGTATAAGAATGTTCATATCGATTATATTTTGGAGATGAGAAATAAAAGTGCTCGTAGCATTCCTTAAAGAAACAAGACATCGTCACCTGACGACGCTATCTTCCCCTCAGGACTTCATCTGACGAATTCGTAAACGTGGTATCTCATTACACAGGTAGCAATTTAAGTAGTAATATATTGGTATGTCTGCTCCAGCTCTTTCTCTGAGATATAATTGCTTCCGTTTATCCTTCTCTAGTATCTTCTAGCTCTTTATGATTCAGGAGTCTAAAAGATGACACTTCTATGTTTGAATCGTTAACTTCTGTATACCTAAGGTGTCTTAAAAGAGAAAGGTTGATTGGTTTAGGATTTATTTTTTTACCTTCTCATTAAGCATCGATCATGTGGAATGGTATTTCATTTTTACATCCATTTTTATATCATTTTTTTAAATTTTTGTTTAACCGAAAACAAAACTGAGATTTTAGGGCTACTACATGCCGACAGGTTAAACAAATCTAAATTTATATCTCCAAATGGATATAAAAATTCTAATTTTCTTTTTTTAATATCATATCAACTTGTTAAATCTCTCTCTATATATAATTATATAATAATTCAATACATTTTATTAGTAAAATTTTTATTAGTAAAATTTTTATTAGTTAGTGTTCATTTATAACTGTGTTCTCCATTCTATAAATATCTCGATGAAGTACTTTTCCATGCTCCTTAGTTATATTCGAGGTTGGCTCGTTAAAATGCAAGTAAAAATGAAGGATAATGTTTAGATGACGAATGGAATCTAAGGTTTCTCTTTTCTTGTATTCTGAATTTTCAGCCCGCATTTGATGACGTGCAATCTTGTTTCCTAAAATATTTCGTGACATTATTTAAAGTTGTGAGTTTCAGAGAGTTTAAAGTTAAATAATTAATTTATCCGTTTTTTTTTTATTTGTAGGACGAATCTCAATGTCTTACTGATTTTTGAAACAGTGACACGAAGACATTTCAGTTTAAGATGTTTTGAAATCTTCTACGTTATCATGCTAGCTTTTATCCCTTTAACTCTAATTTAATACGAATAGGAAAATGAAATAATATTCCTTGTTTCGACCGATGATTTCTCTGGTTCAAATTTTTGAGGCAATCAACTGATTGGTTGCCCTCACAAACCTCATAACTCATTTTTCACTTACCGGACAGATGGAACAATATACTCTGATGAATAACCATCTGATTTAAAAACGATCTATTGCGATACAGCTATCCAATTGTTCGACAGCATCAATTGTTCTGCCCTCCACAAGTCGAACCCGACAATTATTTGGAGTGTCGCTTGCAAATGGAACTCCAGGCTGGAGGGTGTTCGGCACGTAGTTTTGGCAGAAATATCTACAGCTGTATTGTGACTACTAGTGGAGATTATTTACCAATGTGCAAGGTAATCCTGAACGCATTGTCCTTTTTTAGCACTTCTCTATACCTTTTCTTTAGTTTATGTGTCTGATTGTTTGTTGGATTTTAAGCATTATATTTCCATTTTTAATTCCATCGTTTCAGTTTCGAAACAACTGATGGATGGCAATTTATAATTGGAAGTCGGTTAATTTTAAACCATTCTAATTTCCAGTACTGCACACAATTACAGTCATTTGACTTAAATCAACGATCGCTCTTTATGCTGAATGCTTGTGGTTTTGTCTCGGCCTCTGGCAGCATCATATGGCAGCTTCATTACAATAAGAAAGCACTAGTTTTATTTGTTAGAGAAAAAAAACCTCCCTGGTATTCGCGAATGACACTTAGATTTTTCTCAAGTAAATTCCAATATTGCAGTCTGGATTCAAAACATGCTGTCTTAGTTTCGATAAAATTGAATCACGAACAAGAACATTCAAATCAGTTTGGCTGAATAGAAGGCTTATTTAAAAAACTGGAAGGTCAAATATGAATGTGAGTTTTTCATTTCTTTTGAAAATATGACAATCTAGGCCTGTTATTTTAGTTAAAAGGACAAACGGGATAGTGAGAATCTTAATAAGTCGGAGAGACTGCAAATAAGAAATAACTTTTTTGTGATCTTGCGAATGCAGTGACGGATTATCACTCAATCGGTGCTTTCGATGCGCAGCACAGAAATGGCATCTGCCTTCGAACACAAAGATTCGTCACAGGTGGGTTCGAATCCTGCCTGGTAGGCGAGGAACTACGAAGTTAGTAGGGTTTTCTTCTTCCCGAAAAATTAGGTTTTTCATCCAGAGAAACATTAAATCAGTAAACAATAAATGAGTACAATTATTTCCAAATGTTTGTATTGGAATCCTACCAATTGTAAATAAAACAGTGGTAGTGATTATTATTAAGAGAACTCCAGGGAGTCAGGGACTTATTGAGGGAGGCTTCATATCACACGTACCAGCTACTATACCATTTCTTCAATTCATTCACACTACCTGCACTTACCAACTCCGATGGCAATCCATTTCAATCACGCACTACTCTATGAGAGAAAAATCTGGCCCTTCTTGTCTACATTCATTCTCAACTTCCATTCTCAAATTAATTACATCGTTTGTGCTACTGTGATCACATGGGACGTAGGTGTCAGTGCTTAGCGCTGTGCTGTTTCATTACGAGTACTGTCTGCTGATGTTTCGTAAGTAGCTCTAATTAAATTACTTTAGGTGGTAGATGATACCGGTTTTCATCAACTGGTGTGTGTGTGCGTGCGTTCGTGTGTAAACTCTCATCCCGTTTATTGGAGGCTTTAAATGAATTGAATACTATGCTTTGGCACTACTGCATTATAGATTTATACCCTTTCATGGGATGGTAGTAAAACAAAAAACATACTACTATGATTATAGGTGTAATTTCTTCAGTATGAACAATTTCACCAATAAATCGAAATTTTTATAATCAGCCTATATATCCTAACGATGTATCATTATAAATATAATTGACTCTATTTATACACCGTTCCAAAAAAGAATTGGAACTCCTCAGCAGAAGCACGCATGATCCAAAGAACATACAGACAGACTGTGCAAATGATATAAATGTCGTTCTAGGGAGATGAAAAATCGTTAGCAAGCGAGCCCCACATTCAGTTGGAATGTGGGGCTTGTTCGAAATAAAGGTTGATAACTTCAAAACTTGAAGTTATTAACCTTTAATAACTTCAAGTCTTAAAGGTTAATAATACTGCACTAAAGAGTTCTACAGTGAAGATTCATACCTGTTCCAGAATGCCAATGCCCCATTATATTCCAAAGTGTACTATGACTTGGTCTGAGGATGAACTGGTCAGCTCAGAGCCACAAAACAGTACTTGGGCAATAAAATAAAACATTTTTGAGGAACATCACCGAAGGATAGCATCACTGGCAGAACTCTTGTCTAAAAAATGGAGTAAAAAAATACACGCGAAATACTCATCTTGCGGGAATAATAACTTTATATGATATAACAGTCATGAAATTACTTAAATAAAGAGCCAATAGGCTTCATTTCGGCGATGTAACATTATTATTTAAATTATGGCTTCCAAAATAGTAGGTGATGTGGCTTTCAGAGGAATCATGACTGTTATTATTTAAATTAAGGGGATATTAAATCCCACATTGTTTCAAAACCGAATAAGAAACTCAAAGATCGAAATCAAAGAGCTTCATGCCGAAGTTGCCCTAGTATTGGACTACGTGCTTTGACTAACGCTAGTATCCGCCGATACTTTTTAGTTTACTATATTCGGCATAAAACTCTTTGATTCCGATCTTTGAGTTTCTCATTCGGTTTTGAAACAATGTGGGATTTAATATCCCCTTAATTTAAATAATAACAGTCATGATTCCTCTGAAAGCCACAGCACCTACTATTTTGGAAGCCATAGTGTTTAAGGAGATAGTTTGCATCATCACAGTAAGATGAAAAAAATATTGGCAAAGTGATAATTTCTAATTTTTTGGGATATCTCACAAAATCCTTTTATAACGAAGAATTAAGTAATCCATGGATAACGTAAAACATTTTAAAATATTTCGTAATGGATGCCCAAGTTCGTAATGCATAGTATCTTTTCAGTTCTCCTCTGTGAATGGTCTCTTGCATGATTCTTTATCATCTAATAAGATGATGATCAAGTATCACATAAAACAAGCTGCCATTATTTCTTATTTCTTGGATGGGTTTTTTATTGTAAATTTAAAGCGATTTACTTAAATGAAATAAGTTTAAATAGATGAAATAAATTTTAATGAAATCGAAATTAAAAACATATTTGCAGAATAAGTAAATTTAAATAATTATATTTATATTATGTCCGCGAACACATATTAATTACAAAAATCGGATTAACTGCCATCGCATATTTATTGCGAACTCCTAAGTGACAAGTAGTTTTGCCATTAGACACAATGCCATATTAAACGGATTACACATATTTCTGAACCATACATACTTCTGGATAAGAATATGTAGTGTTGCATTTGAAAATAATGGGATCCACACATTATTTTCAAATGCAATTTGATTCTTTCGCATTCATGTAAAGTGTTGTGATTGTTTCAGAGCATTCTCTTGTTTCTTCTGGAGTACTGTATGTTATACCTCGTAACAATTCCGTACGTTTTATAATTTCGGCCCATTAAAATTCGTCCATAGTAATCGTTTACACAGTAAAACCACTTTTCTGTGGTATTATTATTTGCTGTCCCGCGACACGAGAATGAACACCATAGTAATGATTGTCAAGGTTAATAAAGCTGAGAGAGGGTTTGAAAATGGGACACCACTTTTTTTCAATAGGAGTAATGAATACTACAAGATACTTCCAGCACCTTAAATTGCAGTTTTGAGGTTGAATCATATGCTGTTATTCGTCAGTAGACTGATGCCCTCAGCTTAAGAGCTAAATTAATCTATACTGACTCGAACTGAGCAAAATGAGAAATACAACAGATTCTGATTTGCCGAATCTGTCACACAATGAGAAATGCAGCATATTCGGCAAATCAGAATCAGGGACATTAGTGACATAAGATGACCTGAATTTTGACGCTGATATACAGAGATAGAATGGATACCCTCATAGTTTTGAAAGGATGAGATAACAGAATACTACTATCAAAGTCCGATTAAAGTTGAACTCACTATAGTATTCAGCTTAAGGGTCCTTGGGTAGGACTCTTAAGCCAAGTATTATAGCGAGTTACGGACTACTCTTATCATAAGAATCATTAGGGCTTAAATTTGACCTGCCGGAACTTTGGTTCTAGGTTGAATATTATCGATCTGTCACTTTGATTCCATAGAGGTATGCTACAGGACAGATGTTTCAAAACTGGAAGTATGAACTCCAATTAGGAACTAGAGCATTTCTCTTTCTACTCTCTTTAAGGTTCGATGAGAAACACCAGCGTGATATTGGTCGAATGGTTTACTAATCTCATTTTAAAAAGTTAAATAATACTTAAAATATTCTGTAAAGCATCGCCCTATTGCAAAGAATGCAGGAAATTTAGAAGCAATCACTAGCTAATATTTTTCTTTCAATAGTTGAGAATGTAATTTATTTCTTTGAGACATAAAAAAATTGATTTATTTTTTATGAGACATTTTTATGATATTTTTATACAATATTTCAAACATATACAATGTTATATTTAAAATCCTGGAAGCGAATGCTACTTTCCGGTTGATCCGCACTTATATATCGTGCCAGATCTCACCATCAGTGGTTAACTGAACATGTTAAACTCAGTCATCACGCCTTTTCACTCAGCTCTCACATTCCAACTCAACTGTAAATCTCTGAAGTGTGTTATAACGTGGGATACGGTGCAAAGGTCGCTAACACGAAGTATTATTGCTACAGGAGTGAATTCAAATTACAAAATCTTAGAAGACATGCCATGTCAGATCCAACTATTATTAAAGTGGAGATTTTATACGATACTGAGCCATGGTTTCTAATTTTAATATCAGGAAATACATACGTGTATTTCCTGATAGTAAACAGGCCACGATATTACCTAGGCTATACGGAGAAAAGCATCAGTGAACTGCCCTTTGCAGAATTTATATCTAACAGACATTTCTGTTCGTTTAGATTTCATAACAAAAATATAAATTATTTCTGGGAAGATTCCCATGTTACTCCTCTAAGTAAATATTATTTTTATGGCTATTTAGCCTATTTTTGTTTACGAGTGCCTCTTTTCGGAGTATCCCTAAAAGAGGCACTCCTAAAAAAAAAAATAGGATAAACAAAATAGGCTAAATATGCCAAACAAAAATAGGCTAAAATAGACACTCCTAAACAAAAATAGGCTAAATATGCTAAACAAAAATAGGCTAAATAGGCTAGAAATAGACATTCCTAAACAAAAATAGTCTAAATAGCCTATAAAAATAATAAATTATTGGTTGCTATAATGGATTGTAGATGAAATTCTTAAAATTGCTTTCCATTTTCAACTTTACAAATTAAAGTTTGATTGTTCGCTAATAATAGCTGTTGTTTGATCTCACTCGAATATCGGTGATGCCTCTCACTCATTTCCATTTCTTTTATTAGTTGCCCTTTTACCACGCACTCAGATAACTAGAATGACGTCATTCTACTATAAAAAAAAAGAACTTTTGCGCTTCTCTACTTTTAATTTTCAATCAAGCTACAAATGCCTTTCGATAGCAAGAAAGTTCTAAATTTTTCTTTCTTTGTGTGTGTGTGTATGTGCGTGTGACTGTTGCTCTAATGCGACTTCATTCCAAGTGCTATTCAGAAGCGACTAATTTAATAACGTAATTGCCTTTTCGTGTTCTTCGACTCTGATTTCGACTTGTCTGCCAATTAAGCATTAATGGGCACCGAGAAAATTTGCCTATCCGTAATTATGACCGGAATGAGGACATCTGAAGGCGCCACAGGCAGATCACTTTCAGGTAAGGTCTTCTGGGATTTGGCTTATTGGAAAGGTTTTAATAATTCCAAGTTGTAGGACTGAAGGAAAGGAACTTTTGTTACAACCAGTTAATGCGCTTATCTGAGATGAAGAAAAATCTTTCAGTTTGGTAATGATTAAAGAAATAACTACGTGGTTTTTTTTTTATTTAACAGGCCATTTTTCATACTTTTTTAAACATAACTTCTAAATATTTTGGATCGGATGGTTATCGATGGAATATCTCACCGAATTTGAAATTATTTCCCTATTAAATATTTTAGTGAGACGAATTTATATATAGACACATTTAGTGAGGTGGTAGGCAGTAGATGGCGTTGGTGTAGATGATGATTCGGTGTAGTAGTGGATTAACTGGTGGAGAGGGAGAGTTGTTGAGTAGGTTTCCTCCCTCGATGAGCCTTTGGACGCCTCCAAGGTGTCCAAAGGCTCATCGACTTGTCCAAAGGCACGAAATAATAAGAATAAACAAATACTTTGGTCAGACAAGTTTGCTGAGGATTATTTTCGCAGACCGATTTGTTGTGAATAATCTACGTATACTTTAGTACAGAAAGTACTATTAATTGTGTTTTCCTATGGCAATCTTTAGAGATAAATTTACTAGCCAGGAATATTTACAAAGATAGGTAGAATCCTAACACTTCATAAATCCTGAATCCGACTAACCTTACACTATTGTTCTCAAATGCACTGAAAACCTCCCTAAGAATTCTTCATTGTACACAGGAGACGGCAGTCCGCCTAACAGAATGCCCCCGCCCTCTCAGAAAGACACTCTCCAGTCACTTTCCTCATCGCGCTCTGTATCTGCATTATGCCTTTTTTATAGTTATTTTCATAGATATTGTCCCCCCCCCCCCCCGCCGAACTGGCTACCACCATTCTTCTGATCATCTAAGAACTAGAGCAGTACTGGTTGAACTCCAAATATTCGAACCAACTCCCCATCCTCATCTTCTTCTTCCTTCTCCTCCTTCATTCCATTTGCCTCTTTTCTTTGGAACAGCTTCGTTCACACTGATTTACCTGAATATGTATAACCCCTAGCTTTTCAAAAAAACCTGTTAATAGATCCTTCTTTCCCCTTAACCAGTTGTCTCCATACGGCACTGTTGTGTTATGGGTCTGTTGTGACAATATAAAGAAAGACGAATCAAATGATAATGATGTGATATTTTCTGATATACAGTAGGAACAGTGCGGAATTTTTGGATAACTTTTTGGATACGATATGCATACAAACGGCCATTAAGATGAATTCGCATGTTATTAGGAGGATATTATAGTGACTTAATAATTCACTTTCTTTAGGGAAGATGCAACATGCTAGTTTTGGAATTTTTGAATAGGAAGAAATTCACTTATTTTAAATTATATTTAGGAAAGGATTAAACTAAATTTATTATATTTAGGAACATTTAAGAGTTACGTAAGTAGAGAATAGGGTATATAGCATGTTTTAAAATCAATTGAACGCTATCAGATATTTATTGCTCAGTAAGGAGAATTCATACGAAAATTCAGTCTAAACCAATTCGTAAAAGACTTGTCACAGTTATCATTATGATATTCCAAATGCCCAATATATTTATATGATATTTTACTGATGACGATGCTTCACTCAGACAACTAAACTATATTTTAGTGACGTATCATTTGATAAGCAAATATAGTATCCTGTTGATGACAGCCTCTAGAGGTGTCCACGTCTCAAACTGGGCTTGCACTGTTTCAGCTATTTCTGTTCGTACAACGAAGACCGTTATATTATAGGAATAATTTTGCGAAATGTAGTTATAATTATTAAACCAAACTGCATATGTATTGAACATAAGTAGGGTGAAATGATTAAGGTAAAGATTTTATTCCTACAATCTCGCTTTCCTCTCTTTATGCTTTCCTTGATACTCACTACACGATCTTTACAACAGATCTTTAAAACGGCCGCCATTATTCGTCTGCGGGGGGGGGGCGTATTAAATCGAAAGTGTTTTTAAGGTGGGTGTCCCCGCCCCTTTTATGTGCACGTCCGGTTAGTGACATAATGTGACGTTGTCACCTTGTTAAAGTTCGTGTCACCACCCAACCCCAAGGATATCTACGAGGCTTTGTGTCCTCGCGGATGTGACTGTCATCTGTGTCGTTGTTCCTTTTCTCTATGATAAAGGGCGTTCATTAGTACCGCAGCATGCGGGCGTCTCTGTGCACTACCTATCAAACCATTTGCGCGGCCAATCATCCCGTTGGGGTCTATTGGAAAAGCTCGTGAACGCTCTCGTACACACACGCACACACGAACTAGCAATTTAATTTCCGTCTTCTATTGTTTCCTTTCCTCGACGACCCACTCTCTCACTTGGAGGGGGGGAGGTAAGAGGCTCACGAGCTAGGAAGGCCTATTGTTTCCGCCCAATAATGAGTCTGAGTTGGGTTGTAGTTAATACAGTCTCCACGAAGTTGACTGAACGCCATTCTAAAAGACGATATGAACCTTCTTTGACCCCATGGTTTATGCATGTGGTAGAATGAAAAATAGTGTGGTTTATTAATACATCATAGGTGGCGTTATACCTGGGTGATAAATTGTTCCTGACAAAGGGTTGTCAGGTAGTAATCCGAGGGCATCAACGGGCCTGCTAATTATCACCTGCGAAATCAATTTGCCTCCCTAGAAATGTAACGAAGATATTGGTAAGAGCCGTCTGAACCATTAAGAAATCCCTGAGAGATAGAAGGGTGTAAAGAGAAAGGATGCTATTTTTTAAGGAACAGATCAAAGGAGTCGATATCATTAACATCAGTTTAAAGTAGTTCACTATAAATACTTTTTTTCAAAGAAATAGTTGCTACTTGGAAGTCTCGTACTTAAGAAAGAAATGGTAATTGAAAATCGTCTGGAACTGTGCATTGTTAAAATGAAAAAGAAAAACTGCTGTAGACAAAGATGGTAAAGAGAAAAATAGAGATACAAAGAGCTGAAGACACATAAAAGAAATAAAGAGATGAATTCATGAAAAAGAAATAAAAGAGAAAAAGATTTCGCACGATATAAAGGCTAATAGAAATATTCATTAGTAGCAAGATAACATTTTTACTTCAGTTGAATGCATCTACCAGCTTGCAGGTTCCAAAACATTCAAATAATCCTAACTCGTCGAAAAAGTAGTTATCGAAATATCTCACGCTATGCAATTAAAAGAGGAATCTGTTGTGGTTATAGATGTAAATGAGTAATTCCAGAAGTGTATGTTGTGAAAGGATGTTTGCATTTATGCAAATATTGTTTACATAATTATACGCAAAACTAACACCGAATGTAAATTAAGTCATTTCTGGAAACCCACGTCCTTCACTTCCTTTTTCTAATTTCATTCCTAATTGCTGCGTTACGAATTTTAGCAGATAATTCTAAAAAATCTGTCGAAAATTTCTTAATTTGCTGGTTTTTGAAGAAAGAAATAGTTCGTGTTTTCCACTATTATATTTAGGATCAAACCATATTTAAATAATTTGATGCATTTTTATTTGTAGTGACATAATTAACTTATGACTTTTGCTCGCCAGATCATTTTTGTCTCTAAAACAGATACTTATTATTATTCTCTGAAAAACGTGAATGTGTTTGTATTGCGAATAAAATAAAGGATACTTTGTATCTTTTATTTTATTCGTCTACTATTATCATCTGTTTTAATTCGTTGCGAGCCGTCTTCACTCTCCTCGCTTCGGGGTCATACACTCCAGACAATTCGCTATTTTCTTTATTTCCGTAATTATTATGCTTATTTAATATTCATTCATTCCAGTGGTTTTTCGAATAATAAAGTAATTTCAATTCAGTCTCTCCTCATAGATTGTAACACAAATAAACAAGATATTAAGTACCCACTTAAACGACTCAGACATTTTTCATAGCTCTTAAATTACTGCTATTCTATTTTTTCGTTGTTTTCTCTTGCAGCTCACCCATATCGTGATTAATGACAAACATATTCCTTAAAAGTTAAAGATAAAGAAATAGAAATATTCGAAAATTATAATGAATCAGATTATAAATATTTGACAAAATGGTTATCGATCATTTTCTCAAAATTCATTTGCCCTTTTCCTCATGCTTCATCGCAACATCTAAATTAGTTGCAGCTGAATTTCAATTCTAAAAGATGCATAAGAAATATATACAAGGTTCCTTTATGTAAACTGCAGCATCCGCCTATTTAAATAGCTAACTATAAGATAAATTCTATCATACCGTGCAGCTACAGAATAGAACAGTATCTGACGCAAGAGCAATATCCTAAGACAGTAGTTCCCAACCTTTTTCCACTTGCGTACCCCTTTTAAACCCATTTCTATAAATTGTACCCCTTGTTTTTAAATACTGACACTTTTGTTGAGTGCCCATCTTAATGTAAAATAGTTTACTTTATTTGCTTTTCCGCCATTACTGATTATTTTTCGTGTACCCACTGAACGGCCAAGCACGTATCCCCGGGGGTACGCGTACCACCGGTTGGTAACCGATGTCCTCAGATATTCCCTGACAATATTCTTAATTACCCAGAAGTGATAAGGATGAGATTCACCAATAAATAAATTCTATGATTTAAGATAATAACCAAACAGTGATTAAGTATTAGTATAACTCTCAAAGCACTTTGCGCATAAAATCAGTTTAATATGCATAGCCTTACAAAGATGCAGCCAAATCTTCCAGTAGGGGAAGACTATATACCTACAGCCGCCAACTACTGTAGCTTTCCTCTCAGCTGAGCTCGTGAAGTATCCGATGCTTGTCGAGACAGATTACCACTCTTAACTCTGTGAGTCACATAACAGTTTTAGACATTAGTGCGGTACTTGCTAATATAGTCATCCACCTGGGTAAAATTATAACCACCAAGGTGTTCAAAGTCACTGTACAAGTCATACGTCTTCTCTACCGTCCACGTTTAAGATGAATATCTATATTATTACACTGCAGATCTTCTATTTTATCATGGCTGAAGAACTTACTCTATCTCAGAAGTTAAGTGAAGAAAACTGATGATAACTCGCCTGCAAATGAAAAGGTTGTTTATATTCTAGACGGGATTTGAACCCATGTCGGTTCCAACCAAAGGGCATCATCGTTACCAGGTGATCTATGTAGATTGTGGTTTTTAGATAACTGAAGGAAGAGACTTGTTGAAATTGTTGTTGTTAATAATTTTACTTAAAATCATATACCTCAGAAACTACTCTTAAAAATGTTTGAAATTCTTTGTATCGCTTCTACTTGTATGAAGTCATTTTCAGTGTTATTCGTTTGATGTACTTTTTATGCAAAGTGTTTTTTGTGAAGAAGAAGATGGAGAGTATAATTTTGACGATAAATAACGCTTTGTTTATAAACTTTGTCAGATACCTTAATAGGATATCTGATAATATATCTCAAGATGTCTTAATAAGATAACTTGAGCATATTTGGAATATATTTGACGAGAAAAACGAATATGGGAGATTCAAGTACTATTTCAAAACTCCACTCCATAATACTTGAAAATGTAGGGGAGGGAAAAGAAATAAAAATAAAAAAACGTTGGCCTGCAAGAAGGACAACTGTGCCTTTTGCACTCACCTAGTTTATTTTTTAAATTCAAATTTAAATTCTTTTCGACGGTATCATTTTGAAATAAGCATGCACTGCAAATAAACACGAACAAGAATTTATGCTTTATTAAAAACATTGTAAAACCACTTGAATTCGATTCATCTCTGACACGTTTTTTCAAGTATTCTCTCTTCCAATCAACAGTGAACATATACATATGCTTAACATCAGACTAGAGCTACTGAAGTAATAGGAGTGTCTGCTTATGCTCTAACGAGAGCTCAGAAATATCCTCTTCAGAAGCCAAGGTCTTCTCTCCGAAAAGAAGAAGCTAAAGAGAAACTAGAGAACTCTGAATATTTTTTTTCTGAAGAGAATCTAAAAGTTTCTTTCTGGTTTCTCTTCACTAAACTTAGAAACAGTGACTTTCATATGTGGAATCGTTAAAAGCAACGATTAAAATAATCATGATTTTAAAGGTGAAAGACCAAAGCGCCTTTGTAGAAAAGGTTGAGCAAATGTGTACTATCATGAGAGTAATACTTTCACATGGATTCCTATATGTCAGTACCAGACATGATAAACGAATCTATGTGAAGACTGATCGCAAAGGCTCTTCCATCATATCAGTGCTTGACATGATGAGGGAACACTCAAGCCTTTCTTAAACTATTTCTTTTATCGATTAAATATCAATCTTTTTTTTTTTGATTTTGCTTTCTGCTTTGTCTCCGTGAAATAAATGGTACGAACTATATGATCACACAGCTCTATGATTTATATGAAATATAGACTTCATTAACCATCATGAGGAATGTAAAGGCAATGTTGAAAAATGTTTTTGGAAATGTTTGTTTTGTTTTGTTTTACAAACATCATTTTTGTACTTTGTGGGTTGTAATCGTACATGATAATGATTTCCTTCCCCCCTGTTGCTTCTTAGGGATGTTGTGGAATTATTCTTCTATTGGTTCCACGTTAGATTTGCATGTATAATTTTGTTGCTTAGCAACTGCTATTTTTGTCTAGCAGAGTAGCACTTAAACGCTTTTTAATGTTTGTATCATAGTTTCATTGATTATATTCTGATAGCTGTTTGCTAACGGTTTGGGAATTTCTATTTCTATTCTTTTACAAGCGATTACAGTTGTAATCATTGTGTAATCATTCTGATATTTATATTCACCCATGTTTGTAATGTGTTCCCAGAAATATTTCTGTCCTTTTGCATTAATAATAATTTGTCTGCCATTATTTATGACATCATAGAGAACCCTAAAGATCAAATGACCATGTCGAATCTTGTCTAGAACACGAAGAACGTCAGTTCTTCAGTCTTATACAAAAATTACTCAATTAATTCCAGTGTCTACGTGTACTCTGAAAAGATCTCAGAAATATTCCCTTCACAGACCAGACAGACCTTGTTCTTTTCGGAGAAAAGAACAAGAGCATGGCTTTACCCAAACTAGACAAATCAATCGCTCGTAGAATACACGCAATTAACAGACAGTATATCCAACCTGTAGAGTGTAGATTGGAATACCAATGTGGTATGCATGATTGTGAATGTCTTCAGGCGATAGATGATTCTCATCGCCTGGCGTGAGTCCATCACTCTGCTTACCGGAGGTCTGACTGAAGCGGTTTGAAAATATTTGAATCAAAACTAGGTCCCCAGATTATCCAATCCTTGTATCACAGTAGGTATCATACTTACTAATATGCTATGAATTTTCAACCCTCGTGGATGCGATCATGTTTTGAAACAAATTAAATGAATCGAACACTGCAAATTATTTACCAAGTCAAATAGATGCATCCTTATTATAATAAAGATTTTTACTGATTAGTTTATAATAGTCTCTTATAAGTCAATTAAAACTTGATAAATCATATAGAGAAGAAATGATGAGTGAAATTAGGACTTGATGAGTGGCGGAGTCCAACATTTTTAGGGGTTAAAACGCAACTTCCTTCGAGTTGAGTAGCGTAGCTCGGATAAGTGGCATCACTTGGACTTCAAGATATTCCCAGAAATTCTTCTTTAGTCCTTGAGGGTGTGTGTGCATGAGGGTGGCCGACTCTTGACTCTAAAAATCGCTCAGCTGAAAGGGATGTCGACATTGTCAACAGTAGTCAGTAAAGTTTTAAAGTGAAGCACACAAAATTCCTTGTGCCTGCCTCTGACTGGAGATAGTGTCGCATCGCTCTTTGTCTCTCTACTTACGGAAGCCCTAAATTCTACTGTAGAGTACAATCGCCATTATATCTTGTCCTTATCGATCAACACGACTTCACTTTAGCGTGACATTTCTTATCAAGTCCTACATGGGTCTCAAGTACGTTTCCTGTCTGGTCAAAAAAAAAAAAAAAAAAAATTCTTGGAAGGACAGTTGGAGGCAACAAAGGGTGGGAGATAAAGAATTGTCAGTATTCTAAACATTTGTAAATATTGTAAGTAGGTTAAAAGACTAACACGCAAATTAACACACCTGAAAGGGAATGACGACTAATATATATATAATGCACTTTGGCAACACAAAGGGCTTTCTCAAGATTGACTTTAATGGTTACAATAATCATAGAAAGAACACTGCCACCTTCTTGCACCTGTCTCCTTTCTCTTACACATTAATCCTCGATTAGTTACAAAATAAGCACTTGGAATCCTTTTATACCCGTGACTTTCCAACTGTCTCCATAGAGAGAGATCATAGTTCTCTCTCTCCATAGAGAGAGAACAAACATCTTTGAAATAAAAGTTGAATTGCATTACTTCTCGTTTATTAGTTAGCCTTTCACATAAATCACAACCCAATTCTCCTGTTATTATTATTAAAATGATTAAAATATATTTATTCACAGTTTTACCATTTTTATACTAGAAGAAAGGTCGGAAACTTATAGTGCACTAGTATGTGGGTGAGCTTATTAGGTTAAACTAAGAATTAGATGCCTTTTAGGCTATTTTAGGTTCCACCTACACTTCGTTTATACGGCGTAGGTGTTGTTAGGCGACTGAAAATCATCTAAGTGTAATCCTCATTATGTAATCTTAATTTAGTATAGTTGGAGGACTAATCTTCAATGTTAATTATTAATAATGAAATGCAAATTAAATGAATCGCATACACTCATTTTATCGTACGGGTAAAAAAGATATAAAATATTTCTAGCAGTGACGTCTTCATGTTGGCTGGTTAAATATCTGACATATGTGTGATTTTTATTTATTCGTGTGGGGGGATCTCCCCTCGTTCGCTGACTGTTTCTTTGGACTAGTTTAGCCCTCCTAGTGAGGGATTAAGTATGTATTTTTTTTTACTGTAAATTCGTGTGTGTGTGTTCACGGGCCGGTATGCCTGTTTTGAGGGAATGAAAAACCCGAGTTTCCGGGTGAAAAAAAACTTCTACTTCCGTATGAGACCGGCTAACTTACCTTTAGTCGAAAGAGGCTAGATTAAAGTTTCTCACGACAGGAATCTAACCCAGGTCTTTCCGACCAAAGGGCTTCGTCTCTACCGACTGCTACGAAGGCTCTTTTATGTGTGATGATGATGATGCAGTTTAATTATGGAATTTAGTGCATGATATGGGTTGGATAAATTTCAGTCTGCTTATTCAATAAAGAATTTATTTAAAATAAAAAAACATTTAATAACTCTATGCATTAATTAAAGTAAAAAACAAACTCGTTATATTGAATATTTACGTAAGTCATTTAGCACTTTTAGGCGACTTTTTTTTCCAGTCAAACCTGACCTATTTCTTGAATAATAAATAACATAGTAGGATGTAAACTGTTGGCGACTTTTTATCTTGGCATACTAGTGTACGTCCAATAATTTCATGCTGAAACTCGAGGATGTCTGTTCTTATATTCTACATGCCTTATAATTTTCTATCCACTGCCAAGCAAGCAAAAAAAAAAAAAAAAAAACGACCTGTCATGATATCGTTATCACAAAGTTCTAAGTAGGACCGATAATTTCACCGCTTCAACACCTTCCATCTCCAGACGTCATAATCTGCTTATTTCTACCGATCTTACCACACATTTTACTCATTGGAGGTTTTCCTTATCATTTCAGTCCCCCTGGCGAATTTATCGTTCATATTCACACTAATTACACCACTTTCTGCTCCTATTTCAAATGGGGAGATACCGATGATTAAGAGAACACCTTCTAATTTTAGTACGATTCAGTCGGCGATCCTGATAATGGATGACATTTGGAGATTCATTAAGGCACATTTCTTTTTATTTTCGAGTGACTACACTATTCAAGCCATGGGGGAATGAATATTAATGTGGTGATGGGTTTTCCCCCCTCCACTATTCATCCTTTATTTTAAACGACGGTTTCTGGCAACTCTTCGCTCTATTTTATCTACCGTCTCGTCTCTCTGTCCTGTCTCCAACTGCTAAGATAATAGTTTAACTCTTCGCTTCTTCTTTAGTTTTCTAATTAAGAGTTCTCTTAACACACCTTTTTTCAACGTTCGCTCTTATTATTTTTCCATTCGTCATCTCCCTTCTTACTTTTATTTTCACATTCAATCTACATTTTCTTTCCAGCTAGTAAATTTTGTTCTTTCTATCTCCAGTCATCTTTTCTCCACTCTTTTCCAGCGACGTCCTTCCTTCTCCATCTTTTTTTCTTTCTATCTATCACTGTCTTTCAATTTTTTTTCTATCTATTGTCATTCTGTTCGTTGAAATATCAACAGCATGAGAGAAAGGGAAAAAAATTTTGCTGACAGCTTCACAAAGGAATAATTACAATACATCAAATTTCAAATATTCTTCAAGTGTATATCGAAGTTTCTTCACGCGTTTTATATGCAAAGATGCGCGCGCATAAGAGAACATAAAATTTTTATTTGTAAGCATCTCTCTCTCTCTCTCTCTATTACCAAATAGAAGTGTGTTTAGAGAAAAATGAATGATTTAAGATCACGAGGGAAAGAATTTTCGAATAGCTCTCTCTCTCTCTCTCTCTCTTTCTATGTTCTTTTTTCCTGTTTACGTTTATTGACCATCGCGAGACGTATTTTGAAATGGAATATGGACCTCCGTTTCGTTACAGTCCGTTAATGTTGATTTATACGGTAATTACCTTCAAAACTTATCACTTTCAACACTCATTAACTCTACTTTAAACGTATTATGTTTGTATTCTATGGACTATGCTTCATGGAGTCTCGCCAGCGTATATGAAGGGTGAAGAAGTGATTCATTGTCCATCCCTTCTGTGTCTTGCTGCAGTTAATGATTGACTCCAGAATAGACAGCAACCTCCCTCCAGTGTCCGTTTTATAATGGCTTCTTTGTGTCTGGAAGCTATTTGTTCCTAATCATAAAGCTTTGATTATTCGCATAAATCTGCCAGTTTTCTCCTGTTTGGTGAGGGTTCGTGAGTGATCGAGGGAGACGTTATGATGCAACCGATGGGCTAAACGCCATGTATTTATGTTTACCGATTATCGGATGTATATATCATATGGCTTTAATACCGTTAGAGAGTTATTTATTTTTACAGGTCGTTTGTTCAATTAATAAACATTGGAACAGATATCCCGGATGGAGGCTATTCTGAACGGTCAATTCAAGTCGTTTTTATTGGATTAATTATAAAACTTATTCGTCCTTAACGTGAGTTTGGAAACAAATGAGGTGTAACGTATGCTATGAAAGAGCTAGCGCAATAAGAATGATAGGAAGAGAAAAAAAAAAGTCAAATGAAATTAGGCAGAAATGAAGACATAAAGACAGAGAGGGATGTAAATATACAGAAATAAGGACTAATTAAACAGGAGTTCCATTCTTCATGTAGCCTTCACTAACTCAGCTATTTTTTCTCTTAATATTGCATAACAGTCTTATGATTTTAATCTGTACGGCATCCATTTTATGAGCGGAGACTGTCTTACACTTCAACCGTTTGTTTCTTGCATTTGTATACATAAAACTAAATAATGCATAATAAAAACATGTCATAGACAATTGTTTCTAAATCCGAATGAATGTCCTCAATGAAACCCTGCAGTGTACAAGTCTAGCCGTTTGAAAAAAAAAAAAAAATTACATTGGGAGCTCGTCGACGACGTGAGGAGCTTAAGGATCTTCCTCAGCCATAGCCAAGTTAGCCGGTCTTGGGGGTGGACAGTAGGGTTTTCCCCCCAGTTTATCCTGGGGTTTTTCCATCCCGCAAGCAGGTAAACCGGCCCCGTGAACACACGCTTCGACAGACATGGGATACCAACGGGAATAAGGAGCAAGCAACCTATTCCACGGGATTATCGGTTACGGAAGCTTAAGCGGTAAAATGTGTAGGCTTGCACGAAAGCGTAACATACGATGACATTGGGAGACAGATAATTGTAGGGAAAATATGTTCATTTAAAAATAAATGAAATCTCTTTCGAGAGGATTCTCCTCTTAGGAAAAATCCCACGTCTATTTATATACAATTTAAAGTTAAAACTTTTCCAAGCCCTAAATTTTATTGTGCGTGCTTGCTTAGAGTGACGCAGGCCGAAATGGCCTGGATGATTACAAGCTTGCTAAAGCTATGAGGCGAGTATATCCTGTTTGCTAATTGCATTCCTGGAAGAATATATGAGTCAGGCTAATTCACTGTCACCCGAAAAGCCCTTATAAATATTCTCGCGTCCTGGACGAAATTTGAATTGAAATTTTCCCAATCAAAGGCTAGTGCTATTCTTAGAATTGCACTGCAAAAAAATGCATTTCTTCTTATATAATAATGAAAATAATAATAGAAACAACAAAAGGACGTAACGACATATTTCCATGACAACAATTCGTTTCTTCTTACAACAGCTCAGTGGTAAGAAGCTCGCTATTACTTCCGCATGTGATTTATGCCTCACAAGCATTGTTTTGAACGAACATATTTATACACTTCTTCCTTCTTGTTCACGACAGAAAGAAAAGAAATGAATCCGCTGTTTAATGACTATTCCGATAAATGTACTAGTAAGAAGGCCTCTGTTTGCATGAAATTGCAAACTAAGGTTTAATACTATTAACAATAGCGAATTCAGTCTCACAATATTTAATCAACTAGTTTTTTTTTTTAAGCGTAGCGATTAAATCCTGAAAGGCAAGTGCGAAACCATGCCTTTCGCTGTAAACATTTACTCGCGTCTATATTTTAGCGTTGCAGGCACCTAATGCCTATTCTGCCGTAGCCTTACAAGTGTATAAGTAGCAATGCACCTTGTTGCACGCCAACAATAGCCGGGATAATTTCGCTAGCATTGTTGATAGCTAGTGCCACTTGTTGCTCGGGCTGCTAACATTAGCATGTCTCGTGGACTGGCAGGTGATGAATTGCTAGTTCAAGTGTTGCGAGATTGAGATCTGCTCTCTGTGCAGGATATGGAAGGCTTGGGCGTGAACGTTACGATATGGGCGACTTGGATGTATTACACCAAGTTCTAGTGTAGCTAGAGATGGTTATGATTTTCCCATTTCGTTCTGCACTCTCTTACAAGAGAGCAAATGTAGCGTTATTCCTGCATTTTGCACGTACTTCAGAATAACGAGTTCACGCATGCGTAGTAGGGGGTTTAGTACTAAGGATAAATGATGTGTTTATTTCATTTAAAAAAAAAAAACTCTCCATTTTTAGGCTATGCAAAAAATAGCTCGAATGTCAGAATGCAGATTCTGTACTGACATAATTGCTTCCTGCACTTTTATATCGATATAAATGCTTTTTTTGAACATTATAGCGAAGAGTTCTTATAATTCTAGTTTCTTATTATTAAATTTTAGATCCGTTTCGCAAAAATGCCTATTCGTTTTGATCATCCGTATGCATATAATAACTCGCTTCTAGCCAAATGGATTTTCATTGAAATTCGATACTTGGAATCATTACAACTGCTCGGGTTATTTAACTTTGAAGTCGGATTTATTTTAGTAATAAAATTTGGCAAAATGATTCAAACTATGCTAACATCGAATTTAACGAAATTTGGTCTTGGAGATTTTTAATAATTTTTTTTTTGAGACGATTGAATTTTGAGTTTCAATCAAGCCATTTTCGATGGCAAAATAATTGGAAATAAATAGAGAGATGTCTGTTTACAATTGACAATAAATAAACCATCTAAACAATGTTTTCCAAACCGTAGGGGGTCCCCCCCCCAAGGATGTTAGTCTGTGTTACGGAGTATAAGCAGCAAAACAGTGTCCAAATAACTTCACATAATCTGCACATATTAATAGCATAATCATTACGTCACATTTCTGCAGCGCAATACTGTGGACATTTAAATTAGCAAATATTTCAGTTAAAATTCCCATTTGCTTAAAATATATAAACAAGAATCTGAAACCTTAATTTTCAAACTGTAACTGTATAAAATAAGTGTCATAAATAAGTTGTAAACATATTATATCAGGTGCAGCAGTTTTTATATTGTACAGCAATGCGCGTATAATTTTGCATTCATTTGCACTTCGATGCAGTATAAGCCTTGGCTTCTTTGCATCGGACGTTATACTAATGCAAATCCGTCGAGATGTCGCGACGAAATTCTTAGGTGTGAAAACCTTTATATAGGATTTTTTGAAATTAAAGTGAAGTTAGTTCAAAGGTTACATGCCGAGGAACCTCTCGGAAACTAGTTTTACCCTCATGTGAGATAGACAAAATTAGTCAGAGTTCATACTCAATTAACGGATATAGTAGACAATAAGGGCTATCCATCCTATTTAGCTTTTCTTTCGAAAACTTGGATCATCCCAGATAATCCTAGTTGCTTCGTCCGTAATACAAAATGACAACCATATTCTGCGGGATTTAGCATAGAACTTCGGCACGGTATACTATAGACATGCATACAAGGGAGGGGGGGGGGAGACTATGGTGGTAATAGCTGAGAATTTGTTATATACTTTAACCGCATACGTCATGAGCCTCCGTAGCTCAGTCGGTATAGACTTTGGTCAGAAAGACCTGGGTACGATTTCCGTTCATGACGTAAGAAACCTTTATATAGTTTCTTTCGATTAAAGGTGAGTTAGCCGGTCTCATACGGAGGTAGGGGGTTTTTTCCCACCCGGAAACTCGGGTTTTTCGTTCCTCAGAACAGGCAAACCGGCCCCATGAACACACGCTGCTACAGTCAAAAAATGCATACTCAATCCTTTATTAGGAGGGTTCAACCCAGTCCTAAGGGATGGTCGAGGAACGAGGGGGAACCCCCACACGAATAAATAAAAAACCGCATACGTCAAGATAGGTAATATCGACAGTTTGAGACACTAATACAATAAATATGTCTCATTGACTATTTTAAACGTAACATTACTAACAATAACGATTCTAGTTGCTAAATAAAACTTGAAAAATCACTGATATTGATCTTAGAGGTATATATTGCAACACTATTTTCTAAATTTATGATTATTTTTATTTTTTTAGATGAACCGTCCAATTCAAGTGAAGCCTGCCGACAGTGAGAATAGAGGAGGTAAGTTTTGCTGTTATTGTAGACATAATTCAAGTGTTTTATTTTGTCAAGTCATTGTTATGCAGGTCAGATGGGGGGGGGGTGATTGTGTGTCGCTTGTCATGCACATATTATTAGCCATTATTATGTAGATTTTGCATCGATTTTTGTACCATCGCAGCAACTTTAAATGTGAAACCATTTATTTTGAATGATCATCTATTGAAGAGTTATTTGAAAAGAGAAGCATGAAAAGCATTGAAAAACTTTGCCTTGGCTGATTTTTCCATATTTGAAAAGGAAAAATATTGGACAAAAGTTGCTCTTTAGAAAGTAGTAAAATACACATGAACTGATAATGAAGTGACTTTTAAATAACTGTTATTTGAAAAGGCCAACTGCTATGTTGGCTTGTAACGTATTCTGTTATGCGATTCAGTAGCTATTCACAAAATAAACATATGATAAATTCTGACACTTCATCTTCTGTTTGCGAAATAACTGTTTAGAAATCTGTAGGGTCTTGAAGACTTTAATTGTCAGTTGTTATCACAAGATGGCAGCACTGAGGTTAAAATAATTGGAAATAGGCGAATCGGTACGATTCTTTTGCAAAAGGTGTTGTTTGCCAAGCGGGACATGTGTTAGTTTAGGAATGCTATTTCGTTTTTTGGGATACCAACAGCAAGGATTTCTTGTACTTATATCCAAATGTTTTTTTTTTTTTATGTGAATCCCACCTAAGGGATTTTATCCCATACTCTGCTACAGAGATTAAACACGGAACTTTTTACTCCACTCCAGGCCTCCAGTAAGCAGGGTGGTGGTTTCACACCAAAAGATGAAATTCATATACTATCTAAAGACATTTGCAAAAGAACTATATCCATGCCCACGTGGGCGGGAATTCAAACCCAGAGCGTATACCTTAACTGCTAATCCAACCGGTCGTTGTGATGTTGATAATCACATTGTACTAAATTTCAACAAGATTTCTTTTGCCTATAAAGTATTTTAGTCTCATGTCTACTGAGAAATATACTTCTTCATCTGAAGGAATTTCATTATATCGTGATGTAACTAACATACTAAATGATCACTTGCCTATTGACATCCAGAAAGTAAGTTCCGATGGGATGTCAGAGAAACAAAAATATACTTACAAAAAAAACTTTATTGGAAATTCAAGTAGACATCTTTCACTACTTTTCTAAATAATTTCCGCCACTGTTCAGGCACTTATCATAACGGAGCACCGAGAGTTGTATACCTTCATC
This sequence comes from Typopeltis vanoorti, assembly GCF_054136105.1. Classification (NCBI taxonomy): domain Eukaryota; kingdom Metazoa; phylum Arthropoda; class Arachnida; order Uropygi; family Thelyphonidae; genus Typopeltis; species Typopeltis vanoorti. The sequence continues at coordinate 67,682,101 of NC_143563.1, forward strand.
GTAGAAGGTTGCCGCCTTGAGACAAACCACGCATTGACTGTTTCTTTGACCTCGTCGTCGTCTTGAAACCGCCGGCCACCAAGGAAATATTTCAGATGTTTGAACAGGTGAAAGTCGCCTGGTGCGAGGTCAGGACTATATTGGAGATGATGGAGTTGTTCCCAGCTGAAGGTGGAGAAGTTGTTGTGTTACACTGATCTTGTGTGGACGGGTGTTATCATGAATCAAAACGACGCCCCTGGTAAGCATGCCACGGCGTTTATTCTGGATCGCACGACGCAGTTTCTCAAGGGTTTGGCAGTAGATACTCGCGTTGATGGTGGAGCCGTGACCCAAGAAGTCTACCAGCAAAATTCCTTGTCTGTCCCAAAACACAGTGCACATGATTTTCCCAGTGGAAGCCGTTGTCTTCAATTTCGTCTTGACTGGTGATGAGGTGTGCCTCCAATCCATGGACTGTTGTTTGGATTCAGGAGTTGGGTGCGACACCCAAGTCTCGTCCCCGGTGACAAGCCTGCTCAGGAAAGCATCGCCACCCTCATGGTAGCGTGTCAAGAATTCCAACGCACTGTCCAGCCGATTCACTTTGTGTTGTTCTGTAAGCAACATCGGCACCCAGCGTGCACACAATTTCCGATAATTCAGTTTCTCCGACACAATTTCATGAAGACATGAACGCAGCGGGCGATTCGATTTTATTATAGGCACTGCGAGAATGTCTGAAAATGGCACCAACGTCTTGCTAAGGAATCAACAAACTCAGCACGCATGCGCACCATTGTGATCGCAGCGATGCAGTGAAAACATTTAAAAACGGAACTTACTTTCTGGACGTCCCTCGTAATATCTGTTTGTTAACTTGAATGCGATACATTGTGGACAGTGGAAGGGTGGGTATGGAACTATAGGGCATGAGCATAGCAGCTAATTAATAAACCGTATCCTGATTAAGCTTATATAGTAGATTAATTTCATATATCCGTCTATATTACAGCTTTAACTATACACTATGTTGACAAAACTATTTGGACGCCTTACGTGCCATGCAAATTTCGGATCCTACCACGCAAATATTCAGGGAGTGTCTACGTAAGTCTGGTAATAAAAGGTGAGATGTGATGTACGTACTCGATATCAAGATTCCACGTTCGGCTGAACTGACAGACTTCTAACATGGGATGGTAGTTGGGTGTCACATCAGTTATTTTTTCTGTCCGTGACATTGCTACCTGTCTCCAGTATATGAGATCCACCGTTTGCTTATGTTATCATAGATGGAAAGTTGATGGTGCTACCTGGCAGGCCACTGGGTTCGACGAGTTCTGTCTAGGAATGTTCGCGCATCCCGCACGTCATAAGCGACGGACCTAGCAGTCAACCTGGAAAATGCTGCAGGGACATCAGCCCGCACTAGAACTGTCCGCAGAGAGTTGGATGCCTTATGTTACCACGGCAGAGCTGCTGCGACCAGGCCACACATCACCCCATCTTCATTCCAAATGACGTTTAGTCTGGTGTCTTTCATACCGTTCCTGGACCGTAGATTGGAAAAGGGTTTTGTGGAGCGACGAATCACGCTTCCAAATGTTTCACTTATGGTCATGTTTGGATCTGGAGATTAAACTTGGAACCGTTTCTGTCAAGTTTCGTAGAGGCTCGGTAATGGTATGAGGGTGTTTCAGTGGGATGGGGCTAAGTCCATCCAACGTGCCCAAAACAATGATCTGCTTGGCTACCAGGATAACTTCATGGTTCCGACGCTGTGGAAGTGCTTAGGCAGTGATCCCTTGCATGTTTCAGCACGACAATGCTCCATGATATACTGCACTGGTTTCTACAAAACAACGCTGAAGTGTGGGACCGGCCGGCTCAGAGTCCACACCTGAACCCCCATCAAACATATTTGGAACGAGTTAGAAAGCTCAGTTTGCTCCAAAACATAGCGACCGTCATCAGAATTAGCAATGGGGGTAGTTTTGGAATGGAAGGCTATTCGTGTTGAGACGTATCAGAAATTGGTAAAAGCATGTTCACAAAGGATAGTTGCCAAAGATGGTCATTCAGGCCAAAGATGGTCCCACTCACTCGGTGCTAGAAATGTAATTAAAGACCCTTTTTTTTTTACTACAATTAGGTGTCCAAATACTTTTGTCAACATGTGATGTGTCATTTTATTAAATTTCAGATAAAGTAATTACCATGGTTTTGGACCAGAATTACAGATTTTACCCCAAGCATTTAAGATTCACCTTTCGTAAGATTCAAACAACAGAAGTGCGTTATAATGAATACATTTCGGTAGTGCATCTAAAAGTGTTCAACTGCATTAAGAGGAGGAAAATCAACAGAACAAAGAAACTCACATAGTTTCGGTTTTGTTCAACCATTTAGATTTTAACAAGCATAGTTTCGGTAGCTGGTTGCATTGTGTAGAAATAACTGTCGCCATCTGAGTACAAGTGCGATATTGCTGATCATATTTAATTAACTCTCGCAACCAGTTTTTGCCTTACAGTTTGATAAAGGGATAAATAATATAAGTAATAAAATATTCTACCACTCCTTATTGGAAGAGAACAATTCCAAGAAGGGAAGCCAAGAAAGAAACACCATTTGCATATTGTACCTTGAATTGGGTGTGGCATACCTGTATTATAGCCATTATGAAGTCGCATAGCATACTTTATTCTATCTGGTATATTCTACCCTGAAACGTGACTAAATATCCTTATCCACCCCAACTGCATTGTCAAATTGTTTGTGGTTTTCATATCTCTATTGCTTCGCTTTTTGCAGTGCGGATGCTAGTATAGATTGTGACATTCCTGTGATGACGTCATTTCGTAACACATTTCAGAGAATGTTTTTCACTTTCCATCCTTAGGAGTAAAATATTTTAGAGCAGCTAACTATTGCAACTGTCTTTGCTATAGTAACGTCTAGTAGATGAATGAACAGCAATATTGTTCCTTCTTGACAATTATGGTACTTTCTCTCTCTCTCTCTCTCTCTTCCTGTAAGAAAACGTAGGTCAAGTAGTGTCTATTGAATCGAAGAACATTTATATAGCCTTTAAAACGGAAGGCTGGTTACCCCGTCTTAGATGGGGCGCAAAGATGCCGCAGAACGACAAAGGTTACACAGACAACGGACATAAATTCTCGCCTCACAGCGTTAATTGCTTCTAGATAATCCTAAAGAACAGCAACAATGGTAGAGTCACTAATTATTTATGATGTAAAGTTGCTTTTTTCATATGATGAAATAAGTATTGGGACAATCCCGTGTTTTAGATTAAATCAGGGGTCGGGAACCGGCGGCTCCGCAGACACATGCGGCTCTTGGCTGAACAAAGTGCGGCTGTTTTATATTGAATTAAAAGATACATAATTAATACAAACAACTAAATATTGTTTTTTGATACGGCCTGTTCGTGGCGCTAGATACTATGCATGTGACGTGTGTTACGCATACCTAAGGTAACTAGCGCCACGGCGAAAATTTGAACTAATTGATCAGCTGTCCAACACCACGGTTTTTAGATACATACGGATTTTAACTGTCAACATAAATATTCTGTTAGTTAACTTATTTATTGTGGTACTAAACTGATGTGAGGTAATGTTATGCACATATTAATTTTTATTATGTTATTTTGTTGAATTTGTGTTTTTACTTGCAGGTAAATTTGTAATAATAACCCTCCTAACATGAGTTCAAGAAAAATAAAAATAATCGAAGAAAACAGAGGATTCAATAAAATGTGGATAGAGAAATTTGCATTTATAGAAGTAAATGGAAATCCGAAATGTTTAATTTGCCATCTACGACTTCAAAATAAAAAAATTAAGTAATGTCCAACGACATTTTCGAGGAAAACATTTAGACTTCAGTAAAAAATATCCTGAGGGTGGTAATAGAAAAAAAGCTATTGAAGAATTACAAAAGAAAAGATTGCTTCAGCAAAGAAATTTGTCAACTTGGACGATGTCTTCGTCGAATACTAATGAAGCAAGTTTTTTTGTTATCCTTTGAAATAGCAAAAGAATGAAAACCTTTTACCGATGGTGAATTTCTAAAAAATTGCATGTATAATATCTCTGAAATTCTATTTAAGGATATGAAAAATAAGGACCAGATAGTAAAAAAATGAAAGATTTACCTCCTTCGGCTAGAACTGTCAAGGAACGGATTGTAACAATTTCTGCAGAAGTTTCAAATATGCAAATTATGGATATTAATTCTGCCGATTTTATATCTATTGCGGTTGATGAATCAAATGATATTTCCGATATGGCATAATGCTGCGTGATGGTTAAATATATCACATCTTCTGGTATTCGAGAAGAGTTTCTTGATCTTCTAACACTTAAAAGACACGCTACGAGTCAAGATATTTCAGAAAACCTTCTAACAAGTTTGCAGAATATAAATATTAATACTATAGTATGCATTGCGACCGATGGCGCCTTCTACGATTGCGAAAAATAGGGGGTTTGCTAAATTATTCTCCCCTCATATTTCACATGGAGTTATTTCATTTCATTGCATTAAGAAGCTTTAGTTGCAAATTCTTTGGGATTATTACCACAACTAAAAATAGCGATGGATGTTGTTGTGCCAATGATCAATTTCATCCGATTTCAGGCGTTGAATCACAGACTTTTTGACACATTTTTAGAGGAACTAGGTAGTCAACATAAAGATTTAGTGACATTTACATCTTCAATGGTTATCAAGAGGAAAAGCATTAAAACGTTTTTTTCAGTGCTTAAAAGAAGTAACAGTTTTCTTAACCACTAAAAATTATAACGTAAATCGTGTGGAACTTCTCAGTAATCCCGAATGGATACAAAATTTTTGTTTTTTGCTTGATATGAGAGAACATTTTAATAAGCTAAATTTGAAGTTGCAAGTGAAGGGAAACACGGCCTTACAATTACTAAAGGAAGTCCTTACCTTTGAACAGAAACTGAGTGTTTTTAGAAGATGTTACTGAAGAAAAATTTTTATATTTTGAAAATCTAAAAAATTATAGATTGAATTTAAATCAAGAAAAGGTTGATTGCAAAATATTCGCTGAAATGACTACTGTAAATTTAGATTCATTTACAAGCAGATTTCAGGATTTTAAAAACATCAGTAGATGATGAAATTTATATTACATCCGTTAAATTGCAATTTAAAATTAATAGATATCGAAGCTTTTCCTGGAATATCAATTGCTGAACTACAAATGGAGCTTATGGAAATTCAGAATAAAAGCATCTGAGTATAAAAACTTCAGGAAATGGTAGCACAAATTGAAGAAAATGATGAAACTATGGAAGAAACATCACAGGAAATTATATTTAAATGTTGGAATTCTTTCCCAACTAATTATTCAAATACCAGACGACTTGCTTTTGGGGTTTTGACTCTTTTCGGTTCAACGTACAATTGCGAACAATTTTTCTCTTCAATGAATTACATTAAAAATAAGTATAGGAACAAATTGACTGATAAAAGTTTGAAAGCCGAATTACTATTAAAGTGCACGACATACAATCCAGATTTAAGTAAATTGGCTGAGAAGATGATGAAGATGCAAAATCAAAAGTCTCATTAGTGAATTTTAAATTAAAACAATCAAGTATCTATTAAAATACATAATATTGTATTTTTGTTCGGACTAATTCTTTTTGCAATACAAATTCTGACGTTTTTGCAATATTATACTTACTTAAACATGTTTTGATTAAAAACTTAATCAAACTTAATGTTGTTTTATTTATTGAACATATAAAAATTTATATGCAAACATAAAAGTGGTATTTGATATCTGGAAGTACTGAATTAAAAACAAATTTACCTAAGTTTGAACTAAGTGCAACTTTGAGTCACCAGGAAAAATCGAATTGAAGTTGCGGCTCCCAAAATTTTGCTTAATTATTTTTTTTGGTGGAATTGCTCTTTGGTTCAAAAAGGTTCCCGACCTCTGGATTAGAGCATTCTCTGTCTCGCGCGCGCGCGCACACGCACACACACCGTTAAATGTACATGAGACCTATGTACATTTAACGGTGACCCATAAAGCAACCAGTCTCCCACAGCGGAATCTATATCTGTATACTGTGACTGTCATGTGGAGAAGAACTCGATGACTTCGAAATAGATGTTATCATGGGACGGCATCAGTGACCTATCGGTTCATGACACTGGCAAAAGACCGCTTCACCCCCTCAATCAACAGAAGGCAACATTATCGGCCAAGAAACACATACACGTGAAGACTCTCGTTTCCAGATCGCACCGCAGAGTGCGATCCGGAAACGAGATCAGAGAGTCTGTAAGAATGTACGTGAGCAGTAGGATACTATGAAAAGAGTTGCACAGTCTCGGATTATATAGAAGGGCAGCTGCACATAAGTAAACACATAAACCAGGACAACATTATCGACAACAGAGCAGAATGCGCTGATATACAGAACATCGTGACAGATCTGTGGAGTTCTGGCAGTTCGCAATATGCCACGCTATACCTTTTGCCATCTGATAGGTGAGGACGGGAGTAGATTTTTGCCAGAAAGCATTGGAAGTTTTACGAAACAGAAACTCATTTCTTGTTCAACATGACATGGTTTAAAGAAAATAGAAAACAAAAGTGACAGCATTATTGATCTGATCAAAAAAAAAGTTTCAATTTCAATCCAATAGAACACTTTTAGGATAAACTGCAACATCGAGTACGAAATATGAAATAGAATCCATAATCTGTGTAATATCGAACAACAATACTCGCAGTTGATGTACATGTTGAAGGAAGGGTCCATATTACTTGACTCATATTATCCCCGACTAGTAGAGTTTGCGCTGAAGGGCAGAAAGTGTGATCAAGGTTTAAGGTGGACCCACACATTATTAAGGGGTATACAATTTACGTTTATTTGAAATACATTGTTGTCCCGATACTTATTTCAACATAGCGTATATCTTTGCCTTCGCTATGTGTTAGTAAACTCTTTAACAGAATGAATTCTATACAAGTATTTTAAGATTGACATCTCAAGACTGCAATAATCAATGTGCAGTGTCCCTAGGATACTATTTGACAGAGATTAAGATGCGGTCGGTAAGAGCTAATTAACATTCTTGCTTAATGTCAACTTCAGGTTTCTTTACCACTCTCTAGAGTTATGTGCTTTCTCGTATTTCAATTGCAATCGCGTCCAGTGGATCGGTACAAGAAGCGATTTCTTATCTTTGCTATTGTAATACTTTACAAACTACGATATCGCTGGGGAAAAAAAAAAAAAAAAAAATCTGTCAGCTGATAGGCAAAGCAGATAAGGACAGGGCTGTATAAGATAAGTTATATGTTTATTTAAATGGAATAATAAAGAATATTATCATACCGCTGCTGAACATTACATTATCATAACAATTCCAGTCGGTGACATTAAAATGGACCACCTTCGTAGTGGTGGTTCCCTTACGAAGGTTCTTTGCATTTTAGACGTGATTCGAACTCGAAGAAAATCGTCGTTGCGAAGGTAACCAGTTTTTTCGAAAATCGGGAAAATTTTTTTTTTTTTCAAAATGGGCAACCCTGCCAAAAATACGAGAATTGACAGCCATAATAGATAGGAGATCCTCCGTAACTCAATTACTTTCGACGACGCCCTCCAGTTAGAAATATCTGGGTTCGAATCTCATCTAAAGCCGTAAAGAACCTTTATCAGGTATTTTCAGTTTTATATTTTATTTTGTATATCTAATCCACATTTTATTTTATATATCTAATCCACTATTCTGTCGAATATGGTTTCGAAAAGCTGCATATCTATAGATAAGTGTAAAACAGGAAGGAATTGATAGGATTAAGTTCCTTATCACAATTAATGATATGATTGGATGGGTTAATTCTATCTCCAATGAGCCTAATACTCTAATGTAAAATGTGTGAAAATATGATTAACTAGTGCAGTTAATCATCCTCGGCTTTCAGCATAGGCGTGCAATAACAGGAACAACAAAACAAAAAATTGAATCAACATTAATGAAAGACAAATAAGAATAGCTGAACAAACAATGAAAAATTCATAACTCTATTATGATAAACTACTGATGGCATGTCGTTGAACAAATAAAATTACTAAAGCTCACAAAATATACTATAAAAATAAAATAAAAGCATTGTTATGCAGAGAAAGAGTTGAGGTAATATGTTTATAAATTATTAATTAATAACATAGAATATGTTTCAAGATGGTGGATTATTGATTCTTTTGTTTATCACGAGAATGGTTAAATAAGTTATAAATTTGAATTATTAACGTGCTATTTCATGCTCTATATAATTTCAACACATTTAAAAAATTTTAAGTAATTTCTGATCTTTTTTTCTTTCAAATGTTGTTTATGTTTTCATTTATATAAAGAATCATATCCATTGGACGAATTTAAAACGAAAAATAAGAGAATTACAAACAAACAAAAACTAAGCTAGCGTAACTTGATGCATCAATAAACTACAAAAACGAACAAATGAATGATTTAATTAAAAAACAGAATTACAACTTTCTTAGTTGATAGAAGCAACCTATGCCACGTTCGTTAACTCTCAAATATAACACTTATTTGAACCCGCTGCTTCATACTGTTAGACGTGACATGCTTTCCATTGTTGTATACAAAACGCACTCTTTGTGACGTCATACATGCAGCGAATCCATTGTTGCACGTGATTTGCAACCTGATTACGTTCAAACGTGACGTGTTTCCATTGTTTCAGGTGATGTTAATACTTTATTAGAAGTGCGTGACAGTTTGGTATTGTTGTGATCAGACATTGTGTGTGACGTAGTATTGTATGAAACTTACACGAGTGAGTTGCTCTTTCGTTATACACAATGTTGCTTGCATACACCACATGGTAAAAAGAAGTACTCTACTAGTATGGTATCGTAATGAGACTACAACTAGATGAAGCTATTGTTCCCGGTGAGTTATTAGATTCTGTGGTTGAGAGAAGCCGTAAGAAAGAGCGAATGTAATTTATGAGAGAGAAAGAAAAAAAAAATTCCCATAAGAATCCTCAAAGTGTACACTATTTATGTATGCAATTCGCAAAGCAATAAGGAAAGTCGTGCGGTATTTCAAGGCTTCTTTCTCAAAATGAAAAATTAATCTTAATATTATTCTACCGTCCAAGAAAAAAGGCAATCTGTGCCAAAAGTTGGGGGTTAAACAAATATACTACGTTATAAATCAACGTACTTCATTTATCGTGTTCTTTTACATCTGCTAGCTAATGGAAATGCGTTCGCTTGGATGCCAACGGCTATGTCAAAAGCTACAACTGATCCCATTGGCAATGATATTACCGAAGTAGGGAGGGTTGTGCAGAGAAAGAAATATTATTTGCAGGCAGACCGAAGATAAACTCCGACAATATTCTCCCCGACCTGGTGACAGATAAGAGATTGCGTGATGTAGTGAGGGAGAGAAGAGGGTACACTAGAAGGCCATCATAAACAGGTAGTTCGACTACCTGTTTGGAGTTCTCCTCTAATATTGACACTTCATAGAATTCTGTTATCGTGTCTGGCTATCATTAATTGTATAGCCTCTAAGGGGGAGCGCGGGGGGGAGACGAGTATTTTAGCTACGACCCTGGTGACGAAAGTAGTTCGTTGATGACATGTCGTAGCAATTTTGGCAGACGTTGAGTGTAGCGTTAGTTGTTTCTTCAATCCTAGAAGCGCAATATTTTACGTCACATAATTGCGTTTGTGTCGGCGCTAAATTAAGTTTTACTACATGAGGAGACGCCTCGGTAATAGCTACCCCTATTATGAAATAGAAGGGCTGGGTACTTTGTCCTTATTTATCAGCCTATGGGGTACATTTTCTAGTGAGGGATAGAGGTTCTATTAGTGGTCACAGTACTGTCACCGTGTGGGAGTTTCGACAGCCTCTTCCTTTGCTAACAAAAGATAGTACCGACTCGCATCTTGATTATCTATTAAGATCTATTTGTAAAGCGAAAAGTCGATGGTGGCGACATCTAACGGAAACAGTTGCTTTTTTTTTTTTTTGTTTTATACCCGGAAAAAAAAAAAGTTATGCATTATGCACGCACTGTTTGCTGTCTCTGTATGCTTTAGTATTGCATACCCTCGCTCACTCCTTTGACGACTATCCAGCCGTGGCTAAACGTCACACCTGGGCCACAACGAAAAGCGGAAATGGCCACTAACCCCTCTCCAGGGAGGACGCTACGGTATTTGCATCTATATTACCACACTGTGGGTAACGGCAAAGCAAGTGTCGGCTGCGGATGCCTGGACCTTTTCATCATGCAACACGTTCTACGGCAGGGAGCGGTGCGTGACTGGGCAAGGATGAATGAGTAGTGGGGACTGCAGCGGACGGGTTTCGGTGCATTCGCCCGTGGAATGGCTACCGGACAGACTGCTACCTGGTGCTACCTAAAGAGTAGACTCTCCTGCCAAGAGCTGTGACGTATTAATCTGCAGTGATGGGTGCCAAGTGGACCATGAAAGAGACCAGCAAGAAACGCACTACATCACGAAGGATGCTTCCGTCGCCATTCTCTTGTCAAGGTTCTGGACAGTTTCAGAAGTCTAATGAAGCTTAGTGAGGTTAGGGAACGAACGGGATGGGCGTGATGAAGCGGTAAACAGAAACCTAATTATAAGGTTTACGAAAAAAAATAATAATAAATTTCATTAGGAATTGTGAGAGATTAAATGACTCAATAGTTTCTCATATTGGACACCAGATGGCGTTGTGGAAGCTAACCGTGGAAAGTTATTATTTTGAAAGAGTTTATCTTAACTGAAATCGAGTCTTTTCCCTCCTGTTGTTGATATTTAGTTTAATAACACACACACACACACACACACACACACACACACACACACACACACACACACACACACACACACACACACACACAGCCCTTTGCTTTTTAAAAAAGTTACACGACGAAACGAAAACTTCCTAAGATTGTACTTCGAGAGTTTAGTATTATAATAATAGACATCCCATCCCCACCTTCGGTAATTAAGATTGAATGAACACAAGTGAATAAAAGAACAATGAAGGTTAAGTATCTTCTCTTGGACACTGTTGTTCGTAACATTGGAATGGCGCAACAGACACTACCTTTAATTACGTTTCACTAAAAACCTAGCCTAATGAAAGTCGGTTAAGGATTACAATAGCCATTTTTATCCTCCAAGGTCCTCTAGGCTACTTCCCTGGGGAAACTTTTATTGCAATAGTGGTGACTGCTCTCTTCCATTCGTTTTGGTGAGGTTTTCAACTGAATGCATCTACTTTTGGTTCATTAGTTAGAGAACTTTTTTTTTGTCTTACTCAACACTTTTCCATTCAGGTAGATTCTTAGATTTTCTTTCGTTTAAATGCAGTATTCTCCTTTAGTTCTCTTATTGTACTTATATTCTTGTAACATGGTAATTAGCATTGATTTATACTTCAAGAAGAAGTATTTGTTTACTGGAATAAAATCACTTTTCACTGCAGAATGTTAGACCTAACATTCTTTATTTAAACTATTGATTGATATTCTTTAAATCTAGCAAAGAAGTATTTCAAATACATTATTTTACTTGTGTACAAAGTTATTACATTTGCTCAGATAGTTTTGCAGTTCAACAGTGATTGCTGGTTCAGAAATGGAAATACTTTCTTGTAGGTTTCAGCAACGGAATTTATTGTTGTCAAGTTTTGCAATAGACTTTTATTGTTAATTTCTGCAATTGATTTATTGTTGTTTCAGCATTGTATTATTGTTTGTTGGTTCAGAAATGGAAATGCATTCTTGTAGGTTTAAGCAACTTTTTGCAATAGAATTTTATTGTTAATTTCTGCAATCGAATTTTATTGTTGTTTCAGCATTATATTATTGTTGACTAACAATGAAACTTGACTAAAACCATGCCTATGATCTTTATCAAACTCCATCTAAATTATCAATTGATTAATATTTACATACCGTACTTATTAATATGAAAAAAGTGAATATTGATCAATATGCCAATAAAACATAATTCAAAAGGCTAAAATTAGGCATGATGTATTCCAAAGCCTACATGTTGATGCGTAAACAATGTGTATTATTGTAACAAATAAGATTAACACGGCATCTCTTTGTTGTCTGTCTAAATTAAAGTAGGTACGCGGTAATCAATCTTTCTAGTATCTCGATTCAACACCTGGCGCGGTATCTTTTAATCGATACTTCTGTCTTCCACCCCCTTTTCCCCAGAGATCGTAATCAGCAAATAGGGTATTATCTTTCTTGCTCTTTGTAATCAATATCTAAGTGTGTAATCCTTATGGATTGTAATAATTATCGAAGGATGTAATCTTAGTCATTTATCTTAGAATTGCTAATCTTACAAAGTTCAGTGTTAATATACATCCAATACAAACAAGAATAAGGAATAATCAGCGAGGTGATTTTGACGATACTTTTCGGTTTATAACCTGGCATTCTTCGATCAATTGAGTTTTCAGGACACTTTTTAATTATCTCATTTTTCGCACCTAAGAGGAAATGTTTTCATCTTCTCAAGAACAAAGGAAATGTCTTTTTATTATCTTCATATTTTCTGAATTTTTTTTTTCTGTTAATTTTTTTCGGGAACCAAAGACCTTTTTTCTACCTTTTCTGTTCTTCATTATCAACATATTTTATCTTTGAACAAGAAACATGATCTCATAACCCGTGACCTATTTCTGGCCATCAAAATCTAATGGTGTTCTCCTATTTCCATTAAATCCTGCGTCTAGTAGGGCCATAAGACGCCCTAATTATGTTGTGATCGATTGCGTTTCGTATTTCATCATTAACTTAAAGCCTTGGTATTATCCGTGTGCTCTAGTCGCACTGGAAACAAGTTTGGCAGATAAGATTTTGGTTTGTCTACAGAATCAAAAAGATTAAAAAAATACCGTAATTAATGCAGAGAAAATATTTATAAATTAACTTAAAAGAAATATTTAATCGGTTTTAATCCCCAAACTATAGAGCAGGTTTAAAGCCATACAACGTCCTGATGTATTGTTTTTATCATCCCTTGATTTTGACATTTCATGATATAGTGCAAGTTTATGATTATTATCATCTATTTTCTTCTTCTATCATCACGGTTATTATTAGAGATTCCTATATACTTTCTTGATTATGTGTCTGTTTTGTCAACAAAGATTTTACTGAAAACCTATTTCATTGTATCCTGCAGATTTACTTTAGGATAAATTAGCTAAAACTGGCTAAAGTAAACTTAGTGGATTTGTTTTAGCCTAAAATGGCTAAAACAAATTTCACTAAAACAGAAGTATTGTCTATAGGCTAAAATAAACAGATTTCGCCTGTAGGCTAAACTAAAAATCTAAAGGCTAAAATAAATAGCTTTCGCCTATACGTTAAAATAAATAGTTGTAATCTGTAGGCCTAAATAAAATCTTCATATATATATGAAGATTTTTTTTATTTAGCCTATATATATATAGGCTAAATAAACAGCTATAATCATAGCCAAATAAAAATTATCATCTGTAGGCTAAAATGACAGTTGTAATCTACACGCTAAAATAAACAGCTTTCACCTATCCGCTAAAATAAATAGTTGTAATCTGTAGGCTAAATAAAATCTTTATCTATATAGACTAAATAAACAGCTATAATCTATAGGCTAAATAAAATCTTTATCTATATAGACTAAATAAACAGCTATAATCTGTAAGCAAAATAAAATCTTCACATATATAGGCTAAATAAACAGCTATTATCTATAGGCTAAATAAAAACTATAATGTAGGCTAAAATGATTGTTGCAATCTATAGGCAAAATAAAAACTATCATCTGTAGGCTAAAATGACTGTTGTAATCTATAGGCTAAAATAAACAGCTGCATCTTAAGACTATAATAAATAAATACGGACCGAAACAAAAAAAAAGTTGTCGTCTTATAAAGTAAAATAAAAAACTGTCATCACTAGTTCATAAATAAAGGTAATTGGGTTACATGTAAGGAATGTCTGACATTCGTTGTGCGGGGAAGGAAAAATCTTTACCTAACATATAGGCGAGCACCGATGAATAATTGATGCACTCTAAATATAGATGGCGCTTCCAACTGTTACTTTTTTTTTTTTTTTTTCATTCATTCTTTGAAATAAGATACGTAGATTAAGTTTCAAGAAAACGGGCCATGATTTAAAGACAAAATAGAAAATACATTACAATGGTATTTAAAAATTAAAACGACTTCATAATTTATATGCAAGAGCATTCCATTGCCTGGATGCAATATATCTAACAATCAAAATGGCAACTCTCTCTCTTTGTCTGCCTGTGTGAAAGAAAAATAGTAAGCGTTTTCTTTTCTTGTGTTTCAATTTACTTTTGGTGAATTATTCATTTAGTTGTGGATGCATATAGCAAACTGGCGAATTATTAACATACTTGCGCAGATATCTAAATGGAATATCTCAATGTGTCCATGGAGCGGAACAAAAAAAGCCGATTGGATCTTCGTATTAAGATAAAGGTGCTAATAGTTGATAGAAAGACAAAATCAGCACAAAAAATAAATAAATTTTTATTAAATATTGATTTTTGTTAAAAGATAGTCACAAAAAAAGTAGCGATCGGTATTGAAATTAGCCATCACAGAGATGTATTGTGTGTGTGCGCGCGATGGTCGAATTATGTGGCGAATGCATGAAGATTACAAACTAGAGCCGATTTTCTTAAACAAAGTTGGATATCAGAATCTCATAATATCCGTATGATGAGTTTTCTTAGGGTAGTTTTCTGAATAATGGGAGACTGTTGGGGTACATTATTTCTTCAGTGTTTACGAACACAGATATTATTTCTTTGGTTAAATAAACGCAAATTGAAACTTAGCGAGGAACTAATATAATATATACCGCAAAGCCTATTTTTAATGAACTACTCGGATATTACGATACTGTTTTTATGAAAACAGAATCGAAACCCTAGGGCACATCCATGAGGTACTTCGCATAAAGTATAATCTCTCTCTCTCTAACGAATCTCGGTTATCTGGGACGTTATTTTACGGTTCGGTGATTACCTTATAAGCCCGTTTTGCTGTATACGTATCCCAGATCAAATAAAGAAGTGAAATATTAAAATACGATTAGTCACCATGGGAACAGAATTCGTATACCGGAACCTGTGTATAAGATGGATATCGATATAGAAGGCAAGGATCCACCAACAAGAATCAAAATCCAATATTTAACATGCTCTTCTCTCTCTTTCTCTTCAAGTGCACATCACAAAGAAAGATTTTCTTGTAGCCAACTGTGTGCAGTTTCGTGCAACATTAAAAATGATTTCTTTCTTGTGGATCTATTGGTGTTTTTATATGTCTGACATTTGGTTTGCTGTTTCAATCTAGCGCTCTTCTACATACTTAAACTTAATGTGTTGCTTTAATTTTCAGTTCGGAATTTGCCATATCTCTTACTTTCGCATTTTCTCCATAACGAGATTCAGAAGAGGTGGCATAATAGCCCCGTCGTCTAGGCTACATATGTGGATGGAGAAGTAAAGTAAAGAACAAATTTCTCTTTTGCCAGATGCCTTATCTTTTTTCTGGAATTTTTCTTCGACGGGTACGAATGCGTGTGTGTATGGGTGTGCGCGCGCGTATTTCAACGTTTCCCGCTTTTCATCCCAGTTGTACACGATCCGCAAAAGATATATGTAATTAGTTATAAATATTTATTTGATGTATGTTAATGCCAAGTATAATTTCTATATAATTGTCGATGCAACGAAAACTTCTGCCTCATTTCAGGTGCCCTGATATTTTAGAAAGCCTTCACATCCGCGCAGTGTACCGAATAAATAATTCATAGGAGGCTGCAGATTTCTCGCTGATCTTGGAGAAAGACAGACAGGAAAAGTACGACTATTTTCAGCCTTGTCTCGTCACTAAGGATGGGTCTTTACCAAAATACTCCACTCGTTTCTGGGTTTACTTTTCCTCTTAGTCATTAGGTAGTAATTTATATATTTTCTCGTGTATGCATTTCATGCAGGACTATCCCCCCCCCCTCTCGTCTATTTTCTGTGCTCATTTTTATTCTTTGTTTTGACTTCTCTGATATCTTTCATTTTATCATTTGTGTGTGTGTGTGTGTGTGTATATATATATTCTACATTTTCTTGCTTTCTGATGTTTGTTTTTATCTTTATCGTAATTTTAAAATTTCTTTATTTGGGATGCATTTAGAAGTAAATTTTATTTTTGGTTCTAAAAATACGGTAATTTTTCTTAAAATGGAAGGGGGGAGGGAAGGATTGTTAATATATATCTAGTCTGTCTCTCCCATGGTGACCCAATCTATCTTACGAGCGTTTCTATTTGTATTTTAGGAATCCGACTTAATGAGGAATCTGAATTAAAACTGAATTAATGAAACAGTCACAAATATCCATGTCTAGTAGCGGGATTTGAAACTGTAGCTTACTAGCTGGAGAGCGAACCACTCAACCAATCAGCCGGCATATAATTTACAGATTTTTCTGAAATATTTTTTATTAAATTAAAAAAAATTAAACCCATAAATTTAAATAAGTGATAAATAATACTCTCATTTCCATCCCCGAAGATAGGAGCCTCTAGCTCAATAATAATGCTTTTGGTTTTAAAAAACTAGATTCGAAGAAACTTTATAAGAGCTTTTAAGTGAAGGTGAGATAGTTTCTTACTTGGGGGGTGACGTTTTTTACCTCCAACAAAACAGGCACGCTGGCTACAGAATATGTGCAAAATGACAAGCATAATACACTGGCTGCAAACTTTAGTTGCTTCAACCATAATTCCATACCCACAACCATGAAAGTAAACATAAACGTTTCCAACTTATTTCCAGTATTAAAATTCATAGTTTATCGTTTTATCTAGCAGAAGATGATATTGTGAAATTGAGCAATTTCACAATATTATCTTCTGCTGCATAATATTGTGAAATTGAAGGCACACAATTTCACAATTGTGAAACATTTTGTAGTTTTGCGGTATAACTTAGGCGCAAATTAAAGCTCAGTTAAAAAAAAAACGTTTATTCCATAGCAATATCTTTTTTTTCAAAAGCTTATTATGAAAACATACTGAGCACTTCATAAAATTTTAAAAATTGCTGAAATCTTTCAATGTAATGTACTGTGAACGATTGATAACTTTATAAGATAATAACATAAAAATCAAATCTTAAGTGGTGGGTTCAATGTAGCAACAATTAAAGTTAGAAACCAATTAAAAATAATAAGGCTAATGTTACCCTACCGACTGTAAAAAAATACTTAATTCTTCTATCAAAATTTTACTTACAGAAGTTCACAATGCCTATTCGCAAACGGTCTTAAAAAGATGGCTGCGGTTTTGAATTTTGTCAGTTACAGACATCTTTCATCTAGAATATGAAAATCATTAATGTATCGATAAAATATAAAGTGGAGCTCGTATAGTAATCATTACATGAGTGTATATTATTCTGAAATATTTTTCCTTGTGTAAGATGAAGGTACAATATGTAAAGCATATATTTCTACCTTTATGGGATACCATACATTTTTCAAACTTTCTAAATTTATTAGTTTTCTATTGTTCCTTCTTCAAACATCAGAAAAAATTAAAAATCTTAACAGATATCCTTATGAATAACATTTTATCTATAAAACGATTCATGTCAATCTCGTTTTAAATCACCGATGCGAAGAAGTCGCCATCAATGGGCAGGAAACAATTTTGATAATGAGTGTATGCTATTTTTACTTTGCAATCTTATATTGGCTCTGCGATCTCTCTCTTTCTCTCTCTCTCTCTCCCTCCCTAGTGACAACTTTTCTATGTTTCCATGGGAACGAAAACTATAAATTCACAAAATTTTGTTCACAGTCATAAAATCGAGTGTTAAGATCGAAGTGTAACAATTCATGTACGGGAGCATTTTATTGGAAACTGATAATGGAAGAGGTAATACCAGAATTTCCAATGTGTCTGGATTTTATAAAGTATATACCGAAAGAGTAAAAGCCTCTAAACCTTATGAAATTCTATGGCTTCTTTGAGAAATATTAAAAGGCATTTTTTTTTTATATATAATTTTCCAAAGCGAAATGAAAGTAACTTCTTTAAAAGCATTTCGATTGCAATTAAAAAATAAATAAAATAAGGGATACGTAGAAAGAAACGATATGTCACCATCAACGGGAATAAAATTCTTAAACAGTTTTTAATTGAGTTAGAAAACGACAAATCTGGTTACAGTTACAGGAAAGCACATGCAAACATCTCGGAAAGTCATCTTTTTAATTAAAAATCTTCCATAAGGAAGGTTTTTAAGAAAAGTAATTAAACTATAGAACATATTAAATTCCCATTCTCCTCATCTAACAGCATTGCAGAGCTAGCAGCACCATCTGAGAAACGCGGCTTCCATGTCAATATTAATCACCATGGCTTGCATTATAGGGCAGCAGGCGATGCTTGTCTCTGAAGAGAGGATTTATCAATGTGAGAAATTTCCCCAGTGGGATCGTTTCACTACGTGACACCATGAAACGAATTTTGTAATTTGGAAAACGCCCGATAGACTAGAAAGAGATTATAATTCTCTAGCGGTGTACAAAACAGGTTATCTTATACGAGATGCCATATGGATGTTCACTATGTAACACAATCCGTCTTAGGTTACAACCTGGTTTTATGAAATTCGCGTGAGATTAAAGTGTATACAAGTATACATTTTGTATACAGATATACAAAATGTTGTTTGTATATCTGAAACGAGGGTTAAAAGTTAAGGGACAAGCAAAAGAGTTCAATACGAAATGACGTTGTAATTTCTATCAAAAGCATCTATCCTAAAGAGTTTTCACACACACACACACAAAAAAAAAAAACTGAAAGGAAAAAAAAATTATATAAAATTTAAAATCGTAAGAACAAGTGACGCACCTAGACTTTACTATTGCACCTAAGACTTCAACTATGCATTTACAAAGCAATTGGAGATGTCAAATAATTTCATTCTGAAAATTAACTAATTCCAAACAGAATTCTTTAAACGATAAGCAGTTGTAGGATCTTGAGACGTCAGCATATTAAGATTGAATGATCATGAGATTTCAGAACATGTTTACAAGATCCTTAGACTTCACCATATCGCGGGTGTAAGATTCCGAGACTTTAACTCATCAAGGCTATGTGATTTCTAGACTTCAGCTCAAGCTTTTATAGAACCCTGAGAATAAAGTTAAACGATTGATTGAGGCCTGAGCACATTGAAATCTGTATAATCCTTAAACTTCACCTAGATTGCAAGACGTCAGCTCATCACGCTTTACAGGATCACGAGACTTCAGCACATTCAGGTTTTCAGAATCCTAAGACTTAAATATATTCCAGTTGCGTCCTGGGGATTCCCCTCCATCAACAATTTTTAAGGCAGTGCGACCGATATATCTAAAAGGTTTTTTATTATATTTTTCTTATTTCGCAACAGAATCTCGACAAATAACTACAAGATCTTGTGATCCTGTCAAAAACGGCTTGCGATGCTACTTGTAAGGTTTATTGTAATATTTCCTGAAGGTCAAAAATAGCCATTGGGTCTAATATAAACAAACTAATTTCTAGAAATTAAACCGTTAAATAGTTGGATCATCATTAGTTGGTGAATTTTTGTATGAGTGAGACCAACCGTTTGCTTTGGAAATGAAATTATTTGGCGTTTAAACGGATATCTCCAAACAGATTTCCTTTTGGAAATTTGTTTGGAGATATCCAACAGTGAGTGAAAGATGATATTTCAAAGAATTTCTCTGATCTATTTCATTTCAATCGGTGTCCTGTTTCCTTTACAGGAAAAGTTTTATTATCCCATTTCAAAGAGTAAAGGGAGAAAAAAAAGAAGTGAAGTTAAGAAACACATCTTGTCAATTATTTTAAAGCAATTTGGGAACACAATGCAAACTTGTCGCTTCCCTTCATTTTTTCCTCTGGAAAAAAAAAATCTTCCATCCGAATGCTGTTTTAAAGTCAAACTACTTCACTCGCTCCATTCGGCATCCATCTCCGACATTTTCCACACTTCCTTTAGCATGTCTGAGCATCACTACACTGTCAACACTGTGCAAAAATCTGCCTCCACACTCTTCTCCTTTGTTCCAACTACCAGGTAAGTCTCCCCAGGGGAAACTTTAAGCGTGACGGGCAATGGAACGCTCTGAAGGAGAACGACGCCTGGGCACTCGCGCGCGCGCGCTCGTACACACACACACACACACATGCGAGCAAGCAAGCTAGGCCTCGCAAAAATAAAAGCTAAAAGCGAAGAGGAGGAGGAGGAGAAGGAGGGAGGTGGCTCATCCTCGAGAAAACGGTGCTTCCAGGCATCCAACGCTTCGAGAAAGATTTTGGCTCCTAATATGAAACGAAGATGCCTCTGTGAACATAATGCACTTCTACAGGGAATTGATATCAGCGAGTGAGGGCACTGACTCTTTTGATGTTGACGTCATCATTCTCCTTGCACGAATCAGCCCTGAAGGTAGAGAAAAAAAAGGGGGGGGAGAAGAAGAGAGGAGTGTGCAGCATGCAGGAATCCCTTCTAATGGTGGGGAGAAGAAAATAGAATGGGTGAAGTGTCGCAGGTTGGAAGCGTCACACAAATAGAGATTTTCTGCTAGGTGTTATCTTGTAATGGACCGTGTGTAGGAGTGTGAGTATATATTTAGTGTGCTTTTCCTTTCACTGGAAGATTTCAGTGATAAAATAAAATAAAATAAAATAAAAAAAGGTACAAATCTGCACTTAAAATTTGCGACTGTGAAAATCAAATCCGATAAACCAAATGGCACCATTTTCATCGCAAACATTCGAATCCACTGAAAGAAATTTTCGGTTCTTGCATTTCTTCCAAAGCTTTACTTACCAGACAATACTAAGTAGGGCGGTGTTTTTGCTATCCTTGGAATACACTTAATTCGCCAGACAACCGCAGTTCCTAAATGAGTTTTAGACGAATAGAAAAGAACTCATTGATTTCTTCCCGAAAAAAAAAAAAAAAAAAAAAGTTTGGTTCGGGTTATTGCTATCTAACATGAATGCGGAGTTTGTATTTTTTTTTTTTTTTTCTATTGATGCACTTTGTTTAGTCCTAACACTCGCAGTTATGGCGAAAAGTTTGGATGTTTTAGTCCTATAAATTTCATCCTAAATTGAGCCGACCACGGAAAAAGTGTGTTAGGGGGAGCGCTACTGTCTTTACTTGTATGTAAGCAGCTGCAGAGTGCATATCATTTGGTTGGGGAAGACTTTCTCAATCGGTTTTGTTTAGATAAAACTTTCATTCTTATTTAGAAGTAATATAAAATTCTCCCCCCCCCCCCCCGGTTTTTCAAGTTCAGAATATTATTAAGAGTCTGTTATAAGTGTTGGTATACTTACTGTGTGGAAGAAAAACATATCCGAAATACTTCTGCAAAGAACTATTTTCTCTGTAGTTATTTCTATGGTAGGTTTATAGAGATGGTGCACAAACAACCCCATTTATGGGAATGTTTCTTCTCTTTTTGGCGTGTTGGAGATTGATTTTATCTTTGTTTTTATTGTTAAAAATCAAGGAACAAATGCAATTAAACTCGGTAAAATGCAGCGAAGTAACCAGACATGGACTGCTACTTTATGAAACTCAGCGAGCAAATTAGATTCCTGGTAACCACCTGCATGCTCACCACTTAAGAGTACTTCCGCTAATAAACTAATGATAAAGTAGCAGAACAGTTTTTGAAGGAAATTTTGCTTTGGTATGATGACATGGACTGCAGCACAGTTGCAATCTATGCTGTATTTTTGCGAATTATGCCATTATTTTGTGCAATGTGAATCTGAGGATTAAAAAATTGTTAACAGTAACAGCGTAAGAAAATTTAACTGGTAAATTTGCCTAATTTTCCATGGAAAAAAAAGTGAAAAGAGATTTCCCTTCTTAAATAACAATGAATCATATCCTTCAGGACATAAATAGATTATAGCTATAGTTGCCTCGAAATCCAAAAACTGTACTTTTGCTATCCCCACCAGATACTTCATCCGAACAACTGCTTATCTTCTGCTAATCACAAATCCAAATTCAGTTTATCCCCAAAGTTGGCTGAGTATGTCACAAAAGTGTTGCAGTTACAGATTTA
This sequence comes from Typopeltis vanoorti, assembly GCF_054136105.1. Classification (NCBI taxonomy): domain Eukaryota; kingdom Metazoa; phylum Arthropoda; class Arachnida; order Uropygi; family Thelyphonidae; genus Typopeltis; species Typopeltis vanoorti. The sequence continues at coordinate 67,704,378 of NC_143563.1, forward strand.
CAATTGATTACGTATTATAAACTGATAATACTAAAATCTTTCAAAATCATTAAAATTTAGATTATTTGTATCATAGTTAAGTTCGGCACCGTAACTTGGGTATTTTTCTTTTAGTGAAAACAATAATGCAATATTTTTATTTATTTTTTTTTATGTAGTTCCCACTATCTGTGAAACTATAGTACTTCGTACTGTGGATATATTAAGGATTTTTTTTTTGTATTTTACTTATTTTTTACCAGGTCCGGAAACCCTGCTCTAGAACCCGAACATGGAACTTTTCCAAGTCACTTCAGGCTTCCAATAAGCGGGATTGAAGAATGCCGCTTATTTATTTATTTTTTATTTTATCTTATTTATTTTTTATTATTTTTATTTATTTATTTTTATTTATTATTTTTATTATTTAATATTTATTTGTTTATATTTTTATTTAGATATGACTTTGCCCCCCGAAACTCTAATTTTCGTGGGAAAATAATAAATAATAAAAACGTTCATTTACTTATTTACTGTATAAAATAACACATATAAAAGTTTGTCCTCATTTAAAATTCATTTAAAAACGATTCGTATGATGAAGGTCAGCCAACGTAACATTAGTTCAAGTGAAGAAGGCATCTTTAAACATACTGATATCCATGGACAGCTCGTGCATAGGCACTGCGGAACTGCAGCACTCTCCGCCCCCCCAATTTTTCACGATATATAAATATATTTATTAATTTATTTATATTGGCTTGTAATATTTAATTTTATCATCAACAATCTTATACAATTCTCTTATTTTGTATAAAAAATAATAAAAATCCATCTTGTAGTACTTAAGAGGGCGAAGGACGCTAGCAGCACTGTGTTTACCACAGTGTCATATTGCTACGCGCGCAAGCATATGCACGTTATAGTGAGGTGCGAGCTATTAGCGTAATGCGGCACTGTCCTTCGCGCAGTTCCACTGTATTTTATATGCAGTTTGCGCGAGTGTTTATAGTGCTTATCGTGTTTACTCCGTCTCTTTAAATATTTGGACATTACAATTAAAGACATAACATTTGTTGTTTTTATTTTATAACATTATTGGGGTTATGATAATGGATTTTATTTTTAAGTAATTTTGAATTATACCAAACTGTATAATTTTATCGATAATAAACAATATTTTTCATGTTTAATTTTTTTTAAATTTTTATCATAATTTGATATTTTATCCAAACACGTATACACTGTACTTATAGTATGTATGTATATTTCGAAAGTTGCAGCACCCCCATGATTTCAAGCAAGGAGCCGCCACTGCTGATATCTAAACAGCAAAAAATGATCTTTTGCATTAACAAACAACAGAAATCAGGGTATAATGGTATTCAAATATCCTCGAGGTTCAAAAAATAAAGTGACGCAGTACTTTAGTATCTTCCCAGGTTATCTGCTCATATCCTTGGATTCACTAGATAATTACCAGAATTTTTCTTTGAAAATCTTTGAAATATTCTGACGAATTTAAAGTAACGCTGATCGCTAATAAAATATTGAATGAGACAATGGTAATTTCTGTACATAAACTTTAGTTAAATCTTAACATTTTATTAACGCTCTAGGAATAGTAAGTAGAAATATTCTTTAATTATTCAAAAGAAAAATAATCTCTAACCATTGTATTTACTACCATCTACTTTTGACTAATTAAACGATGGTTTAAGACAGACATCTGATAATGAAGATTGTAAAGAAGCAGACCCAAATAATAATAAGAAAAAAATTATACGCCTCTCTCTCTCTTTCTCTCTCTCCCGTCTCTCTTTTTTTTTTTTTTCCTTTTTTGCCTTTAACTGTCTTTTGCATTGCCCCGTAGCCGAAGTCATTATAACGAGATCACAAAAGACATTAATAAACATGTCAAATCGATTTTTGTTAAGGGAACGTTTTTGAAAGAGTGTTTGGTGCTAATTAATTAGCTTATTAATGTGCTAATTAGCATAATTCGATTTATGTCGCTATTTTAACAAGTAGATTGGATGCAATGGTTTCCCCTGTATTCCGAGGGAAACAGATTATTGTTAGTCGTTTTAATAGTTTTTATGTATGCACGAAACATCACACACAATCTGTGAAAGAAATAACAATAACTGTCCATCATGACTTGCTTAACAATTCTCTAAAATTTAATTATTTCGTGCTTGAAGTTCTGTTTCCTACCCGGTGATTTAGTTCTAATTAGTCACCAAAGAGGGCGCTACAGAGTTTAACGAAAGTTAATTAAAATCGCACTCTCTTCTCCGCAAATGCATTTTAAAAGTTGATCGCTGTGCTAATAACAGTCAATCTAAATGCTCTCCCCCCCGCCCCTCTTCTCCAGTGTCCTCCCAATCCTCCATATTTCACTCCAAGACCGTTTTCAACATGAGACATTCCAACTGTCACTATCTCCATCTGAAGTTAAAATTACTGTTCTCAGGGGGGCTTTCCTTGGACACAAAGAATTCTAGCCCCACCTGTCGCATGTGACAAAGAGGACTGGCTTAAAATGGAAAAGTTTTTATCCTCCAGTATTCGGGGGTTAGGGAATAACAAATCACCCTATGTGAGACGATTTCACTTCCATTTGTTTTCACTCTGAGACTCTGAAAAGAATCACAAACAGGGTTTTTAAAGTCAAATCCCTCAGACCTTAGTTTCACCTGTTACCTCGAAATAACATGAAATACGAGCCACCTGAGTATTATATTTCCTATTCAGAGAAACTTCTCATTTATGTAGAAACTTCTCATTGGCATTAACAGCCTATCCAATACCTTTATTTAATACTAGTCCTTGTGCTTGCATAGCGCGCTAAGACGCAATTAAATCACCAGGATCAAGATGACAGGCTCTTATGAAAATGTCATTGCCTGTTTCATTTATGGGTGTAATTTACCTGTGGATTTCATGGCCATCAGATCTGTCATAGTGAACAATTGATGCTGTTTTTATATAGAGAGAAATTTGAGATTTTTTTTTTTCAACAATAAAAATGAATTCTCGATTAGATGGAAAACAACTCAATTTAGTGAAATAGACTGAATGTGCAAATAATGCTGTTAACAGTAAAGACCGTCAATAATATTTAACCATTTGTGGAGAGGCTAAATTGGGATTACAAAAAGGCTAAATCGGGATTGTAAAAAGGCTAAATGAGATATTGAGAAAGCGAAATTTAAATATAAAATTTTCTTTCACCCTTTTTTGTAGATTTAAATTGCAATATATTGCGATGAATAAAATTAGAAAAATAATTCGTAGTTTATTCTGGTAATTCGTATCGCCTTCTGTTGTGAATTTTTCCAATTCCTGTCACACATGTCATCAAGCCAAAGTATTATTGTTTTTAAACCCATTCTAATAAAAACTGCATTCAGCGTTTTTTTTTTTTTTAGAATTCTTATTAACAAACGACACATTAGTAATCCCACTCAATCTTAGATCGAAAAAAATAATGACAAGCAAGTTGGTATACGAAGTAGATAAGAACTCTAAAATATTCAATAGATGTATAAGATAAGTGACAAATACCATCAGCGAAGTTCTTAAACGGACAGGGGCGCCTGTCATGGCAAGAAGGTTTATACGATGCATACGCAGTAGCATGGAGAACAAGTTCACCAATCCATTTCCCCTCCACCCTCCATCCATCCTTTAAGAGCGACCTGCTACAGGAAGATGCAGCAGGATCAGTGTTTGCGAGAGAATGTAGAGGAGGAGATGCGGGCCCCCCAAGAGACAGCAGCTGCGGTGGCCTTATCACAACTTGAGCAATTCTGTCTGTGAATGATGGGGTCCCTAGCCACAGAGCAGTGCGCTGTCACGGGTAGGCAGTAAGCATGATGAATTTGGTGGAAGGCATTGATAAGGAGTCGCTCAGCAGTGAGAGAGACGATTTTAAAATAACTGCGCCATGATAAGAGACCCGGGCGATAACCCTTAACTGCAGCCGAGGTCGGCTGCCGGCAAACCGATCAAAGGTAACATATTGATGGTCGTCTGCGGCTTATTTGCCGCTACCTAAGATGGTAGGTGCGGTCCTTTCTTGTCATGAAAAGCAGAGATGGAGGGCAAAAACAGGGGCGAGTAGAATTGCGACCCCTCCGCTTTAGGTTGTCATCCAAGCTTCGATCCGCAGCTGAGAAGAGAGTTTATCAGGCAGAAATAACCGCACTCTGTCTACCAAAACTTCTGTCTTTCTCTGTGTGCTTCGAAATCTTCAAAGAATTGTACTTCACTGTAATGTTTCGAGGTGGTTAGAGATCAGACAGTATGTGAGAACGACAAAAAAAAGTTGCTTGCGTATGTTTTGCCTCCAAGAAACTACCGATTTGGATTACTGATCACGGATAATATAAAAACGATATTTTCGTAGATCTGAAAACATATGACGGTAGAGAGAAAAACAATTCAACTGTCTATTGTAGAAACTACAACTTTCGTTTGTAGTGAAAGTAGCAATTGACAGAATTTTGTTCTTTTTTTTTTCAGCCATTTTAGACTGTTTTTTTCGAGCATGCGTGGTATGAGCAATTTTTGCAGCGAAAAAGACAAGTTATTCACGAGCCACGTTTCAGTTTTTATTGTGAGCTCGCGAATAGGTCTTGTGTCATAGCAACAGTATAGCATGTGACTCGTAAAGTAACAATCTATATTATCGCTAGCAAAACACAGCATACTGTCTTAATTATGAGATCATTTAATTTTAATAAAAATTAAATGATAAATAAGTCAATAAAAATCTTTTCGCAAAGTTTAGTTACTGCTAAAAAAAGTTCCTAATGCTAAAATTCAACCAATCTTGCTGCTATTTTCTACTGGGCCCTGATGTGTGCTCAATTTTCTAGTATTATAATCCAGTTCGAAGTGAATAAATTACATCGCAGAACGAATACGTTCCCTGTTGTTGTCAACCAAAATTACCTCGTTCCTTATGCTATCGAAATACAATGAATAAATTTAGGACACAAAAAAACCAATAAACAACAGAGTTATTGTGACGTTTATTATTACTGTTATTATTAGATTTATAGCGACTGGTTATTCCCATTGTAGAAAACAGTGATTCGCAATATCAAATTAAAGTGATATTCTCTCTCTTTCTCTCTGCATTGCACTATCGAAATACAATAAATAAAGTTTACGAGTTGTATAACGTAAAACCCAATAAAACTGTTAGATATAGTTTTAACTTTGCTTTATTGTCTGCACAGTTCCAAAAAGCCTTAGGTATCATTGGAAGCAAACAGCCTGCGTCATCTCTAACAAGCTCCTAGAGACTCATAATAACATCATACATCAGAAAACTGATACCTTCTCCGCATCCCTGTCTCTACACGTCCTTCTGTCACCAGTAGTTTTAAAATGTGATGCCGTACACTGAAACAGAATTTATCATAATGTCTCCGTCTCCCGCCAGATGGGATACTTGTTACGGATGGAACCCCGTCCTCTCTCTCTTTCTAAAGTGGGAAGAGTGTAGTGATTCCCATATAATACAGTTCATGCAGAAATAATATATGACTAGCGATATAAAAAAGAGAGTTTTGTCATTACAGTTCTCTGAATAAGCAGGATTTTTCTATCAAACTAGCATTAGGAACAAAAAGTGAAAAATGTCCCTTATGTGAGTAGATTTAAAAATGTTCGTCACGACGATTCTGTATTCCATTACAAGCTACAGTTAATTGAATTATGACCCTATTAGTTTTAGAAAGATGTTTATTCCAAAAGATGTTTAATACTTTATAGTTCACCTTGCTGACGTAAAGGTAGACCAGCTAATGAAAACTTCGCTCATAACTCAAATTATACGAAGTATGACTTTTTTTTTTTGCTGGATTTTACGAGACTGGATATTTTTTTTAACTTGTGAGATTATTTTAATCATGCAGCGTCATAGATTAATATCTTATGATTAATTAACAAATAGCCTTGGGTTGATTTTTTTTCTGATTTACTAATCAGTATTTGTAAGCCGATAAAAGTTTACGATTCACAAAAACTGAAGAATTATAATTTTTGCCATACATCACCAGCATATGATATAAATAAATTATTTTGTATCGTGAAGAAATATTTTATATTACAAGAAAAAAAAATTCAAAACAGAAGACTTCTTAAGGTTTTCTATTACAAGAAAAAAAGTTTTAAAACAGAAGACTTCTTAAGAAATATTAGAACTGTTTTAAAAATTCTATTTTGTAATAGAATATTTTTTATCACGGGAATTCTATTAATAAGAGTTTAATTAGCTTTAAGTTTAATTCCCTTTAGTAGAAACAATAAAATATTGATAACATTCGCGGTTCTTTTTTAAAAAAATAAGTAATGCTTTTAAATATATAAAAAAATAAAACTCACGCTGCGCCTTGCGAACAATGAAGAGGAGGAATAAAAACAAATCAATTTTTTTTCCAGGATTTAAAGAAGAAAAGTGTTCTTGAGACTTACAGTCAAGAGATTTAATTAAAACCTCTTTGTTTTATATAAAAAAAAAACTTCGTTAGTCGAGACTTTAGTTTCCATGCACACATTCAGAATTTTCATGAAAGCGATGTGAAAACTGACAGACTTATATTGTCGTTGTAGTTACATTCAGTTTCAGATACTTAACGATATTTGTTTGCATAATCATTCAAATAACTTGTATCTACAATTTCTATTTCGCATCCATAGGTGAATAGAGTCACTAAAAATCAGCTGACATTTTCTCCTAAGGCATTAGATTCTTTCATTCCCAGCACTCGAGGTACTCCTCACGTCACTAGACAAAACACCGGTCTTGTTCATGCTAATCTGCTTTCCTGTGTCCTTTCCTCATTTTTTTCTCCCTTGAAACAACTTGAACTCTTTCGAAAGACATCTAAATGTTAATAGTCTGTTCTCTTTTTGACTTCATCCTTTGGAAAACACAGCCAGACAACTTCCGTCTTTATTATGTAAATGTTGCCTGAATGCACTCTTTTCTCTGTCTTTTATCTTTTGTATAAAACATACAACCTTTCTAAATTCACTATCCGAAAACTGTTAGTATCATCCCTTACATCTTACAACGGATTAATGCCTTTTGCTTCTAACTTTCTACGTTCAGTTCTTTACAAATATCTCCATATAAAGTTAGCATCTTATTAAGTTTAATTTTTTCGTTGTTATCTTTCAAAAAAAAAATGGTGGCGCTTTAGTCGTGATAGGAAAACTAGTAGAAGCGAATTTGGAAGTAAATTTAATAATGGCGTTTTCGATTGATAGGAAAGAGACACCAGCGTAAAGGTTTTGTTACTGGCTACGAGAAATATTCGGATGCTCTGCTAATGTATTTGAATAACAACCACTAACTCAAATAGAGGTAATAGCTGTTTTTTTAACTGTTCTAATAATGTAATTAAATAGTAAGTGGTGAGTAGCAGTCTAAGTCTACTTTATTTAGGGATTTTTAATTGGATTTAGTTGCCATTGTTGGTTGGCCATTACAAAGCTGATACTGACGCTATCCAGTCTGCAAGTGTTTTTCTTTCGTTGGTGAACGATCCGTGAAGAACATCTGCTGAGTAAATGCCGAATCAACTAGAACTTTTAGAAAATCAGCCTAGTTGTAGTCCCAAGTGCATTGACAAGCTTCAAATGTGATTCTGTCCGTCCATTCCGGTGTTCTGAGAAGTCCTGATTATTTAATGAATAATAATACAATTAAATAAAAAATTTTATATTCAGGCAATGACAATCAAGGAAAAGAAGGAGTAGCCATAGTATTCAACACTAAATACGAGGCTAATCTTCTTGAATGGCAGGCAGTCTCAAGTAGAGTGATGTGGGCAAATATCAGAATGGGGAACTGGACAATGAAACTTATTTTGTACCTATGGTCCCACAGAAGGTTCTACTAAGGTAGAAGTGGAGGAATGTTTTGCAGCTTTAGAGAAAGCAACTGACACAATGAAAAAAGGAAAGTTGGTCCTTGTTGGGGATCTAGAGAGCAGAGTAGGAAATGATTGTCAGACATACAAAAACATTTTGGAAAAATTTGGAGAAAAGTGCAAAGCCAATAATAATGGCAAATACATGTTGTATTTCTGCTCTAAACATGGACTGGTTATTACTAACACCATGTTCCAACATAAAACTGTGCACAAATTCACATGGAGAGAAGAGGCTAGGAATAAGAAAAGTCTCATTGACTGTGTTATTATTGATAGTGATGATTTCTCCCTGGTGCAGGACACCAGAGTGTACAGAGGATTTGAAATTGGAAGCGATCACTATTTAGTCTTGAGTAGGATAAAATTGAATTTCATATTGAAAAGAATAACATGTAAGAAAGTTTCGAAGCGAATAAAAGTTGAGGAGCTCTCAGATGTGAACTGTAGACTAAAATACACAAAGATTATTGATGAAAAAATTAAAGAGTTTGAGAACAGGAACCAAACCTTGGAGATTCAGTGGCAAGACTTGAAGAAAACCCTGACTGATTCAGTCAGAGAGGCATGTGGTGAGGTTGTCTGCAAGGATAGAAAAATCGAACTCCATGGTGGACACAGGAAGTTAAAGAGGCAGAGAAGGAAAAGAAGAAAGCATATCAAAAGTTCCTGGCAAATAAGTCAGCTTGCGCTCTTAGAGAATACAGAGACAAATGTAAGAAAGCTAAACACTGTGTAAAACTAGCTAAACAAAAGTTATGGGAGGATTTTGGCAAGAACATAGAAAATAAATATCAGGAAGGTGGCAAAATATTCTGGAGGTTGTTGAAGAAGCTTAGGAATGCAGGAAAGAGTGCTGTAAAAGGAGTTAGCGATGATAAAGGTGACATGAAAATGGGGAGAAAAGGATATCCTTGAAGTATGGAGTAATTACTTTGAAAATTTGCTGAATGAAACAAGCAGTGATGACAGTGGTAAAAAACACTCAACAGGCATAGAGTAAGGAATACATCCATACTTGAAGCAAAAAAAGCGATTAAAGGCTTGAAATGTGGAAAGGCAGCAGGAGTAGATGATATTCGACCAGAAATGCTGAAGTATGGTGGTATAAAAGTCTTACAGTGGTTGCACTGCATAGTTTAGAAAGCCTGGACAAGGGACGAATTCCCAATGATTGGAGTAGAGCTCTCATAGTACCCATATATAAAAAGGGAAATAAAACTGAATGTGAGAATTACAGAGGTATTTCCCTACTGAGTGTTCCTGGCAAGATCTATGCAAGTATACTTGAGAAACGGTTGAGAAGAATTGTGGAAGAAAAGCTTGGTGAAGAACAAGCTGGATTCAGGCCAAATAGAGGCTGTCAGGATCAGATCTTCACTTTACGACAAATAGTCGAGAAAGCATGGGAATATAACAAAGATCTGTATTTAAGCTTTGTCGATGTGGAAAAGGCATATGACAAGGTGCCAAGAGAGAAGCTGTTCAATACGCTGCAATTATATGGTGTCAATTGGGCAATATATCAAGCAATACTTAGTCTCTATTTGAGTTGTAGTTAGCAGTTAGAATTGAAGGAAGTAACAGGAAGATTCTTGTCTCACACCAGATTTAATGTTAAATCTGGTGTGAGACAAGAATGTACATTATCCTGTCTGTTATTCATTATCTATATGGATCACATTATGAAGGAAAGTGGTATTAAACCTGATATCAAAATTGGAGATGTTAATGTCAGCTCTTCTTTATGCGGACGATGTTATATTTCTAAATAAATCCGCTACAAGTCTGCAAGATTCCCTGACTAAATTGAATAACTGTTGTAATATATATGGTATGAAGGTCAGCAATAAAAAGACAAAGGCAATGAAAATAGGTAGAATTGTTGAAAATGTCAACTGTGTTGTGAATGGAGAACCTGTGGAACAAGTTAAACGTTTCAGCTACTTAGGCACGATTTTTAGTGAAGATGGTAAATTAAATATGGAAATAGAGAACAGAAGCAAAGCTGGTATGGTAGGAAGTTAATTGAATAAATTCATATGGAATAAGAGAGAAATTAGTCAGAACACTAAATTAGCTGTATACAAGACAGTGTTCAGACCAGTTTTAACTTATGGATCTGAGAGCTGGGTCAGAAGTAAAACACTCGACCAAAGACTAGAGACCGCAGATATGAGAGTCCTGAGAAAGATTAGAGGTATGAACAGATGGCATCAGTGGCAATACCATATTAAAAACGAGGATATTAGGAAAGAACTTGACATTGTCAGCATCCAGGAAAGCGTTAGCAGAGCTAATCTCAGGTGGTATGGTCACTTAAACAGAATGGGAGAGGAAAGATTAGCAAAACAAGTGTTCTCTGCCAGGTTGGCAGCAAAACGACCCAGAGGAATAGGTGGATTGATACTGTACAAAGTGCCTTAGACGATAGAAATATAAGATCTGATAATGTTGGAGTCTTGACAAGTAACAGACTGATTTGGAGGAAAATTGTAGATAGGAAATTAGTAATGATGTAAATTTTTCATGTAGTACTATCATATCCTGTATACCCCTTGAGGGTACATGGCTGGAATTTGATGATGATGATGATAATAATACGATGGTGTGAGGCCCGTTGCTCACTTGATTTCTACGGAGCCCTTTGATTGTAAATACCTTGATTCGAATCTCATCTAGGACATAAACATCCTTTATCAGGGCTTTTCAAGAAAAATGAGTGTTACCGGTCTCATATGGAGTGGGGATTCACCCATAAAATCGTGTTTTTCACCCCCTCACAACATTCAAACCGGACCCGTGAATACACATATATCAACAGATATAAATATTTACTGTGGGCAAGGAAGGCAACGAGAAATCACCTTGTTCTATAATCACTATTCTCCTTGTAAAGTCGCACTGCTTTCCCAAGCAATCTTCAGATTGATGCAATTGAGATGAAAACAAAACGATGTTGCCAGACGAACCAACAAAAATGCTAAAAACCGAATGAATCCGCGAGCATATTCTAATATATTGAACGTGATTTGTTAGTGAGCGTCATTTAATTGATTAATTGTGTATCAAACAACCTCTACCGATAAAAAATTGTTACGTTACCTCTTTCATATACGTGTATGGTCACTGCAGAAGTCAGAAACAGAAAGAGTTTTGGCTTACATACTACGATATGTGGTCAGTCGTGAAGTGCTACAATTTGGAGGAGACATACCAAACAATACGTTATAGGATATTATACGGGCACCTACGTTTTTTATTGGTTTTGTGTTATAATAAACATTTCAGTACAGTTTTGCTAATTAGGTCGTATTTTAATATATATATATATATATATATATATATATATATAATTTACTTTAATAACTGAAGCATGCAGAAAGTGAAAATATTACTTGCAGAGACTTTGTTTCAGCATTTAAATTTCAAATTCCAGCGTTTACTCTTTTTTATAGTAATTCCCATCAAAGGAAAACTCCGAATGAAGTGGAGATGGGAAAGTAAACGGACATTAATTAATAACGATATTTTGGATGGTGATTTTGATTGTCCAGTGCGACACAGCTACGTTACTTAGTGTAGGCCTGAGAGATTGTGGTGTCCAGAGCAGGGTTGCTGGTTTATTCAATCCATGGTTTCGGTCTACCCTTTCGTAGGCGCAAATAAATAAAGAAAATGAAATTTTTTACCCTTCTCCGGTGACTGTGATTCGATACTGAATAGCTATCATGCATATCCTGAACAAATTCGAAAGAACGTAGAAGGGTTATTACTGCGAACCAATATTTGGTTTGATGAACTCAGCTAAACCTCTGGATATCTGCCAGTCAGTTGACGATTGGAATTCAACCGGATGTAGTGGATTGGACTGGAGTATTGTAATCATTATTGCTTTCTCTCACTATGGTTGGAAAGAAATGACCTCCAATCTTACCTAAGACAATTTTTTTTATTAAAGGGCTTTTTTATTGAAGATTAATTAGCCAACCTAATACAGAGGTGATAAAGTTTAGTTCTGACAGAAACTCAACTCTGTTTTTCAGCCCACAAAGAAAAAAAACAGACATAATACACTGGCCTCATGGATTACTTCGGTCGTAGTTTCAATGAACATCGCTATAGACCAAAGTTCCTCAATTAATTTCTTCAATGGTTCCTATTAGGAGAAAAGTAACTGATTGTGGTTCGTATCCCTTTAACGGTTGAGAACTAATAAAATATTATATCAGTATTATTAGTATTAACGAAGCAAAGGTTATATAGCATCAACGAAATCCTCAAGTGGGAAATGTTCTTTATAGTCGCATAAAATCATTAAATGAGGGAAAAATACTATTTACTAATATATACTGTTAGTATTTTTCTAACTAAAATTTTTTCATGACTATAGCCAAATGCGGACATAAATTTATTGCAATAAGCGGCGCGGTACCACACCAGGCGATGAAACTAGATGTGCGACTACCATGCTGCTTGCTGGTGGCCTGAAGTGGTTCGCAAAAGTGTCATGCTTGGTCTCTAGAGTAGGGTTTCCGTATTACTTAACTTCTAGCCCACCTGGGGTACTAATTCGTATAACCTTTCGTGATTCACATAAAAATGAAGTTGCCCTTATCAATAGGCCATATTTTAACCAATAGAATAATTCTGTTTTCAACGAACGCATCTGTTTCCTTTTTATTTTTATTACTGAATAATATAAGACATATTTGTTCTTGGCATTTGTAGGCGTTTTCAAAGATGCTTTTCAGTTAACTTGAACGAGTATTTTTATTACTATTTCAAAAACTGCTGAAGTTGACTGATACACAATTCAAATTTCATCGGTAATGTGATGAAAGAAAGTCAATGATTTGCTTACTTAAACGTGCGATCAAGTTGAGTTTTTTAATTGATTTAAAACAAAAAAAGTCTTACAATACTTGTGAAACTAAAATAATTATTTTATATACCATTTATTGAGTTAAGTTCGACTGTAGACTATGAATCCCTTAGCTGGGCCCGAGAAGATATTTTTCCTTGATGAATATTGATTGGCATAATAATTTAGACATTTAATACAATATAAAACGGACTAGAATAGGCTTCTATTAAATCATGCTTAATTACCTAATATCGAAAGAATAACTGCAAAAAAAGTTTCAAAATATAATATTAAAAAACAGATTTCTATTTTCCAATATAATCTCTCTTATTAATGTCTTAAAAACTGTTTCTACACTTCGATCCAAATTCCAGATACCCATCTGTAGAAAGATGCCTCATAATAACCGTTGCTCTAGAAGGCTAAAACTTTAAGTTGTATAGAAATGCTGTCATCGGAGTAATATTTGGGATGAGAATTTTAGAGATTCGGTTTTCAATGCATAAACAAATGATCTCTGGGAACATATTTTGCAAGTTTTTGAAAACTTTCATTCAGATGGAATGAATGTTTGCATAGCCCGAAGCGGAAGGAAGTGGCGGTTCTCTAGGGATAGAGACAGCGAGCGAACGAACGAGAGAGAGAGAGAGATTGACAAGCGGTACTAGAAACAGAATATGAAGTTCTCACAGTCACTAGCATGATTTCAGATATTCCGCTTTGCTTTCATAACCCATAATCCATCATCTGGCGGACATTTCCGTTGGAGCAGAAAGGTCCGCATTCTCTCGCGTTCCATCTCTGTCGGCACTCATACAAAGGAAGTAGAGAGATGCAGGAATAGAGGTCGCATCAGCTTGCCCACTGAAGATTAACGTGACGTCTTTCTTGAAAATTTTCTGACCAATTCTTGCAAAACATTATTTTATCGCAGATGTTAAGTGTACTGCAGTCGATATAGAATATGCATAACCCGAATTCTATTGTTCATATATTGTGGTATGCACACTGCGTTACATCCATGGTTTTATTTAAACAAAATCGTTTTTAATAACCAAAATCTATCTACGCTATTATGGAAATTCCTTGAGAAAAACCAGCTCTAGATACAACATTTAATTTTATCATTATATTCTTTTAACGGCTATTAATGGTCTTTTTTTCTCCTTCTCCTTATTTTCTTTCGTCTTTCTTTCCCCCTAATGCCACAGCATTCTAAATCCACTTGTACAATACGCAGTTTGCCTTGCTTTTCATAACGAGCATTATGCCAAACCACAGACAGGGCACTGCGTTGTTTCTGAGGTAATTTTCCAGCCATCCCCTGCATGTATATACAACACACTCGATACACAACATGCTTAAGCAACATCCAGAAGGTAATTTAAACTTCCTGAGATGCACTATTAAATAAATATCACTCCAAATTGTTTGCAGTAATGAAGATAAGATGGAGAAGGATCATTATTTATAACCTTAACTAAATAAACAACTCCTCAAGCACGCAGCGATCTTCTTTGAGAAACTGACCCAATCTACAGTACTTGAGAAGGCCACTATAGGCCTAAACGTGTGACTACAAATCACTCCGGAGCTCGGCTCTGCAGCTAGAGATAAGGAGACTGTAAAGTGCATCAGAACAGATTTTAATGCCCATTTTACACAGGCCTTTATAGCCATTCAGAGCTCTGGGGATAGCATTCGATCATACCGGCTAGGCAGTACACACTAAAAACTAGAGAAACAGACGTTAAGCTGTATTAAGTAGACTACAAGCCCTTCACATCGAGGTAGATCACCAAGACATTCCAGGTTTAGGGAAATAACTAGCACCCTCTTACTTTTATAGGATTCTAGACGAGTTTAAAGGCTGCATTTTTAGGCTGTTAAATGTCCCTCCCCCCCCCTCTCTCTCTCACTTCAAATGTCGTTCAAAGAAAGGTCAAGTGACAGTCTTTCACCACTTCTCAAATTCGACAGTTGTTTTTTTTCTCTTTTAAAAAATCGAATTATAAATAAATTATTAATAAAACTTGTACCATACCATTGATACGTTGAGTTATCAAGTAACTTAAAAACAACTTCTAAAATTGTTTTTCTTAAACAAGTTTTGAAGTTGTCTCAAGGCTTAGTAACCAAAGAAGTCCGATATTAGTAACTGTAGCTTCTCTTGATTGACGTAATTAACTATTGTAATGAAAGTAACGGTAAGCAAATGTGATATTATTTAATCCAAAATATTCCAAATATATCGGCTGTGTAATATTCGAAATATCTAATATAGTTCAGTGTTGTTAACGAAATAGAGGTCGAAGAAAGACACAGACAACCTAACTTTTTTTTTCTTTTTCACTGGCGCTTACTCAGTATATTTTTGTGATCTTTCGTACAACCTCATGCTCTACAGTAATAACATTCAAAGATCAGCTTTTCTCTTTCCTTAAAAACACAAAAAAGTCCAATCTGATCGAACACAATAAAGGTAAAAATCTGGCGCTGAGTCAGCTGTTTTTCATTCTTTTCGGTGTGCTAATGCCACTGTCTTTGTCTTGCTGTGATGCAAGGATCTAAATGCTGAGGTTTCGTGATTCACTCTTTCCTGGATTGCTCCTTTTGTAGGCAAAAATATCTCAACTGTACACAGCAAAAAAATCGGAGTTCCTCCTTCAGAATCAGAGACGAGTAGCGTGAAATTTTCTCTCCGGTGCCTTCAAACAAATCAATATAAAAATGCGCTCTCGAAGAATACCGTAATAAATATTCAGCACGAAGTTTCTTGATATTTCACTTGGGAACTTGACGTTTTAGTGATCATTGAATTATTTTTATAAAAAATAACAACTCAATTATATTAGCAGTCATAAAATGTGCTACTGAGAAACCCTTCCTCAGATTAGCAGTCAGAAAATGTGGTACTGAGGAAACCCTTCCTCATAGTTTCTCAGTTTTGATTATACAAGATTTTTGATTTAAATTTAGCTAGAATCGTCACTAGTTGAGTGCGCGTGTGTGCCAGTTTTTCGCATGTAATTTATACAGGAATCATCACTTCGGCTAAATACGCATGCGCAAGCTTTAATTGTTAAACTTTAGATTGTATGTTACTTTTATCTGTAGTACTGTTATTGCATTTTTGAAGGATATACAAAAGCATTTCATCTAAGTAGGCATGTGAATATTTCTTTTATTAAATGGGAAAGAGAAAAACAGATTTAGTTAATTAAATAAGATGAATAGCACTCAAAGATTAAACTGTTCGTAAACACGTGACATTTGGATTATATAAAAATAAATAAATAAATAATATAAAAAATCGACATTGTTATAGAGACAACCATGTTTTTTTTTTATTTATTTTATTTTTTTTATTTTTACCCCTCACGTTCAACAAAAATTCTGGAATTCGTCTGAGAAAATATCGTTTATTTGAATGCATTTCGAAACACTGTTGAAAAGGTATTGACGACATCAACTAATATACACACCTATAAAAAAGTTAGTTAATGCAGTATGCATGTAGTTAGAGTAAGAGGACTTTTACATATATTGTGGAGTGCAAACACTTGTGGCTCTATTAAAAGAAGTTGAACAGACTATTTCTTTCCGTTATGCACCGGCGAAACCTCAGATTCAAACATCAACAACGAGACCCACTGACGTTTAAAAAAAAAAAAAAAAAAAGAGGAAAGAAATTTCGGTCGTGAAAACGCGTCGAAAACGTGCTGACGAATCACGACCTACCCTTGCAAAGTAATATCTCAGTTAGGAGTGTCTACAAAGCGTTCCACCACTTCCGTCCTCTGTGTATCACTTTCAACACATTTGTTGCATCTCTCGCCTGCACGTCTCGCCTTCCAGACGCTGCGTTCTTCCCGCTGCGACACGATGCCTTTCTGCTTCATGAAGCCATGTACCAACGAGGGAGATGAATTTTCCCTTGAAATACTCTCCCCGTAATGACCTGCCGGTTGCTCATGACCTCTCGCAAAGGCGATGACTTTCTCTCTCTGTCAAAAGTGCATACGCACACCCGAACACGGTTTTTATTATTATTTATTTATTATTTTTTTTTGCACCCTCTCTGCCCAGTCCAGAACTTTCAAAAACTACACCATATGTTCAATAAATCACTCGTTGAATAGCCGTACTTACTTCCCCCCCCCCTCTAACGCCGCTCTCCCATTCCCCCCTCAAATCCCCCCCCCCTCACCTCGAGCGCCGTCAACAGTCGAAACACCGGGAGAGGTCCATTTGCACGATACATGGCTATCTCCTGGCAGTATCGTAAACCGCTACTCGTAGCGCAGAAGTATTCCCCCATTTTCTTTCCCCCCGTCCTTCTAGTTGATAGATGAAGAAACCTTGGAATTGTCTCCGAGCTCTCCAAGTTTCTGGTGACAAAAGGCTGCAGAGAACTCCTTTAATAGAGGGGTATGTCTTTCTGGTTTATTATTGCGCGGTCAGGCCACAAGTTATCTCCGGCAGTTTCTCAAGTTCCCCAGAGCAGATTATTAAAAGTAAGAGTTGATGTGCGCAGACGAAACTTTTGACTTTAAATTCGGGACAATAATTGCGAGCTTATCTTTTAAGAATGGCTATAAAAGAATGTTGATCGTATACAGGGAATACATATTCATTTTAATGAAAGTTAAATATTATTAAATAAAAATATAAAACTACATTTTCAAATCTTATACTTTTTTTAGGGCTTAAAATTCGGTTATATCTGATATCGTTTTATTTTTAATTTATAAGTGATGTCATAATCTCAGAATACTCAGAATTTACTCAGAATAATATTCATAATTGCATATTTATTGAGAGGATGAGTTTTTCGAAAACAAAGCAGTATATACAGACCGAATTTTCGCTTGAACTGGCGAATGATTACAAATGCTTCTAGCCAATTATCTAAGTGAAAAATATATGGCTCGCTTGACCGCCATATTCGTTATCTTTGTTGACAGGAGGCGGTAATCAGGACGTTGTTGTTATTACCATGAAATAAATTTATAAAGGTATCTTCGACAAATGATAGTGGAGAAAAGGCAGCAGTGGGAGAAACTGAAAACGCCTGAGAATGCTTGAACAATGATCCCTGTCATAACTTAATCTGTCTATATAATAAAATATTTGTTTTCTTTACTTCACACGAATGTAATATAAATGTGTATAGCTATTACTTCCAGCGTTCGTGTCCAACTTTTTAGGTTAGTTATTTTAGAATTTTAAAGCGAACATCTCTCATAGTTTTTTTTTTTTTTTTTATAATTTCGATAATAATACCTCATCCGGGATGTTTTATTATTCATGAAAATGGTCCATGAGGATAAGAGTTTAAGCTAACCGATAAGAAGAATGAAGAATTTCACAAAAATTGAAAACGATCACTTCTGCTTATTTGAATATTTTATTATTTGAAAATATTAGTAGAGTAGATAAGAAACTGTAATTCTCAATTAGTGGTCAGAAGCCATTACTCCAGTAGTAATCACCAATTGAAAATTATCTCATCTACCGCAGTAATAAGATTATGCTTCCGCCAAACTACTAAAACTTGACATTTAATCAGAGTTTTCTGGATGTGTTCCAACAGCAGACAAGGCTCACAATTAAAAAAATAAAAAAGTTTTGCAATCTTAGCAATAGTTTTATTTCCGATAATTCATCTCTCTCTTTCTCTCTCGTATTATTCCCAGGAAGAAAGTTTTTTTGTTGCCTTTAATATTAAAAAAAATCATTAATTTTCCACAAATTTCTCTCAACGCTGTATTTTGAATAGGGTGTGTAAAACTACTTCATTCTTTCTTTTTTCTATAGGAAAAGAATGAGCTATAACGCCATACAACTAATAAGAACGAATAAAATTTAATTAACATCCCACGGTTCGCATGTATTACATGTATGTTCAAGGAACCAAATTGTTCCCTGGTGTTTAAATCAGAATCAGACCACGAAAATAAAACAGAAACACTCAATCACATTGTAGACATAATAAACCCATAAATAGGTTTACGTTCTGTTCAAATGCATACAATAAAAACGGTTCATAATGAAAATTAAATGACAGTTTAGATTTATTTGATGATCTAACTACGTATGACGTCTTCTAGTCACATAGTACACAAAAAGTCTACAATCACACCAAATTGTTTGTTATCTCGCGTTAAGTTCCATTGCAGAGGAGATGAAGAAGAAGACTGGAACTTGATGTCATGAGAGGAGAATCATTTCGGAAGACAGCCTTTTACAAAAATTATCCCCGTTGAAAAACAATTTTTTTTTTTTTCAGGGTCCACATACAAAAAGCTTGAAATACTCATTGAATCTTAAAACAGAAAGAGAGATCATAACAAGCGATAGATACGTTGGCGCGAATCCCTAAGTTGTATTTTATATAAAATTAGAAGATATGGGATTAGAATACGCAACTCCTCGTAGAAAAATGACCGAGCAGTTAAGATGAATGAAATGCTGAGTTAAACCCAAGTGCCTCTGTAGGGCAGCCGGGAGAGTAATAATGTCCCTTGGTTGGAAAGACCTGGACGTGAACCTGTCTAGAATGAGAGGAACATTCATTTATAATCATCTTGCACTTAATATTTTGTAAGAAAAGTTGGTATTCATAATTTGCTAGGAGAAAGAACTGTAAAAATGTCAGATTTCATCGATATATTCAGTTTAGTCTGTGCTGTCTATCTTATTTTAACTGGGCCTTTCTGGAAAAGAAAAAAAACTTTCAACCCCCCTTTAATTTATCTTATCAGATGTAAATAAAGCTGTAAATGGAAGATTTATGTAGAGAAAGATTAATGTTTCAAATAAGAAAAAAAAAATCCTTTTTATTCCCCATTGCAAAACTCTAAAAAGTTTTTAGACCAAAATAAGAATTTGCTCAAAAGGAAAGAAAGTTTATCTTCATTACTAATTCTTAACACTTTCATTGCCAAGCTGAAAATTGGAATTTCGTGTGGTGGCCAAATTTTTTATATTTTTTTATTTAGTTAGCGGCGTCCACGCGATAACGCGTGATCGGCCGTTTGGTGAGAACTCGCATCGCGCGATATCGCGTGATTGGCAATGAACGTGTTAACAAAATGATGTAAATTTGTTCGCCTGTGAGTTCTGCATAAATAAATAAAAAAAAATAATAATAAATTCACGCAAGCTGATCTGGTCATGAACTCAAGTTGAGTTCATGAGAAGCTCAGCTCATGAAACGTAGAAACATATTTTATAAAACTGGTTACGATTTTAAGACAATTCGTAAACAGAGCAGCGTATGGATATCTCGCTGATCGCTCTCAATCAATGAAAATTATATCAGCACCACATTTTTAGATAATTTACTTATCTGTGCACTAAAATGCCAACCAATAAGAAGAAACATGAGCATCAGAAAAACATCTGTGGATGAAATTTGCAGTTAATAAGAGGTCGTAGATATATTGAAAGAAATAAGTCTGATGAAAGAATATTGATTATTCCATTCTTATTGAAGCAGTCCGACAAGTCTTAAGAATAAAACCATTTCCGAACCACACAAAATGAAGAAAGTCATCCAAAAAGCAACAGGCCGACGATAGATCATAATACCAGAGCTTGCTTAGAAGGCTTTTATTCCGAACCCCCACAAATTACCTTTAAGATGTCAAAAGTAATTGCGCGAGTTTTTTCGAAGTTTCCTCTGTCTTCAGAAGGACAACGTGAACAAAATCCCCTGTGAATCACTAGTGACGATATCTATACTGGCGGCATGTTTCAATGTAGTATAAAAATTGACTTCTGACGGATTTCTTCATTACTTTTTTAAAAGATTAAAAAAATAGTAACAACAGATGCTAAAAGCTAGTTTTCCTTTTCAGAAATTGGCTGAGGATGAAGGAATATAAATGCCTCCGGCAAAATTCTAGGACAGTGTGAAAGGTAAAAAAAAGTCACATCAAATTAGAATTAACTGGAAATAGATTTTTAAGAACAATTGGAGAGAACAGTATATCCTGGTATCAAGAGAATCTTGATATGATGTAAAGTGTAAAGAAGGAAGGAATGGATCGATTTCTTTCAAAACCAGAGGTGGAAGATGTATTTGGAACGGTTGGAAATTGCAATTAGAATGTCAGTTCTATATTTGTGCATTGGAGTAGAGTTTAGTCAACAGGCTCATATTAGCATACTATGTTCTTATGCTGTGAAAGAGCCTTGGTACATTTAATACACATCAAAGTCTACGTAAATGGCAGCTAACAAAAAATGCTTTTTTTTTTCCCTGTAAGACGATTTTAGCGAGTTGGTTGGAATAGCAGATAGCTACTCCAATAGAAAAATATTTTTGTAAAAGATTTGTTGTTTATAAAAAAGGAAATTATGGAGTCCCCATTTGACTAGATTCATTTTATGTTACTGGTTATATCGAACAATTTTTATATTATTAGATGATAAAGCCTCTGTAGCAAAATATTAAGTGGGAAAAAATTAAGGAAGTTAAGATGGTGAATATTTTAGTCTCCAAGAAAACGAATTCGGAAAATAGACGATACAGTCAATATTTAAAGAAACAAAGTCCAAAACTTAAAACGAGATTTACAGATTTAGGAGAGCATAGAGAGAGAAAGAGGAAATGACTGTAGCAAGACCAGAAAGAGAAGATTCGAGGAGGCGAGATGCACTCACCTGCCACATATTTTAAAAGAAAGACATTTAGAGTGAGTAATTAGTGCAAGTGAGTCCAGTATTTGGTTGAAGAAAGTAATTGCGTTTGAATTGAACTGAAGCGCAATAAGACTTAGATATATACAGGTGTTCGGGATAAATTTGACATATTTATAATTAATTATATTTTTCCGTAAGTTACATGTATTAACACACACTTCTCTTCATTTAAAAGTTTGGACCCTTCTTCATTCATATGCAAGATGTCAGAAAGGATGGATAGCTGGAACCCACCTGAATCATGGAAGAGAATAACTTGTATCATGATGATTCGTGCCCGCCATCAAAATAAGGATATTACGACTGCTGCCCAATGCTCCCTGAATACAGTAAAAACAATCAGGCATGAACTAGAGACTTGCAATGGTGACTACGAGGATGTAGCAAGAAGAAAGATCCCTAGCAGACGATCTGATTGCGTTCGTACAGCAGAATTCCTCGCAAATCTGCAGGAACAGGTGTTGAAGAACCCTGGCATTGGAATTCGGGCTTTGTTCGTGGAGTTGCTAACTGTAGTCAAGCCCTGGATAACAAGGGTAGCCAATGGTAGGCCGTATGTATGGCAGCAGGATTCGGCCCCTTGCCACACCTCTGGGAAAAGTCAAAAATGGTTGTCTGAAAATTTCTACGACTTCACCAGTCCAAATGTTTGGCCTCCAAACTCCCCAGACCTTAACCCCATGGATTATTTTGTATGGGGCGCAGTTGAAAAAGACACCAATCGCACTTCCAGTAATACAAAAGCCCAGTTAATGGATAAAATTAAAACAGTTTTTGCGGCCCTTCCCAGGGAGACTGTAGCATCAGCTTGTTCGAGGTTCCGAAGCAGAATTGAAGCTGTGATCGATGCTAATGGTGGTTATTTTGAGTAAATCTTGTTGATAGTATTGTAATTAACTCTGCCTGTAATGTTTTTTGTCAATTCATTAAATTTAATAGATACAAAGAAGATTTTCTTTTTCCTTACGAAACTGTCAAATTTATCCCGAACACCCTGTATATATTCATGAAAAAAAAGTATCAAAACTGGTATCAAAAAAATACCAGCTTTGATACTTTTTTTTTTCATGATTATTGAAAATAATATTTACAGAAGGTAACGTTTAGAACTGTTGAACAGACTGTGGGAGAAGAAAGACGCAGTGAAATACTCTTTGCAATTATGCTTCTTTTACCAACTGTCTTGGAATTGTATGCAACATGACTACTTGAAAGAAATATGTATACTTCTGCAGCCAGATTCGAGATATATGTTGATATTGATAGTCAATAACCGTGTCATTCTTTTGCAAATTCTGGAATTCTGGAATAATTAATGAATGGACATTTAGGCAACTCATGTCTTGAAAGATGAGTAAATACAGAGAATACAGTCGCAGCTTTTTTATTTCAAAAACCTAAGCAAGTTTTATTTTTTTCTGCTAAACAGTCAAATAGTTTTCTTCACGGCGGTGGAGGGGAGAAGTCATTGCAGTGCTGAAATCTGAGTAAGTCTAAGTAATCTGACTAAATAGTTTGAGTAATTTGAGTAAATTTGAGTAAGGAAAGTTAATAAAACGTTAGGTATATTGTCGTTCATAAATTCATTTAACTTTTATTTCATTAATTATTACTGAGTGTTTTGCAGTTGTAGAGACTAATTTACAATGTAATCATAAATAAATTATTAATTAATGAAAAAAGAACTTTTTTTTTCTGATAATTTCCTCCGAAATCCATAATTAAATTTATGTTAGATACTGACGATTGCCACTAAATATGCAAATATGTGATATAATTTTCAAGTGTTAAACACTGAAGATGTAAAAATGCTAAACTGAAATTCCTTTGTGCAAAAGTTACAGATTTATATTCAGATCACCGTGGTCTCGGAAAAAATACGTTTGTGGTACTCCATTTGGCGACTCCCAACAGACTAATGGGCTAACTCCTGCGTGTGTATATTACACTTCTAATATTAAAATAGAAAAGTAAAGATAATTTTGCTAAACATAGATTTTATTGGCTATGAAACCTTCATTAGGTATATCGGGAAAGATCCTAAAATATTCAACGATTGTAAAGTCCCGAGCCAGCTAATAATAGACGCACGTCATAGCCATCTGGATAAAAATGGTTTTCTTGACAGGTAGTCACATGTAAGCAAAATACAAGAGTGGGTTAGCTGTTTCCCTACAGTAAGCAGAAGTTTGGAATGTTTACAAATATTCACGCAAAGGAGATCCGTTCCGACGACATCAACAAGTAGAAAGAATGTAGCATTAGTAAATACTAAGAGATGCTGGAGATATATATATATCAAATGAGACAAAGTACATAACAAAAACATAGAAACAATGGGATTTTTAAGGGGGCTCTTTTTTGCAACAATAATGAATCAGACGGTCCCGAAACAGAAGCAACCCATGACGCTAGACGGATAGAAGAACGACTTGTAGGTTAGATTCCAGTTGCTAGCTAGAGTAACTTTTTCTACATCTATTTTCATGAAGGTCTATAGTTAGTTGATTATGTACTCAGGATAGTACGTTTTTCTTTTCCCCTCAAATGCTCAGCTTTTAATCCTGCAACTTAAAAAAAAATCTATCATAGAATTCACATTATAATACCAGTTAGTAGCACACTGTCATGGTGACAGTTTTCTGCTGTGCTTACGTCACATAAGTTTACTAGCAGTAAGTGGAAATGAGCTCAACTATTGGTGATGACTGAAGGGTGGAGACTAACTGATTTCAGAAGTTGGGGTATTACTCACTTCTCCCTTTAGAGAATGAAAGGCGTTTTACAGACCTCTAATATTCTATGACTTTGTAACGTAATACTGGAAGGATTGTTTCCATACTTAGTGGCACAGCAGACGGAACTATTAGTATCAAATTAGAACTAAACTACATAACATAACATATGGCGTCATTAAGTATTATAAAAATAATATATTTCTTTAAGGGTGAAAGATAACTGGAAAATACCTTCTTGAAAAGAATACGGAGGGAAGACCATCTTTCTCTTGTGGATTGATGTTCACAATTAAGTTGTTTCACTTGATTACTGTAAGGATAAAGGTAGATTTGGGATTTTGCTAATGAACATTGTATGCCAGTGATGAAAGGAAAGGAGTGACATTAGTTATTTATATTTATTATATTATTGTATTTCACTAAATGAGAAAAAAATCTTCTTGAATGGAAAGCAATTTTGATTAGTGAAGCCAATAAATTTCAAACTGGGGTAAAAAAAATGTTAATGGATAAATGGACATTACAACTTGGGTCTGTAGTCCAGTCATAAGTTGTTAGTAAAGAAAGAAAAAAGAAATTTTTCGATAACTAACGTAAAAATGGGTGTTGTTGAACAAATACAGTAGAATGCATAATGAATCCTAGAATTATTGAATTTGTTTGGAGTAGAATTTGCGAAAAAAGGCAGAGTTAATAATTTTCAATACCTTCAAAAACATACAAGCTGGTCATTAATAATACTCCAGCATAAATTCAATTGGAGCAGATAGAAATGTGAAATGTCGTGCTGCTTATATTATTACAACAACAACAACATTCAGGCAGATACAGGAGAATCTAAAGGGAATTTGAAGTAGCAAGCGATCACCTGTTTCTGCAAAGGGTAAAAAATGGGCAATACACAGAATAGAATATATATATATATATATATATATATGAGAACGTTTTTAAAGAATAAATTGAACTCAGCACATTTCATATTATAGACAAAAACATGAAATTAAATATTACTTGAAAGAAAAGTAAAACAGACTGAAAACATGTACCAGGCATGAATGATAGAATCTAAAGAAACGCTAACACTCAACAAAGAAAAGCATGTGACGAATTTATCTTCAAAGATAGGAAAATAAAAACTCCCCGGTGGACTCAAGAAGTTAAAGAGGTAGTGCAAAAAAGAAGAAATCATGCAGGATGTTCCTGAAAACAGAATCAGCACGTGCCCTTAGAGAATACTAAGAAAAATGTAGGAAAATTAAGTTATGTGTAAAAGTAGCGAAATAAAAATCAGGAAAGACTTTACAAAGAATACAAATATCATGACTATAGCGAAATTTTATGACCAACAAAAAAAAAAAAAAAAAGAACTAGAAGAAACTATCATAGAAGAAATCTAGGCTCGATCAAGGTATTGTGATAAAGAATATACGGATAATCCATCTTATGTTATTAGTATCTAAGTGTTGTAGGTGATATAACGAACATAGTTTAGCCCCGATGTAATATTTGAAAATTTAAAGTTTTTTTCTATCCTTCGTAAACCGCATTTCCTTTTATATAATATTCAATGAAAGTTGAATCGATAAATATATACTGATATTTTTGATAACAGTGTTATCAAAACAAAAAATCCATAATAAGGGGGTAAGGGATACGAGACAAAAGAGGCTAGGAACAACAACGCTGTAGAATTAATTGTAATCTCTATGGTAACAAAATCCACAGACTAGTTGTTCGCTTATTGTGGCTAATTTAATTTTTTTACAAGCCGAAGTGCTATTAACAAAAATGCATCAACTAATGCAATATAGAATTATTTAAACACTATCATAAAAAGAGTTGTTTATCACACACACACACACACACACACACACACACACACACACACACACACACACACACACCGAATACATTTTGCCCACAAAAGGTTGTAAATGTCTAGTACATTAGCACGTTGGCGGTGTAAGTTTTTTTTTCTTTTTAATATTTTTATATTTCTTATTTATTCTTACATAATCTGAAAGAGAGCAAACTAGAGTCTATGAATATTTATAGCGTATTTATAGCTTTAGGGTTGGCTCGGAATGCCAGTGTTCCTGATGTCCGTGGTTTTCTTTCATTTAAAAAGTCAAGTAGTAATACGGTTTCAATCCTTGGGATGTGTTATTTAGTGCTTTCTGACTTATATTCTTTTGCGTTGTTTTTCTTCTTAGTGGATTTATTAAAGTAGTCGACGATTAGGATATTGCCCTCTCGAAATTGTTCATATAATCGAGATTGTAGCGATCTAATAGTTGATACAGAATACAGCCAGGTTAGACTTGCTTAATTGGGATTCTGAAGAGATTCGCTAATTTGTGGTTGTTATAAAGTTATTTTTAAACATGAAACGTCCTTATAACAGCCACAAATTCCACAAACCACAAAAAGAGAGGGAAAACTGCAGGGTTTTTGCAAGGTATTTGTATAATTGATTGTGGATCTAATCCGTAGTAATACTATATTTAGGGAGCTCTGGTTTATCTTCAACAGATGTAGAAAATTTATGAGCATTTATAAACTATGCTAAGGTAACGGATTTCTTCATGCAATAAGGACGGTAAAATCCGTAATCTAAGTAGTTCTTTATTCGGCGTGTGATATATTTTGGTTTAATATAGTCGTTTAGTTTGCGTTAGATTAAGAAAATTTAGAGTTCTCTTTTCGTATAAGGTTAATGACGTACTTCGTCTTTATCCTCAATACACAGACATCATCAACCTGTCAGCCATAGAATGAAGTGCCAGAAAGGGGGGAGGGGGAAGTAATATACTAACTCGAAATGTGCCAAGAATAATTCATCCAGTTGGCTGCTGATATTCAGGCCCCATCGAAAATCCATCGGACTTTCGATGGATCTGAATATCAGCAGCTAATTTGAAGTTTGCTGAAATTACTGAATTAATCACAGAAAGAATGTCAGTGGGCATTCATTTAGTAGAGAACTCAGAAACTGATCATTTAAGAGTAAGGAGTTTGGGGGAAGTCGATTTAAGTGTATGAAGAAGCTATTGAAGGAGGTTAAGATGTCATTGTCGTCAAGCGGAAAGTTAGATTTTTCTTATCTGTATTTTTATCATAAACCTTCAGGTGGCCAATTTATTAAATGATATCTATATTTAGATAAAGACGATATAGAAGTATGTTTCTATGAGATGATGGAACGTATTGTATAGTCTGATTTATGGGTTTTAATATGGTCCAAAATGCTGAGAGGACAGATTGTACGTGACGTAATTTTTTCATTATATTTATATATTTTTCTTGGTTTTTCACTGAGGTTAGGACTGGATCAATGACTATTATTTAATATATATTTTGGCCATTTATAATATAGAGTATTATGTTCGGGTAATCATTATTGGTTAATATGATTATCCGAACAGAATACTAGTTCTGGTTATCATTATGTAACCAAGTTATCACTAAGTAACCAACAAATTTATGTTGGTTACTTAACCTGCGCCATTTTATTATGCCGTGCTTCTGTTATGAGAATTTGTTATTGATTAGTGATGCGTATTGTTAGAAAAGTTTGCATTAATTTTGATTTGGAAGAGATTTAAGATATTTTTGATAAAAAATTTTTCTACTCTCTGGGATAAATGTTTTTCTATGGATAATGGCGAACTTAAGTATATCATTATATATAAGATATGTATTTAGGATCTGTATATTCAATTTTTGATCATTTTCAAGATCATTTTCCTTATACTGTTTGTGATGTAAATCAAATAAGGGGCATCGCGTGTTTATGAAGTGTATTTGGGCAAAAGATAAAACGATAGTTGCTAAAAGGGCAATTACTGAGAAATACACAAATATCTAATGGCCATTTTATCTGAACATGAGATTTATGTTGCTCCTATTGGTTTCTATAACTACATAACAAGCTTAATATTTAATAGCAAGCTTAATATTTAATAGTGTACCCTAAGTAATCTTCCTTAATGACTACTACACGTGATTAAGGCATGTTACAACTGATTATTATAAGCATTTGAGCTTTGAATGGTTGAAGCATTGATTATATATATTTAAAGTTAATTGAAGAAAGGATCTACCTGAAGAGATTACATAGTTGGTGAATATGATTATTGGCTTTACTGCTTCTTCTTTTTAAAGTTGGATGGTAACAGATAATTAGGAAACGTAACAAAGAAAAGTAAAATAAACATTGTCAAGTTCAATTCAGTAAATGATATTGAATAATATTTTAAACGTATGTCTTTTTATGTTCATGGTTGTCTATTAGCATCCAACTTTAAACAGAAGCAATAAGGCCAATGATCATGTTCAGTAACTACAATCTCTGAAGGTAGGTCAATTCTTTGTTATCCTTTGATAAATAGATGCCAAGTCTATAATGTTTATTAATATTCAATTATTACTTAATCATACATATTTGAAAGTAGTATAAGAAAAATTACTTGTGCTTCATAGAAGCAACAGAACTTCATGTTCAGAAAACAAAATAAACTAACTCCTCACCCCCCCACACCTTTTTATAAAAAAAAAAGACGGAAGTATAGAAGAAAAATAGGAGCAATTAATTACTTGTATTTTATTCATAATATTTAATTTTATAAAATTAAACTACCATAAGAAGCACTTTAGATTCATAAGTGTGATAGTTTACGCCCTCTTTCGGCAAGAAACAGATAATGCACATCGAGGGTCATAAGTAAGATCCAATCTCTTTTCTTGATTATAAAAGTACTATACATACTTTTGTCTTAATGCACATCATTGTAGAAAAATCCAACATTATAATTATACGTGTTATGGCAGCTGGCATTTAAATTTTAGAGCTCTTATTAGAGAGAATCGGGTATTTGACCGCTAGCTTTTTTATTTTATTTTTTAAACCAAGAAATGACAACAGATTTCTGAAAGTTGCATTCAATATGTTATCTTCTCGTAGACTAAGGACTACAAATTTTATCTTGACATTGTTTTCTTTTCTATGCTGAGAAGAGTCTCTCAATCTTTGCGTTCACAGGTTTGGAAACGATCCGCTGTTATGCTCTTTCATCAGCAAAGTTGCCAATTAGCTTGGATTCTACGCTAGTAAATTTCAGTTGCGAAAAAAAAAAAAAAAAAAAAAAAACCCCGGACGGCAACCTTGTCTCGGACTGTGATAATACTTTACGTCGAGAGGTCTAAAACTGATAGATTTCAAAATATCTGAATATGCGAATTTGTGCTGACTTTGGAAAATATGCACGGTCAATTATTTTCGCACAAAACTGCTGTTTCTTAGCATTTTCAATAAAAACATTGGCTATTTCTACTGAAACATGAAACACGTAAATATCGCTTTGACGTACGTAATTTGTAATTTCTATGAACGCTGCTGCAATGACTTGGCCACTACCATTCCTCTCTCTCTATATATATAACATAACACATATATATACGAGTTGTGTTATAGATCATCTAACGCAACATTAATATATCATATATGTAACAAAATTTGAGCACAAAATGTGTATGAAATCATTTCACACAATACCTGAGATATTCTGCAATTTGTGGAATTATCTCTTACATAATAATTTTAACAACTTCAATGAATTACATCGCTACTATTTGGGGAATGAAGTGTCGTCACAGCGAGAGCATATCTTATGACGTACATAGTCATAAGATATGCTCTCGTCACATAGTGGATTGTGACATGACAGATGCCCTACTTGGAAGGATAGATGGATCAAATTCAGAATGAGTTGCTCATAACCGACGGTGTCCCATCAATGCACCAACTAATTTCACCCATAATCATTGGCGATGACATTTTGCAAAATCGGAAGCACGTCTGCACAATCAATAGTCTGGTAAACAATTTACAAAACAGACATTTCTACTTGATTCAATCATCTTTTAGACAGCGAACATATGTAACCCTAACACAAGAAAGTACGTGTTGATTCATCCAGATAAAACGCAAGATAAGGAGCTTTAATTTCAACAACTACGTAATACAAAATTTCCGCGCTCATCTTAGAGACAGATGGTCACTAACGGCAGAGTCCGAATGCAATAGCTCATCTTTTAAAACAAACCTTACTGTTTCGATCAGACATGGTTTGATGAGATCATTCCCACCTATGAGGTCTTTTTTTTTTCTTTCTTTCACATTTTGCAATGAGAAGAGCAATACGGGGATGCCTTCATTTGTTTATGCAAAATGACCACTTAAATTCAAATGGACTAATTTGAACATTCGTTGAAAGAATTCTCTCTCTCTCGTTTCCTGGAAACCTAAACTCGTTCTTTCGAAATGTTGCTTCAATTTTCTAGATTTCGTACTCTCCAAACGGAGAACGTTCAGATAATGTATCAAGCATTTTCAGTTGATTTCAAAATAATGCTGGTGAAGTTCCATTTGAAAAATATTTCTGGTTAATGTCTTCTTTCCATGGTTGATGTGAAAAATTGTTCAATAGATTGTTACTATAATATTGACATTTTATTAACATTTCACAGATTATAATATGAAAAACGAAAGAGAATTCTTTGTCAAATAACTAAGCCATTTAATCCGACTTAATTCAACTGGCACTTAAACACTTTAATTGACATTTTCAGTTGATTTGTATGAAATTTGCTTTAACTGACATTTAAAAGTTGTAGCAAAATAGGCAGTTATAGTGGCTATTCCAACTTTTCATATAAAGAATCTTATGAGTGCATTGTAGGGTGTATATTTTGTCTCTGGTGCGTATTCTTCAGTGTAATTTTTTCCATTGTTAGACTAGTTCAATATTAAGTGATGAAAACATTTTTTTTAAAAAATATTGTTATAATTCCATTGTTATTGACAAAAACTTAAAATTCAAGCCGGAGGAGTAAGAATAATAATTCCCTATCTTAATAAAGTTGAATATAAGTTGGTGTTTAGGATCATGATTGAAATTTATTGTGTCGTTTCAGGTGGACCATTTTCATAACAGATTAGGAAAAATGATTTGGATTTAACTCTTATGAAATTCCTCTCCTACCGAATCATAAATATCTATGTCCTTAGCAGGATTCTCAGCCTTGGTTTTGCAAAAAGTTTGCACTATACATTCAACACTTAGTATAATTTATTTAAATATTTTACAAAGAAAATATTAGTTTCAATTAATACACATCCTCGTATTAATAATCCTCGCTCCAAATTAAAATAAATAAATTATAAAAGAGGATCCACACCCAAAGCCACTATCCCACATTTTCAAAGAGGCTTGTTGCGGTTCTAGTGAATAATCATACATTTCACTTACCTAATTTTTAATAATGCAAGTGCAATACTTTTCCTCAAAACTCTACGAAGTAAATCATTGCACCATTAAAACATTTCAAAAAGGTTCGCAAATAAGCTCATGCTCTGTGGTTCCAATAGAAAAGACGGTTAAAATGGAATGACTATGTAAATCCTGGAAACCACATGCGGTGTTCCTCTGTTGCCACTTTGCACAGATTACAGAACTTTGCCATAGTTTCGCAACGAGTAGAGAGTAACATAAATTAGTTGCCCATCTCTGTCGTTTCTAGAAGTTATTAAACTCTCTCTCTCTCTCACACACACACACACACACACTGAGAGAGAAAGCTGATGAAACCAGGCACGATGGATATTTCGCCGGAAGCTAAAGTCATCTTTTCCGGAGTGTAGCGCATGCAAACATGTCAATATTACGAGCGTCGAGCGACGCATACACCGAATAAATTTTGTCCGCATTTTACAAAACGGGAACTAATGTAACCCACTTTCATCCGGGGAATTTTTATATTTATCCGGACCGCAAATCCATAGCTGTCTTAGAAAATAGCAGAGGGAAATATCATTATGCAAGAAGACATATTGAAATGTCAAGTGTTCTCCCAACTCTTGTGTCAGAGTATAAATCCTGGTAAAAGAAGCTAGTGAGGCTTAAACTGGTGTGCTGGGCTGGAGTTGTTTTAGAACAGTATAGGGTAAATAAGGCCAACACGTCTGTGTGTGTGTGCAAATTGCTCGCCTTCGGAAGGTTACTTTTGAAATCAGGTAAATTGGACTTTAAAATAGAGGGGGCGGCGTGGGATTGATGGAGAGAAGTCAAGTAACTATGCACTAGTTGAAAAGCGACATATAAGCTTTTCATCCGTGTTTAAACCAAGTTAATTTTGAAATGCGGTGTTTAAAGAGACAGACAGTTAAGTTTTGTACAAAAGTCTCCCGTTTCTAACAATCCCAACCGTTGTTTATGTTATCCGAACGAAATGTTACAGATCATTAACTGCCTGCCTCTTGGGTAAACAATCTCCGATATCCACCCTTTCCACACACATACATACGATGGTTTAACCTTATATCTGTACTAATGGTTGAGTTACTAGTTCAAAAAAAGTTTTCAGATTTTTTTTATATATTTTTTTGGTCCGCAACGATCCCCAGGGGGAGTGCAAGAAGACGCTATTGCTATCAATAACGACTCCCAACCTCCGTAAGAACTCGACCACTTAATTGCATCACCTGTACGAGCTAGTGACCTTTGCTGAGTGAGAAGAAAGAAAAATAACGAACACAAAATGGTCTGGATCCTTTCACTTTATTGTTTTGTTTTTGGAAGTCGAGCAAATAATTGATAGCTGAGTTATTTATGAGAATTAGAAGAGTAAAGAATAATAGGATCTAAAACAGGAATTTAGCAGAAGGAATGTTTTAAATTGCAACAAAATACGTTTTACTTATTCTACTCAAGTAAAATCGTTTTCTATCATTGAAACGAATTTCAAATTAAGGAATTGTTTGGTTGACTTATTTAGCATGATTTCTACAACTGTCAATTTATATGTTAATTTTAGAATATATTTAGAATGAATTTATCAAAACAAATTGTTATTTGCACTTTATTAGCAAGTGTGTTTAACAGAAATATTTTCAAAATGCTTTTATAAAGGAGTGTGCACGAGACTCTGCAGTGTTCTCTGTGGCTTCCAAGAGTTCGTCAAAAATATTTAAGGTTGTAAATATTTCCCTAAAATAGCTACACTTTAAATAAGTCTTCATTAATTTTATGATCGTAAAACTTGGAAAGCTGATGCAGATTTGGCCTGTAAGAGAATAATGCCACAGACTCTCTTCCTTCTCTTTCGCCCTCCAAAGCAAGTTCACTACTATCCTAAATGCAGAGTTCGTTCCTTCCTTTCTTTCCCAGTTACCTTATTTGCATGACAAAGTAAAACTAATGAGACAACATCAAATTAGATTCCGGTAGTTTTAATTCATTGAAATGCGCGCGCTTCGTATCAGCTCAGTAGATCTGTACAAGGCAAGAGATTTTGCTCGTTTCTGCAAAAGTCCAGAGACTTTTAGAATAAAGTTTATTGAACTCGAAGTAGTTATGTTGAAGTACGATGTCTGTTCTTATTAAAACGTCAGGCCAGGATAGCCAATTATGACAGTCGTCTCTTAAAAGAAAGAAAGAAAAAAAAAAACTACATTAAATTGCTTCTCTCTGTGCCACTAAAGTTTACTGCAGTACGTGTTCTTTTCATTTATGAAGATGTCATGAAAGTATTTCTAATAAAGAACTTCTCCCCCCTGCCGATAACGTTAGTTGGTCTCTTAGGGAGGTCGGGAAGTTTTCTGACGGGTGTTCTGGTTTTTAACCTTTAAAATACGCGAGGTACCATTTAGATAAGAATATCAAAAAAGGAATAGGCTGTATCTTTCTCTGTTATTATATTTAGAAGAATTAAAATACATTAATGATACAAAAAACGACCATTTTTGTGCTTAGCTTACAGTTTATGTGAATATATATATATACAATAGCATCGAAAAGCTTGAGCATTGGAATGTGATACAGTTGACTTTGTGAGTCGTAAAGTGTGGTATGTTCCCCTGTCTGAGTAGCAGAGTGATATTACCAGTTAGTACCTCCTAAAACGATGCGATAACACAGCGTGAATGGGATAACTTTGATAAAAAATGGAAGGCCAAAATGTTTACAATGGAGCTACGTCTAACGCAATGCTTACTTTATTGCTTCGTGAGCGTTTTTCTTGAAAAAATTATCAGTTTTTCCCGAGGACATATTCCTTATATGGATATAGAATAGTATCAAAGACATAAAGTCAACATCACGAATGTATTTCCACAGTGTTTCATTTCGTCCCAAGTCTTCGACTTGATCTGACTGTATTTTATACTGTATTATATATACATAAATACATCAGTTTTGAAAGAACGAAGGCTGTTATTTGTACTGACATTCAGAATAATAATTTGCAATATCTTAATTATGATTAAAGTAGAATACCGTTAATATATAGGTATATATTAAAGGAGAAAAGAGATTTTGGAGAAAATATACATAATATAAATGAAACCGAAAACATTTAAAATTTTATTTGCTACCAGATTTTGGTCACGATGATCTAACAATTATTTAAACAGATTAAAATAAACATAAAATAAGTTATATTGAGAACCTTGAAAAATGAGGGCTGCCAGTGGGAAATCAGTTCAACTTTTCATTTATGAAAATATTTTCGAAGTTAAAATCTGTGTCATGAATCGCCCTCTTTCTACCACAGTGTGACTTTAGCTGTCATTGCACCAATAAATCCTTAATCAACCAACCAACTCTCTCTAGATTTGAATAGTGACCGAAATCCAACGTGTTCATCACATTAAAAAAAAAAAAAGAAAACTAATAATACTTAAGATATTCAAAATGGGTCTAACCCTAGTAGCTGTGGGAATATCTCACAGATACAGCGATTAAACCAGGAGAAGACCGCTCAGGAGTGAATGAACTGGATAAGGAGCAAAGATATGACACCCACGCTCTTCTAAGAAAAGGCCAAGTCGAGATGCATCACTTTCAAAGTGCAAACATTAAAATCATGAAAAGTGAAATCGGAGAAAATTCTCTTATTCCGTAATATCTTTTTAGAGTATTTATTAGTTTCGCCAAGTTCGAGCTACTACCATTAAAGGGAATGGGCTTTCAGAAACGGAACTTACGCAGCGCACCATGTAGTGGTCTCAAACGAGAGTTTATTAAGATAATAACAGGACAGTAGTATTAAAGATCAAAGCAGAATAAGTATTTCAAGTACCGCATTGAAAACTAGTGTCTATACAGTTTTAACTTATTCTGATAGCTTTCTCAAGTTCATTCGTTGTGTACGCTACAATAACAGTTCTGTTTGTTCGCTGGAAGAATAAGCTGATTAAATAATTGTAATTCAATGAGAGAGAGAGAGAGATGCTTTGCATGCGAAATCTGTACAAAATATGCTTCGTTCAGAGAGTAATATTATTTTCTGTTTATTAATATTACGATAAACAATATTAACAATAACATTGTTAAACAACAAACAATATTAATATTGATAAACAATAAACAATATTAATATTGATAATCAATATTAATAATAACATTGTTAAATAATAAACAAATATTAACATAACATTGTTAAACAACAAACAATATTAGTATTGATAAACGAAAAACAATATTAACAATACCATTTTTAAACAATAAACAATATTAATATTGGTCATTGATAAACGATAAACATATTAACAATAACATTGTTAAACAATAAACAATATAACAATAATAGATAATAATATCGATAGATTGAATAGCATGGTGATTGTACTGAACAATGAAACCACAGAAAATTATAAGATGTGATATTAGGCCTTCATGTTCTAATAACAGTAGATTCTACTGGTGTCTACCATGTGGCAGAGTAGTCATATTTCCGCTACCAGCAGCATAGAGTATGTTTTTTTTTTAAATTTATGTGGCTGCATTAAATTATATTAAGAACGAAACAGATGATGCTGTTTAAGTTGGCGTGCTACGCACATCGGAGTTCTAGTAACTGATAAATAAATTTGCGCTCTATTCAAACAAAAGGAAAAATCACTACAGCAAGTAGAATGCATTAATATATCTGATAGAATAACTATTTTAGTAGGGGAGAAAAATCAATGAAAAGTGGGAACAGCGGCGACCCCATTGTTTGTTTTCGCTTTGAGCTGGCTTTCTGATAGTTAAATCCAAATTACGTAGATTTAAATTGATAGGAAAATGTGTGCATGCCTACCCAAGACCGATTTTTTACGCTTTAAAAGACGCAGAAATAAAATGCCCTTATTTTGCGTATGACAGTGGTCATTACTATGCTTCAATGAAAGCAATTTGCGTCATATTCTTGTGAACAGCGCACTTTTTGTTCAAAATGAAAGACTTCAATCAATCTACGCTTCTTCATGTCGTACATCTAGTACCGTTGTGGAAGAACTAGAAATTCTTTTCTGTCTTTGTAGTAATCAGTCGATCAAAATTCATTCATGAATCAAAATTCTTGGTGCTTTCCGGGTTATAAAGTTTCCGTATTAAAAAGAAATAAATTAAAATGAAAAAAACAAACAAACATATACGAGCTAAATATTCCCAAGCTATAATTAAAGATAAGTTAGGCATACCTGTACGAATACGTAATCATTATAATTAAAATTGTGAAAATTTACGTAACAATATGTTATCTGTCTGGAATTGTATTGTTGTTTCGTTTTGCGTATAAAATGCAAAAATAATATCTAGCACGTGTGCTAATAAAATTAAGTATTAACGCTAATTAAATTATGATAATGAAAACTTAAAATCTTCTGACATAACTGCACTCATATTGCAGCTAGAAAACGTTACCGGCATCGGCAGTCAAGAAAATCAATGTTAACTATATTTTAGTTCCACAATGTGTTATTCGAAGTTGTTACTTTCCTTTCTTGGCTAAGTGTGTGTGTGTGTGAATGATAACTGAAAATATGCACACAACTTATACAATAGAAAGAATATAAATTGGATCATTATTAATAGAAATCTCAAGGTACGCGGTCTCCTTGAATTCTTTTCCAAAAAAACGGTTGCAATACGTCATATGACGTCACATCCGCTGGCAGTAGACAGCAATCTTTTTAGAAGCTTCGAACTCTCGAAACCAAAAATATTTTACCCTGCTTTCATACGAACAGCGAATTCCTTCAGCACAAAAGGGTCGATAAGAATTTAACGGAAGTAATATTATTCCACGTGCTTACAGAGACCTCTGTAATGTGAGGGACGAGCCTAACGACATACACAGTTCGTTGGTAATTTTATCTTAAAGTTCGTGACACATTAAGAAAGCTCTAAAAGTCAGCCTAAATATAACAAAACCTCATCCGTTGAATCGACGCACCTCTGACCCTCGGGCTATCTCCATTTGTTCTCATTAGATAGCGTAATAGATTACGTGACTCGGGCTGGTCCTTCAGTACTTAACGCTGCGGGAGTGAATCTAAAGTGAAAGCTGAGATCCTCGGTATTGCCAACTAGAGGAGCTAAAAATAAACTTACGATGACTGTTTGAAGAACATTTTCCCCCCTTCCGTATCCTCTCCTCTCCATATAAAACAGCCTTAATAATTAGGAAAGTCAGAGGATGCATCGGGGCTTCGTTTCTGGGTTATGTCTTAATACTATTCGGAAACCCCATTTTCAGTGATAATTGGACTGTATCAGTGAGACGACGAACTCGTTTCTTCTGGGCACTGTCATGGTCATGTCTTATCTCCGCGAGAACTATATTTGTCTACTGTCTGTTGAACAAAAATGGAGTACGGACATGGAGCAAATAATTTCACTTTTAGTGGTAATTCTAGGTTTAGTGCACCACCATTCGTTACGATCAGTTAGAAGTATTTGGAATCAGCCGCGCATCAAACTTCTAGGTTGGTTTAGCATGTTTTCATTCTTGTTCAGTTTCCTAACAATTGAGTGAATTAACAATTCAAATCTCAATTGAATTTCACAATGAAACTCGGTTTTTGAATATAATGAATAACCTTTGTTTGCCATAATGTTATACGAAATCATACACACTGTTTCGCTTTTATAAAATATTGGTTTCTCTTCTTAAAATATTCCCATTATACTCTATCAACACTAATAATAAATACTGTAATATAGCCGAAATTTACTGTCTCCATTTCTACTTTCGACGATGTTTTGTCACCATGGCAACGGAACAATGGAGTACAATAATGTCATGCGTGGAGCGTGGTTATCACTGCAGACAAAAGAAGTTATGGTTTCATTATCCATTATCTACACACCCACACACACACAAACGTACCTACTGATAGGCACAGAGCTGTACTTTAGAAAATCGATGTACGCAATTTATCACCGATAGAAGGTAAAGACAATAGTCTTTTATACTGATGCTGTAATATTTGACTGAACGTGTTTCCTTCTTTGAATCATTGCGCTGGGCCCGACCAGTGCGTATGTAAGGATCATATTCAATTTCTGAAATGAATAGATTGGATATGCATTAGGAAACGCAGCTGTTCAATAAAATATGCTGAACTTCTATATGGTCGTGAAAGGCTAACTTTCATGCGATTGTATACACTTGAAATACTTCACTGATAGTTTCCAAGTCGGTGTGTGTATGTGCAATTCATTCAATGGTTCATTATCTTAACGATTTGATGTATTTCTTATGATTCAATTCATCCTCATTGGGCTTAATACTTTTCCTAAACGAAATTAAAGATAATAGTCTTTCCCCATCTTTATTTCCTTCCATTCCCCCCCCCATCTCTCTTTCTCTCATTTGGTTCTACGCATTTCCCACTCCTTAGTTTTCATCATGAGCTTATCTAATTCATTCGATCAAAGTTTGTTACTAGCCTCACTTACTGATCGATCCGCCTCCAATGACAAAACGTCCTACCCTATTTACAAGAGGCTAATTTACCTCTGTTATTAGAAGTGGAAACGGTTATTTGTCATGTATAATGACCGTACAATGACACAATTAGTCAGATCCAGGAAGAAACGTTTATCATGTTGAATCAATTTCGAATGTTACCTCAAAGAAATGGCGACCTCTCAGACGTTGTGTCATTTATAATGTGTTGGTTGGTAGTGACGTGTGTGTGTGTTCATCTCGAGTGCATTTTTATTGCTATTTTTTCTATCGTTTCTTAAGATAGACAGATAGAGGTTGGAATGATGGAGTCTATGACCAAGCGATAATGACTAGGTTCCTTTCTATGGTTGCCGAGAGAGAGAGAAAATCATCAACATTTACATTTCCTCTCTTTTATCCTTCTTGCAGTGGTTTTCCAAGAATATTTTTGCACTTAATGAAAAAAAATGATCTTGTAGAGTGACTATAATTGAAATGTATTTCTCGATCAACTGATCGGAGCCGCCGTAGCTCAGTCAGTATAGACCAAGCCCTTTGGTCGTAAAGACGTAGGTTCGATTACCATCAGTGACGTGAGGAACCTTTATCTGGTCTGTTTCGACTAAAGATGAGTTAACCAGTCTCATACGGTGGTGGAGGGTTTCCCTCGGTAACTCGGGTTTTTCATCCCTCAAAACAGGCAGATCGGTCCCGTGAACACACACACGGCTATAGTCATAAAATATATGTCATAAAATACGACGGATGTGATGTAATACCCTATGAAAGCAACAAGCAAAATACATAAGAAGCACGAAATGTGTAAGCTAATGTCTTTGTGTTTCTCTAAAGATATTTTTTATGTTAATCTCACCCACCAATAGCTAGTACATTAGTATTAGTATTAATCTAATATAATATTTTTTTTGCAAGCCACTTGAGGCCTACATGTAGTACAGGGGAGGGGGTATCACATTGAGCGATGAAATTCACCTACCACTTAAAGAATATTTGCAAGCAGCCATATCCGCGATGTTCTAACATGGTAAGCGAATAAACTATTCTGCCAACCCAGACTGGCAAATTTTATGCTGTTGTATAAGACATTTTATATTGTTTATAAAACCTAATATTTAAAATTATGCTTTTTTAAAAAATTATGTGATCAGAAAGGTTTTCTCCCCATCTAATGGGGAGAAAACATTGACGAAAATGCATTATTTAATACAATGATGAATTCAAGGAGAAGCATTTTTCAGAGATGGGAACAGTCAGCTGGATTTCGTAACAGGGATTTGAACGTAGACAGTACCTTATAGAAAAATAACATCGGGAAAAAAAAGTCATTCAAAAGGACCAAACAAAATTATAAGTAGGACGCAAATTCCTATTTTATCGCGATCTTCCATTTTAAAACCACTGTTATGGGCGTTATAAATAGAGAAGAGATATATTAATTATTCAAATGCTGTCACTTATTTTATACCACTATCCATTGGAATGTAATTATTTATAGACGTCAAATCTCACAGGAGGGCAAGCAAATACTTCTCTCTCTTTCTCTCGCTTTCATTGCCAGCCTCTGTCAAAGAATTTTAACCTTTAACTTCACCCATTTGGAATCGCGGCAGGTTTAGACCTGTCTGCCAGGTCGCGGTTAAGGCGTTAATTATATTTACTACATACTGGCTGTTTACATTACAACAACACCTAAGTGGGAAGTGCAAGAGGGAGAGACGCCAGAGGATAGCTAAGTTATAGCCGAGCCAGCGAACTCCTATACTGGAGGTTGGACGACGTTTATAGGCTATAAAAGGAAATGGTCTGTCGTTTGTAGCCTTGAGCCATGGCAGAGAGATGAAGCGCTGGGCTCTGTGAACACCAAACGAATGTTCCATGTCAAAGCAATGCAGCACAACCTAGAACCGTGGGCTGTATAGATGTATTGATGTGGTAGGAGCATGCCTTGCCCTAACCTTGACGTTGCAAAAACAGAAACTAGCCAAATTCCATTGGAGACACTGTGATTGTTTCCCTATAGAACAAAAACGGATCGTGTTTAGAGAACGAAAAAACTTTACTTTATGTTTAAAACACAATGTTTATCTTCTGAAAAGTTCTTGCTTTGTTTATTAATGTGCGTTGAAAAATGAATTTGATCTATCAGAAGAATCGAAATGCTATTTTTAAACAAGCAATCAGAATACTGTTCTGCGTTTCATATTACTATATTATAATATAGTAATATATTTTATTACTAAATTAAAATAATTATTGTCAACTTTTCCTTAAAGAATAAGAGCTGACACCGTATGGCCAATGTAAGTGTGCTTTAGCCTATTTTTTTTACATTTTTTTTAAAATCAATTTTCATATATGTTTGCATTTTAACTTATTTTTTACGCTTTTCGCAATCCCTATTCTAGAGACCAAATACATTTTCAAGCCACTTCAGGCCTCCAATAAGCGGGCCGGTGCTATCACACCCTGCGATAAAATGCATCCCCCACCTAATAGGCCCGACCAGTATGTATCTAACCGAAGAAAATTAAGTTAAGATAAAATGACTCGAATTAGACCCCAATGGCGTTCCATACTTCATAATTCAAGACGTTCCGTTTCCCATAGCTAAATTATATTTTAAACATTTTTTTTCGTGTTTCCTTCAATAGGAACAATGTATAATGACTTAGCAACTGGCTCAATGTATACCAATTTTGTCCTAGATGAGTTACATATCTGTGTTCATAAATATATATATATATATATATTTACGAACACAGATTGAAGATTTCACATTTTTGTATCAGAGAGAGAGAGAGAGAGAGAGAGAGAGAGAAAGATAGAGAGAGATTTAACTGTTCCGAATAGATAATAGCTTCATTTAATCAGAGGATATATTCGATTTTTTTTTCAGTTTATTTTTGTTCTTACTTTTTCTGGTTAGGTATGATGCTTACTCAGCATCATACCTAAAGACTCAATA
The DNA here is from genome assembly GCF_054136105.1 of Typopeltis vanoorti. Taxonomy (NCBI): domain Eukaryota; kingdom Metazoa; phylum Arthropoda; class Arachnida; order Uropygi; family Thelyphonidae; genus Typopeltis; species Typopeltis vanoorti. Next base: position 67,746,393 of record NC_143563.1, read on the forward strand.
AACAAAATGCCTCTCAAAAATTGGGATTTCATCTCAGTTATTCATTTCTATCTAAAAAAAAAATCAAACAAACTTTCCCTGACTCCAGACCTTTACTTTTTTTTTTTTTGCTTTTCTAGCTTAGTCCATCGCTGTGCTTTTATTAACGTCTCATAACCAGAAGTGGGGTTTTAGTATATCAGTCGGGAACGTAGTCCTATAGGAATGAAAGCGATATACACAAAAGTCCCATCGGAGTACGGTAGCATTGACCACATCAAGGAAATAACCTCTCTTTCCGTTAGCCTTTCTGCCTAACTGTCGTGCAGATAGCGCATAGAGTCGAGTGAAGCAACTCTCCCCAAAGACACTTTTCTTCCGCACTGCACCTGCGTTTTTGGAAAACAGCCGAGAAATTTGATCGGAGGCTTCTTATTCATACAGAATACTTCATCTTCCTGCTCGAAGTCAGTCCGTAGCGCTCTTCTTCCAAAATGCAGGAAATTTACATATGGCCCGATAATGTCCTCATCAATCTCTTGGCTCGAAGATGCAGCCACTTTTTATAATCTGCTGATTTAGTTATAGGAGAAAAAATCCTCATATCCGTGAAGGTAAGATAAGCTCACTTGTTGACTATTATCTAAGTGTATATATGCAGCAAAGGTGTCGTGTGCAAAGATAAAAATATACACGTTGACTTCCTTACTACCAAATCTCGGACTGTTTCAGTGAACGAAATTACATTATAGCAATGATTGGTGTGAAGACACGCAATGCCGTAGTTAGTTGCATTAACATATTTCTAATAAAATTAGGAGTACCACTATTCGCATGAAGAGAACCACGAAAGAGACGGGAGAAAAAAAATAAATAAATAAAAAATAATAAAAATTCTCGTAAGAATTCGGCATCACCTTTTTTGAATGTATTTCAGACGCATCTATTTAAATGAGAATGTTAATTTTCATTTGAAATTTCTGCTACCAATTCGTCTTTTTCGCTGGATAAAAATCCAAATGCAGGTAGACAGAGAATGAATGTAGTTTTTTTTAGAATAATATACAAGCCATGAAAAGAGACCATATTATGTAAAAACGTCCAATTTAATCCTTCTTTTATATTAGAATGGCTGCTACTGTTTTATCGTTTATTTGATAAATTTATGAGCATTTGCAAAAACGTTAAATTCCTAATCTACGCTCACGCGTAGACCTACACATTTTACCATGTAGGTATTGGGAACCGAAATCCTACGGAACAGTTTGGTTACTCCTTATTCCTGGAGGTGTCCTATGTCTGTAGAAGCGTGTGTTCACGGGACCGGTTTGCTTGTTCTGGGGAACGAAAAACCCGAATTTCCGGGTGAAAAAAATCCCCTACCTCCGTATGAGACCGACTAACTCACATTTAGTCGAAAGAGACCAGATAACGGTTCTCCACGTCACTGACAGGAATCGAACCCAGGTCTTACCGACCAAAGGGCTTCGTCTATACTGACTGAGCTACGAAGGCTCTCGTGTTAAATTATGAAAATTAATTTTTAAAATTGTAGTGAATTACACAAATACACAATCTCCAACCAAAAAGTGGGTTCGATTCCGGACGTGTCGCACAGATGACAGGCGTGAAACTGCCACTGCCTTCTTGTCGAAAACTAAAGTGGATTAAAAAAAATTCATGTTTGGTCTATGGAGCAGGGTTTCCGGATTAGCTACTCTTAGTCCGTCCATGTGACTAAAATGTAATAAATGTATAGCCTTTCTTAGGTAGGATTTACACAGTAATATGCATAATTTACTGTATATTATAAAACATAAGGTATAGTTGACCCTTTGCAGCATAATTCTAGTTTTAGGTGTGCTTTGCAACATTACGTAAACTCCCGTGTCAATTTGTCGGTTAGTCAGTAGGCATATAAGAAATTTACTCTAGTAAGAATGGCGCTCAATGTTATCAGGAACCTAAAAAAGTATGGAAACAATTCGGCATCTTTTTAATTTTTTGACAATTAGAGCATCAGAGGTTATTGTAAATCGGATCTTCTTGTCTTCTTTAATTGGCTCCTAGAAAAAATTCTCCCTTCCCATCTCTAGGCGACATGAACAAATTTCAACACATAAACATGGCTAGTAACTGCATCCCATCTGATGCAGTTATTCAACAATTGTTAAAGCTGAGTGTTTGCCATTTTATGGTAATTGAGTACGCAATAATATGTATTGTTGAGTCATGAAACAATGCCATCTCCCATTGTGTGTAGGTATTATTGCAAATCCATCAGTTGATTTTATAACAGCGTTCTCTTATCCCGTTGCTTTTTTTAATAAAATTCAGATTTTTTTTATAAAGATCGCGGAGGTTATGAATAGGATCCAGTTCTTGTTGACTGGATCAAATCTAGTCAACTAGAAGACTGTGAGGAGCCCGTATATTATTATTATTTTAAGCAGTTGTGTCTTAAGCATCACTTGAAAAACAGACTTAGGGAAAAAAAAAAAACATTGATAAGAAGCACAGATTTGGTTTTATTTTGCATACACTCCAACTACAAATCACTTCCACAGATAGTAATCGAAATACTTGAGTCGTAAAATAGTTTACTCAGAGCTAACTCAGATTCATTTCATGAGCTGTGCTTCCTGCCTTTTCCATCAGATGGCACCATTTTCTCTGTGACATTTAGGTCAGGGAAATTTTTCACTCCATGAATGCATCATTCATAGTTCCTTGTTCTCAAAGCTGAATTCGAGGACTCGTCACTGCTACAACGAACTTGTACTGATGCACCATTTCAAAGCACGACGCGATCAGAAGAATGAACGGTGCTCCAGTCTCAAATTTTCTACAGGCCAGTCACCGTGTACCTTAACCCCATTGTTGGCATGTCTTCTTCATAGCAGCTGTCAATAATGGCTTCTTTTTTTAGGCCTCGTTGCCTTAAATCCTGCCGTACACAGTCTGCGTTCATGCTGTTGCTTGCCTGAACACCAGTTGATGCCTGCCACTCATTTTCTGACTCCTGGGAACCAACGAAACGCTATCTTGGCACAGTTGGAAGAGAATGTAGAAGAAAACTTTGGATGGCAGATTTTCAAAACTTCCTTTTTCACTTTTAAAACCTTTTAACATTTCGATACGGGAAATTAGAGAGAGAGAGAGAGAGTTTTAGTTTATGTCGTACTGGTAATAATGTTGATTTTTATAATATTCTTTTTATATATACATTTTTATAATTTTTTTCATAAATTTGCACAGAAGTGTAGATAGAAGTATTTCAAAATTAGCTGAAAGTAGCAAATCGCAGAGAAAAAAATAAATAAAATAAAGATTAGAATTCATTTCCGACGTCAGCTTCGAAGTATATAAGTGTTTCGTGTAGAAAATAAAAACTTACTTTTATATAATTTATTAATGCCATTCATTTTATTACTCTCAGAAATAATAATATAAATTGAATAATTTATTTACTATGCGCTTCGCAACCATATGCCTGGGAAAGAATGTCCTGGGTTCGATTCACGACGTGAAGCGCTTAAGGATCTTTCTCAGACATAGCCAAGTTAGCCGGTCTTGGGCATGGACAGCAGGGTTTTTTCTCCCCAGTTTATCTGGGGTTTTTCCTCCCGCAAGCAGGCAAACCGGTCCCGTGAACAGACGAGCTACAGCCACAGGATATATCGGGAGGCATAGGGCTAGACACCTTATACTCGGGACGGTACGACTTAGAAGGGCTTAAGTTAGCTCTGTAACAGGCCAGTAGGCCTAATACGTATTTCATACCACAATAATGTAATCGAAAATATATAATATAATATCATAATTTAAATAAATTATAATGATGTCATTTAAGTATATTATAATAATATAGGTTAAATATATTATGTCACATGAAATTTTTTTAAATTTAAAAAATGTTCATATCAGAGTCCTGTGTAATAAAATAATAATGTAGTGTAATAATATTTATATATACATAAATATAATAAAATATGTTATTTATACGTTATATATGATGTAATCTTGTAATTAATGTAATAATAATGTGATGCAATAAGAAATAAAATATGTGAAGATAAAATGAATTAAAAGTTCTGCGCCTTGTATAGAGAGCGCGCATGACAGGCCAATATCCTTTTCACTCTATCTGCCTTCCTCCGCTCAAGTTGTGTATGCTTTTCATTCGAAGCATTCGACTGCAGCCTAAATTAATGTCTGCAATTATTATTATATTTTTTTTTGTTCTTTTTTGGACCATTCCAAAATTTTTCATTGTTTGTAGTGGGGGAGGAAAAAATCTCTACTCGTTTCGAGAACATTTTAAAAAATCGTTTTAAAGTCAAACAAAACTTTGCTTGTCAAAATAGATAAATAACCACAATTTAATTTGTGATCCCAAGGCGTACAATGAGAACCAAGTACTGACCCACTTTTAACAGAATGGGTTTTTTATGAAAAATAAAATCCTAAAAATTAAGGTGTTTTCCTTTTTTATTTTTATTTTTTTATTCTTCTTCTTATGAAAACAGAGCAACCATACTTGAACAGTCAGCTGATTGTTGCTATGGCAATAGTATACGTTGTGATATGAACAATATACAGTTCTACTTCGCATCTCAGCCAAGTGCGTGAAATCTAATTGGTGAGACATTCTAATTATTATGCATTTTAACAATTGGCAATTGTTCGCATTTAAATATAGCAGACGAACTCTGAAATTAGAATAAAAATATTGTGATTACTATCTCATTCCGTAGCTGTTTATACCAGTCATAGCTTCAAATTCTCGTGAAACTAGAAACAATTAAAGCGGGTGTGCGCACTAACAAATCGAATGCTAACATGCAGTCGGACTGCGTGCAAGTGAAACATCACACTTAGTAAAACGGCAAAAATGTGAATATTCTCTTAACTCAATAATTAACTTCATTAATCAGTAGGAAACGCAGCAGATCTCTTGTCACAGTACCAACAAGTGAGAAAGAGAAATTACAATAATTAACTCCCTCTTGGCCCAGAGGTGTTAAACAAAGATACATGCCAGGAAAGGGAGGCCTCCAGCCTCAAAGAATGCACATTCTCTCTATTCATCTTTCACTTGATCGTATTAAAGTAAACGAAAGAAAACAGTATACTACTTTTCTTTACGGAAAATTTTGATCTATTATTCGCAGTATACTAATTATACTAAATCAAAAGCAATATAATTCTAAATAATAAAAATAATGTGGTTGCAGAGCTATTCTACAACTATTTTATGCGATTTGACTGTAGGGAAAAGGGAGAAACATTTCAAAAACATTTCCTAATGAATAATAAACCATTTTGGGTAATGCTGTACAGCCCTGTTGTGGATGGGTGAGAAAATGATTTTAAAAGCTATGATAACACGGCACTCCGGAGCTGTAGAATCTAGTTTCTGAACATTAACGAGCACATTAGCATTTGTAGCTTAGTAATTGTATGCGATGTTCTCTACTTTGACTGTTCCAGATGGCGAAATGCATCTGTGACGCAATCGGACCAAAGGTCATCGGTTCACATGACAAAGGCTTCAGGACGAGCATTTATAGGATTAAAGGATGCACACTGTAGCAGTAGGCTATGGAATTGTTAGGCAGGAATTCTGGGAATTCGAGAATGTCGGTCGCATTATGAGCAAGGGTTCAACATATTTCTGGTCTACTGCCGTTAACCTTTGACATTTGCATGCATTCAATTTTTTTTTTTTTTAACTATGGATCAAGTCTTTGTGTGATCCATAGATCTGTCTTAAAAACTAAGCCTCCAGTTAATGGAAGCTCTGCATAGAAACGGAAAGGTTCTTTCAAAGCAGTTAATTTAGTCTTAGGTTCCTGTTATCTCCTGCGTATTCTAAGTACGATGTCTAACATCTTTGTTAGTGGTTGTCATGGGACGAAGGGGGTGGGGATGGTGCTTCGTTGTGTAGCCATCAGGTTCACGGGGATTTATCTCGCTCTTCGTCGGAGACCACGTTTCCATTTATCATGAGTGGTTGTCATGGCAGTAGTCTCCTTGTAGCACGCTGCCTACCTTTACAAAGTTCCTCCCTCTCCTTTCCCCCCTCCCCCATTAATCCTAGCTAAACATCTTACACGGACATACCAGCTCCTGTTTTATCCCCCAAAGTGGTACGAAAGCTGCTTGTCGCTAATCCTTTGCCGATAGCACACAGAGCGCCTAAACGGGGATCTTGTTACTATGGCGACATGCGCCTAGACAATGACGAATGACCCAAGGGGACTGTTTTGTTCTTATTCTCCCTGTATTGCTTTATTCCTCCTCCCCCTCAATCTTCCCCCCCATTTTCGTACCTTCACATGTCACCGACCGTTTTCCAGACTATTTCGCTCTTTCGGGGTGTCCTTCCACGACTCCCCCGACGGTTAACAGGTGTTTCTCAGTGCCTGCCACAACGGACACCATGGCAACAAGACTCACGTGGTGTTCGCAGTGACGCTAAAAGAATTCCCTGCCCACCTACGAGAAACAAGAGACTTACATATAATCGTAGTTTCCCTCTATATTCTACAAGCCGACAGCGTCGTCCCCTCCCTCGCACCCCCCCTTTCTCCCACCATCTCATGTCTCTCATTCTACTTCGTGTTTGTTTCGTGACGTCTTTTGTTTCCCCGGAAGGCTACCACGTGATCAAGTCCGGACAGAACTAAGCGAAGAGAATGCTCCAGAGGTTGTAAATACTTTATGCAAGCGCTGAAGGGGGGAGGGTGCAAAAAAGAGGGGAAAAAAGACGGTAAGCTTAGACTACATCCTACATTATTAAAGCTACAGATCAAAATGCAACCTCCAAGGGTCGCTTCTTTTTCTTCTTTTTTTATTTTTTTGTTTCCAACGTTTAGAGTGCTAGGGCTTAAATGGATAGAGCAGTAAGAATGGAGGAAGCCACTGCATGCTTGAGTCTCCGATATTCCAGCCTGTCAGTGTTGCCTATAATCAGAAACGAAGAGCAAAATAAAAGGACACACACGCACACACAATACAAGTTCTAATAAAAATCTTAACTCAAAAAATTATATATAGATTGCGGATACAGTAGAGTGACATGCATTGTTTTTTAACACCTAAAATTCAATTTAGGCTTCGTTAAAAAACAAAAAAAGTGGGGCCTGTTAATATAAAGAGTAAGAAAATTGCAATTTGGATATTTGTAATGCAACCCCAAACATTCACGAGCTAGCCTTCGCTTTTTTTTTTTTTTTGATGAAACAAAAGGCCCGAAAAAGAAAGTGCAACGAAAGCAATATACTTGGATTATATAAACATAAAAACTAGCTGTGAAGTCTTTTGCAAATAGTAAACTGCTTTAAATCAAGCAAAAAATAAATAAACAGGAATTAAAATAACAATGATAAAATTTGATTTTAGTTATCTTAAATTCTTTAAAAAAACTGAAATTTCTTTCTCAAGACACTAACAAAAAAGACAATAACAAGACACTAAAAAAAACAAAGTACTCGTTTGTGTGAGATCTTCTCTGCATTTGCTGAAGTTAGATTGAAAAAATACGGGTTTATAACTAAGACTGTTGCTAACCAGTTATCCTCAGGAAGAAAATGATTATTCACCTCTCTTATGAAAAACTGTGCTTTTCTCCTTCAGTTCATTGCTGAGTTATTATCAGAATTAAAGAGCTAATGTTCTCTGAAAACTATTAATCAGTATTCAGGTAATATATAATTGGAAAACTTTTAATACTACTGTTAATAAATTATCGCCTTTATTTTTCTTTCTTAGAATTACTTTAATTTTGTGGAGATTTGTGTGCTTGAAGTATTGAGAATGAATTAATAAAGTAGGAAATGTAAAATGGGCTAACCTCATATAAGTGTGTATAGCTTGGTATATATACAAGGCGTACGTGGATGTCTAGTAAAGTAATTAATAACATAATTAGGGCGAGCACTCGCGCGAGGTGCAACATACATACCGAAAAATAGAGTAAAAAATAATTTTTGTTGTACTATATTTGTATTTAATATATTGTTTATGAAGAAATGGTTTCCAAAAAAACCCTGAAAAACTACCAGACATTTTTTTTTGGGGGGGGGGGTTACATTGCGGATACCAATAATTAACAGTTTGATCACATGCAGAAATGCCTAGTTAGTGTGCTATATGTTCGAAATAATTCCGGTCCGCAGAATTGTAATGTGATTAAGTATGTAAAATCAGTGACTACTGATTGTTTCTGTGAGATTTCTAATGTGTTTCAAATGAATGCTAGTCGGTATCACACGGTGGGTATATCGCTAAGAAGAGATTTCTTTTTTATGCTGCCAAACAAGCAAACCCAGAAGAACACAATTAACAGACATAATGCACTACCTCGTGGCCTTTGCTTACCTCTCTCATAATTCAAAACCATCCAACTCTCTCGTTTGCTCACACAAATCTTTCTTATAAGGAGGTTCCTTCTGACATTAACATTACTATTTCTTTTGCTGAAGCACCTTCATGGCACAGTCACCAGGGCAACGAGACATTTGTTCTTCGTTTGGAAGAATGCATGTTCGAATTTCGCTAGCGACTGCAGCAAATTTTAATAAAGTCTTTCACTAAGGTGAGTTCGTCGATCCTACAAGAAGGTGGCAGTTTTCCCTATATAAATATATATCTACTCTATAATATAAAATGATAAGCCTTTTTTTTTTTTTTGTAACGTTTTGTATCAAGTTATTTGAAATGTTTTGAAACTCACGGGATAGTACACACACCTTCTGTCCAAAAAGAAACCGAACTTTTCGAAAATGAAGAAACTAGTGGCTCCACCTGTTGCATCTTTTTGTTGTCGAAAGCGGCAACCTTCATTAGTGTTGTATCAACTGTTTATCACATTTGTTTCATTAGAAACCGAGTTATAGTGCCAAGAGTGACAGTGTGTTTTGACGAACGGTCGGTCGTCACGATATTCATGCCGTATGCGACAAATTCTCGCTATCAATCGCTTCAAAACTTCGAGAAAAAACTCACCATTGACTGTTTGGCCAGGCGGAACGAATTCATTGTGGATAATACCCTTGGAATCGTAGAAACAAATCAGCATTGTCTTTAGTTATGATTTTTCCAAGCGACTTTTTTTCGGATGCTCCTCTTTGATGGTCTCCACTCAGCACTCTGGAGTTTTGTTTAGGGCTCATACTCAAAACACCACGTTTCGTCACCAGTTTCTTGATCGTTTCAAGGAAGTTTGAGTCCTTACAGTATTCAATTCGATACATTTTTTGGTCTTCGGTCAACTTGTGGGGAACAAATCGCGAATTCAATTTACGAAGGCCCAAACTCTCGGTCAAAATGTTATGCACAGTTTACTTTGGAATCCCCAATTCATCTTCAATCAATCTCTCGAAAGATTTCAGGTTTTCTTTGATGAAATCACGCACTTTTTTGGATGTTAACTTCGCTCAGTCCAGTTTTTGGACGGCCCGGCTTTTCGTCGTCCTCAAGCGTCTCACGACCACTTTGAAATCGCTTAAACCACTCGTAAACTTGAGAACGAGATAAGCATTCATCACGGTATTCTTTTTGAAGCATTTGATGCGTTCGGTAAAACGTTTACCAAGTTTAACACAAAAGTCAATCGCAGCTCTCTGTTTGAAACTCATTTTCCGACCGTTCGTCAAAACACACTGTCACCCTTGACACTATAACTCGGCTTCTAATGAAACAAATGTCATAAACAGTTGACACAACACTAATGAATGTTGCTGCTTTCGACAACAAAAAGATACAACAGGTGACGCCACTAGTTTCTTCTATTTTCGAAAAGTTCGGTGTCTTTTTGGACGGAGGGTGTGTGTGTGTGTGTGTGTGTGTGTGTGTGTATATGTTAAAGATACCAAGCTATTTTAAACTTGGTTTTACTCCATTTCCCAAGTAAGCAAACAGACAAACAAGTCAAGTTTGCGCCTGCACGTATTGCGAGTCTAGCTGACCCTCAAAATAGTGCAAGACCAAGGCAACTCATGGTAAAAGTAGAATAAGCTCTGATCACTAATCTTAATATTTACCCTTAATGCAGAGCACATCTCCTAGAGGAGATGTATGATGCTTTGTATTAAAGGCAAGGGGCCACTACCCAGACCGGTTTCGACCTTTATTGAGGTCTCATCAGTGGGAGCCAGGCCAGAAATACCAAGATTTTAGTAATACAGAGTATGCTTATAAGTATACTTATAAGCACTTATAAGAGTATACTTATAAGCTCTGTATTACTAAAATCTTGGTATTTCTAGCCTGGCTCCCACTGATGAGACCTCAATAAAGGTCGAAACCGGTCTGGGTAGTGGTCCCGTGCCTTTAATACAAAGCATCATACATCTCCTCTAGGAGATGCGTGATGCTTTGTATTAAGAGTAAATATTAAGATTAGTGATCAGAGCTTATTCTACTTTTACCATGAGTTGCCTTGGTCTTGCACTACTTTGAGGGTCAGCTAGACTCGCAATACGTGCAGGCGCAAACTTGACTTGTTTGTCTGTTTGCTTACTTGGGAAATGGAGTAAAACCAGGTTTAAAATAGCTTGGTATCTTTAACATTTATTATACCCAAGGTAAAATACTTTCTACATATATATATATGTATATTTTTTTTTTCAAGACAACGTCTGTTTTTGTTAAGTGAAAGAATCGCATTGACTAATATGGTTGAGTTTAATTATAATATAATACGAGGACGTACTGAAAACGGAATAACAGCCTTTAAACAAAGCCATATGATGTTCTTATTCCTTGGTCTTTTCCTACGCACTTTAGTGTGAAGTTGCATAACACTGCCACTTGAAGTCTTTGCATTGTAACAGAGAACGCCCATGAGATGATCTCAGTACAGATGAGGCATCATTTAATGATCTGCAGCAAACGTTTCACGGACTGATATTCATTGACCAATGAAAGTTGTTTATGGAGACTAGTGTGTAGAGATTACATTCCGAATGCCCTGATTAAAAATAATAATAATAATAAATAACTGAAAACTGCAAAGGCGCAGATTAGAAGAAATATGCAGATTTTCCTAAAACACCAAAATTCACAACTTCGCACAAACAATTATAAAGATTTCAAAACTTTGGTCTCATTATCTTAATACCCAAACACCTGACTCCATGAGACTTTTTACCTTTTCCCAAAGTTGAAGGAACATTTGCGAGGACATCCTTCCGTACGTGATGATCGTCCAGACACCAATAAATATGTGGTTCCGTCAACAGTACGTTCAAATCTATCATGACAAACTAAAGAAGGTTCTTGAACTAAGAAGGAAGTGTGTGCAGAACGTCTAAGTGATTATGCTAAGAAATAATGATTGCAGAATGACGTTCAAGGACTTGTTTTGTGCCAAAAAAAATATTTACTCCCATTATCGAAAACAAAAATAGAAGCCAGACTTTTCAGCATGCCGTCGTATTTTAACCACTCGACGGCATGCGATGATATCTTAATTATGACTAGAGTGGAGCATCCGTTTTTGTATAGGAGTGCTTCATTTGGTAACTAGCATAATTTTTATCAAATATTTTTATCTTAACTGGATAACATTTAAAGTTAGTTCATGATATAAAATAAAATAGCCTATTCTTGTTAATATGGCCTGCAAATGAATTCTGGCCAGAAACAAACAATTTTTCAATTAGTGCTGGAAATTTTAAAGTGGAAATGAGATACTGTAGCAATCAGTCAATAAGATAGTCCTTACATTCAGAAAAAAATATTTAAATTATTCTTCATAAAATACTGGGAAACAGAAGAGAATGCTCTAACGCTTATGAAGCATGTAAACGAAACTTACGGCTTCAAAAAAAAAAAAAAAAAAAAAAAAAAAAAAAAGTTGTCCAATGACGAGCTAAAAATTATTTCTCGTAAAAAAAACCTGACGCCGACCTCGAAGATTATGGCTATTAATTTAATTTAATAGCATTAATTTTTCTCCTATGGGAAAAAATGCTGTTAATCATTGTACTTAGGCTTCCACGATTAGATTTTTTTTTTTACTTTTTTTTTTTTTAATGTGGGTGACTAAACTATTAGTAAGTAATTATTAAGCGAATTTATATGCACAGATCACGAACACATACACACAGAGAGACTAACAATTAGAGCAAGATAGATACGTATTGGAAATAATTGATAAGTTTGGGTAATACATTCCCTGTAGAATTATTATCACTGAGTCATACATCAAACTCCATGGGTTAAGAGTTACCTGAAGCAGTGAATGATTTGTAACGAGAACGACACAAAGTTACGGTGAGTTCTTTAAAAACAAAAAGAGAAAATACCCCGAAATGGATTCTGTAACAATTCCATTTGTAATGTCTTACAGAGTCCGAATCGTAGGGGTGGCTACGTCATGCTATCGGCCTTTATAACAAAATACCCTTACTCAAGAAGTGGGTTCGAGATTAATATTTGGTCAGTCCTCCTGCTTGGGGAAGGATGATTTACCGCAGTCACCATAAAAGGCGGAGTTCGCGGTTGGATTGGCGCAGTATTCCGATTTCTAGTGTGGCAACTGAACGATGTGGCGAACACTTGTTCTACCGCTTTATGGGAGTCGTTTATCAAGAACCGAGAACTGGCAATTGCCAAAAAGAAAGGTTGGACCTCAAAGACGACTTTGTGTCAGAGATTGATCTTTGCACTCTGGTCCATTCTTTTTTTTTTTTTTTTGCTTTTTCTTTTCTGCAGATTTACTTGGTAACGTAGATGTACGGGGAGAAACATGGAGTATTAATGAGCTCCGTTTCGTGGAAGGATGCCCGCCTTCTCTGCTCTACCCCCCCCCCCCCCTGCCTGACATTTTGATCATTGTGGAAAGTAAACGTAGTCACAGAATGTCTGATTGAAGAAAGGAACACAGCTCAACATGGATGACTGCAAACCAATGGCCTTTCAGTTAAAATATGGATAACGAAGGGAAAGAAATGCTAGAGAGAGAGAGAGAAAGAGAACGATGAATTAAAAAAAAAGTATATATAATTCTAATCTGTGCCCCAGGGCTAAATGTATGATATTACTATGCATGCCATTTTCGAACTTCTGATATATACAGTTGTATTACGAAAACTTTTGCATGAGTCTGTCTACTTGGTACCATTTGTAGAATCTGTCAGGATCCAACATTCTAACTACTGGCGTAATTATTGCCGTAAAGGTGGTTATTTTGTTATTTTTCTTCTTTGATTTTTTTTTTTAATCGATAACAAGCTGAGATAGAATCGCTTAAAGTAAACATATACTAACATTTTTAGGTACAATCTGAAAATTCAAAGAAAATAAAAAAATGGTTCGGTTATCAGTGCCATGGCACACACACACACAAAAAAAAAGAGTTTCGCTGAGAATGAGGACAAAATAAATTCCCAATATGTAAGTAATAAACAAACATGGTTTTAATTTTTTTTAAAGGTCCTGTAACTAATGATAATAACAACAATTTTTATTCGTGTGGGGTTCCCCCCGTTCATCGAACGCCCCTTAGGACTGGTTGCGTCCTCCTAATAAGGGATTAAGTACGTATTTTTTTGACTGTAGCAGCATGCGTTCACGGGACCGGTTTGCCTGTTCTGAGGGACGAAAAACCCGAGTTTCCGGGAGGAAAAAACCCTCTACCTTCCGTATGAGACCGGTTAACTCACCTTTAGTCGAAAGAGACCAGATAAAGGTTCCTTACGTCACGGACAGGAATTGAACCCAGGTCTTTCCGATCAAATGGCTTCGTGTATACTTACTGAGCTACGGAGGTTCTAATAATAACAATAAAATAGCCTCATGGAATCAGGTTTGAAGAGCTTTTAGTGACTTCCGAGGTCCGGTACCAAAACGTAATTATTAAGCATTATGCCGATGATAAGGTAAAAAATACTGATTTATTTTACCAACACAATTATCGATTACCAAAGTAACTTTAACTAAACAATGTTTATTCGAAATTTATTTTATTTTTTTTTTTAAATAACGTTATTAAGGGCGGGGAGGTCAAAATATTGATTGTATTTAAATTTTGTCTGGCAATGCCAGGCCGCTCAGTTTGCTACGCATAAATTATACATTTACGCAATACTGAGACGAGCAATGCTTAGAGGGATTGATCTTTTCTTTTGGCCTACGGGAAGACCAAATTGCATAATCATTACCAACACATTAACCGGTGCTGTCTTATGTGTTATGCAATTAATCATTTATAAGGCTATCCTCTAACAGTAGCAGACTCATTAGTCTGCACCACGGTTTCTACTAGCATCAAGTTTTAGTTCCAATTTTAACTTGACTCATGTGGGGAATTTTTTTGAAATTATTATTTTAATATTGGGATAATCGCATACTCGGGAAATTGTTACATTTTCTATTCGTTTTGATTCGACCAGCGATCATGTATTTGAAAACATTATGCCATACGGCTAAATCTGTTGTTTATTTGTTACCTGAGCTTCATATTTTAACTTAACATTTTTAAGTTACCTGAGCTTTGCATTTTAACTTAATATTTTAAGTTACCTGAGCTTCATATTTTGTATGTGCGTGACAACTCACCCACCTAATGTATATTTAAGTAACGTAGACGGGTTAAGTGTTAGATATTCTGGAGACCAAACATCGAAGTGTACTGAGGTTCCTCCATAAGCAGGGTGAGGTCTCATCACAGCAGATGAAAATCATCCACTACACAATCACTTTTACAAATATCCATGTTCAAAGTGGGATTTAAACCCACATCTGGGAGGTTCAGAAAATATGTCCTCCATTCACTCAATTAGGTTTTCCGTAGAATTATGAGAGTACTGTATTGTATATTAGTTATCATGGTATTGTTTCAAGATTGAGTCATTTGATGGAGCAGGCATCAACGACATTCGTTCTGAAGATCTGAAAAGAAATCGTTTGCAGCAATCTGGGAAACTTTTTCAACAGTAAGAAGATAATCCGATTCATAGTTGACAATTCTTAATGTGAAACTGCTCCCATCTCAGAAAATCCACTGTTTGCTCCGAGAGGTGAAATGGTTGGTGGAACATTCATGCCCATTTGACTCCTGTACTTGAGAACCGTGAATAACATTGGGAAACTGGTTAATGGCTATTTATGATGTTTTGAATACGAAACTTATGTCACAACAGTTAATTAGATCTTGAAATACCGTACATAGTAGTTGTAGGTTTATACTTTGTTACAATTTAGTAAATACGTGCCAAAATGCCAAAAGTCATTCAAACAAGCCGTACAATAATATATTAATTGTCGGATATCAGTTCATTCATTCATTCATCAGGGGCTCTAACAGACACTTAAGCGCCCACAGATTTCCACGTATCATTGGATTTGCTAACCGTAATATGAGGATAAGACGGTTACCCTATGCCTTTAAGTATTCCTGTTTGTAAACTGCGTGCGTTCTACTGGCCGTTTTGCCTGTTCTGAGGGACGGAAAACCCGAGTTTCAGGGAGAAAACCCTCTACCTCCGTATGAGACCGGCTAACTCACCTTTAGTAGAAAGAGACCAGATAAAGGTTCCTCACGTCACTGACGTGAATCGAACCCGGATCGTTCCGACCCAAGGGCTTCGTCTATACTGATTGAGCTACGGAGGTTCTTTCGGACATCAGTAGAGCAAGAAAACAATTGACAGAGAAATTAAAAACGGAGAGAGAGAGAGAGAGAGGCAGAAGAATAAAAGAGATAATAAAGAGAAAATAAAAATTCTGAGAAGTCTAAAATGAAACAAAGAGTGAGGAAATCACACACTGTTTGACCCAAAGAGATAAATCATGTGTTTATTGTGTCAATTTTTACATATTTATTCGCTTTCTTGCAAACTGTCTACGTTTTAATGACCTTTCAAGCATTTTCTATACGATATTCACAATAGGAATTGGTAATTTTCATCCATGCACTCAATGCATCTAAATACAATTGTTCTACAGCAAACGATTTTTACTTGATTTTTATCCATTCCTGTAAGTACTCACTAACTATCCGAGGTAAAATATCCACAGATAAAACTCAATTTAATAAGAAAGACTGAATAATATTTTTAAATTACTTCAATTCCTGAACTCATTGCGTGCATTGATAGCGCTGCTATCGCTTTCTAATTAACTGCGTGTGTAGTTTTTGGAAGAAAATTCTTTGCGTAATTTCTAACTTTTTTTTTTTGCTTTTTTTTCTCTCTCTCTCTCTTTTTTTTTTTTTTTCCCCATTTTCTCTCAGTGGCTCGTGCCATTACCCACCAATTGTTGATTTCGCAAGGCTCGAGTAATTACTATTGTCGCATTCATTTTTCTTCACAGTTCACGCGCAGGCAACAAAGAGCACGTGGTATGCGCTTTTAATGGAGTTCGTGCAGCCGTTAAATGGCTTCCACAGCAAAACGAAAAGATACTCAAAATCCTTATTGAGACCAGACTAATTAAATGCATATAAATAAGGTTCTGACCTCCAAGGATATATTGCTTAATTAAATAATTTCGTGCCCAAGTATTTAAATATCTGTTTTTCAGCCTAGTAAATGCTTGTAAATAAAAACTACGAAGTTGTAAAATTTTGCGAATGTTGCTAAATTTATAATTACATCACATAAATTTAGAAAATAAATATAAAAATTGAGTAACTTGATTTATATAAAAAAAAAATTAGCATTTTAAAAAAAGAAATAATAAATTTTCCTTATCTATATACAATAAAATAGTTACATTTGTTTGTTGTCGACTATGTGACATCATATTCCATGAAATATGCAAGTAAATTATATTGTTAAGATTGAAATAGGAGACAGACGATGTTTTTTCAACAGATATTCTGTCTTTTCTTCCCCCCCCCCCCCATGACATGCAATTGTGTATTGTTGCGTCAATGAATGCTTAAAATTATAATTTTAAGTTCAAAGCAATTTTAAAAATCGAAAAATATATTTAAATTTGTGCGATGATTTCTTTTTATAGATTTTACATATTGTTGTAGAGGAAACCGATAAATGTTCAAGTTTTTTTTTGTTTCGTTTTTTTTTAATAAATTAGTCAAGTTTTACCAATAATTTTGCGGAGAAGGGAAACTAGTTTGAAGCCTTTTATTCTTTAGTTAACTGCAAGGGAAATAGTTTCTATAAAATGTTTGGCGCTGTCTTTGTTGATTAATAAAAAATAAATAAATAGATGAAAGATATAGAGTAAGAAAACGAATATATCGATCCACAATTCTCATCTAACACCCAAAGTATTTCTTTTTCATCCTTTTATCAGTGCCAGACGGACGATACCAGGCAACAGATATAAGTTAAAATTTCGCATTGAAGCAAAAAATGTAAAATTTTATCCAAACAAGTTGTAAAAGCAGGAAGAAAAGAACGCAATACTGCATTGTACAATTTGAATTATTTCTTCGCCAGACCCATATAAGAAAGTCGACTTAATAAGCTTTCCTTGGGCTCGGTTGTTTCCTTTGCAATGGTAGCATTGTACAAACAAATTCCAATAACATTCACTGTGAGACTAGCGGGATGGGGGAAGAGTCTTCTGTAAACAAGATTTTACCACGTCGGTTGTAAGAAATCCAATATCAGCTGCTACTTTTAGAATTCGATTCGCTGTCATTCTTCTTTTATGTGATTTTTTTTTTTTTTTTTTTTTTTTTTTATCCCCACCCCTCCTTTCTCCTTGGATTTCTGGAAACCGTAAGATAAATCCGTCTTGTCATTTCCCTATAGTGGATTTTGCTTATTGTATGCCTCTTTATATCTCCCTCCTACTTTGCTATTCAATGTGTACACTGTTGAAAAAAAAGTTAATGTAATAGTTTCAATTGCGATGATCTGCAAAGTATTCAAAGGCTATGGGGGTTGTGATTTGTTCATTTAACAAAGAATTGATTTATTTGCCGCATAAGAAAGGCGTTGCTCAATAGTATTTCCACTCGGTATTAATATATCAGTGTGGATTATTTCCCGCTCTGAAAATAGTTCTAAGGTTTCGTTTCAGCTGATTTCTTTTCAGATTATTTTGCACTCACTAAATAGCCCAATGTATATAGTTATGTATTCCATAACCAATAAATCTTACAGACATGTAGCGCCATCTCTGAGCGAGATGTCCTATTACCTCGCAAATATAATAATCTTTACACAATAAAACAGTTTTGGTCGATTAAGATGGATATGAGGTTATGCTTTCCTGCTTGTTTCCATGACAACAACTTCTGCTTATGTCGACTATGTGGAAGGGTGGTCTGTTGTCAATAGATAGCGCTACGTTGTCAAGAATGAAATAGATGGTGTTCTCAAAATTAGACCGCTACGCGCGCTGAGCTATTAGTAATAAAAAAATAACTTAAGACTAGAAATTATCATTTTTAATTTAGCTTTATCTGAATATAATTCATTTATTTTAATCCGGAAATTCAATCCTTATGCATTGTGCGTTTTCACATATACATCTTTTTACGCTCTTAACCCGAGAAAATAAATATGGAATACTGGATAAGAGGCTTGAAAAAACTGGTATTTTTAACAGTCCCAGAGACATTTAAACGAAGATAGTATAGTAGTTTCAATCTTTCTCTCCCAAAGAGAAATAACCATTTAAAATACCAGTAAGCACTGATCAATGAAATACAGAACATTAAGTGATTAGTACCATATCACAAACTATTCTTTTCAAACGTTATCCTTAAAAACGTGTACCTCTTCAAGGAAGTATTATAGAAACCCAATAAATTACTACAAAATAATAATCATTAGTAAAGTAAGTAGTAGAATAACTGACATCGTTGTTATTTTTATTTTAATGTTTGAATATCTGTGCGGGATTAACAATTCAAAATATATTTTGATCCATGCAACCCATCAGGATAACGCGTTAATCTAAAACTGGTTCTAATTAGACATATCATTTACTCTCTCTGCAAAATGGACTAACATTATATCGAATCACTTCTCACTGTAATAACTCTATCACATATTGACCAGACTTCTAGTCCCAAAGGTAAGAACAATTTGCGACTGGATAATAAGCTGTGGGATTATTTTCAAAAGCATTTTTTACTTTACTTAAAATCAAGGAGTAGAACTCGAATGGCATTTGAGCGCTATCGGTTGATATATTATTGTTCCAAACAATCCATCATTCTCTGAAACATGAATGAGTATATTAGTCAGCAACAATGGCAAACCGAAAGCATTTATCCTTCCCTTCAGCAAGGCGATCCTCTTGAGGAAAAGCTGAATACTTGTCTAAACGAACTTGGAGTGGAGGATTTGTTAACCTTTAAGAGTTCTCTTGCTTTTATTATATTATTTATTAATTAATGTGTTTTCCTAGTAGTATTATTTATCTATTAATATTTAATTATTTCCTTCCTGTTTTACGCTTACACGTAGGTTCACATTTCACCATGAAGGATTTCGAAATACCAGATACGACGGAATAGGGTGGTTAATCCTATAATCCCCGCGATTAAAAAAATCCCTGCCACCTCCGTATGAGTCCAGCTAACTCACCTTCGTATGAAAGTGAAGATTCTTTGCGTCCTAGACAGGATTTGAAAGGTCTTTCAAGCCGAAAGACATTTGTCAAAATCGACTGAGCTACGGAGGCGCTATTCAATTATGTTCTATATTAAAAGAATTAAATATTAATTATTTAATATAGTAGAGTTTATATCTATGTTAAAAATGACGCACAGGGAGTGGGAACCAAAAGCAACTACTTCTTTAGACACCTTATGGATGACAAGAGAAGTAGTTTCTTCCACACAAAGTATTGCCAACATTGTCCTTGAACTGTGCTGATGAGACATGAAGGATCCATGGCTTCATGCGAGTCGCTACTTTTCTTCTACTATTTCGGCTACCCACGACAAACTTATATTTATCGGATCATGGGAAGTAATCCGCTATTCATTCTTGATTCTTCCGCTCTTTGCACTACTCTAACTGGATTTTACAATTCTTGGCAGAAACTAGTAGTTCCTGCCATGCTTTTATAATCCGACGCAAACCTTCACTTCCCGATGTCCTTTCAAGACTGAAATCACTGCGCAGTTAGATATTCCAGCAATGTCTCCGAAGTTCGTTGGATAAAGTTTATAATCTTTCTTTTGAACTTCTGTTTCTTTAAGTTCCATGTTAATCAACTACTGTCATTAGTTATTTGACACATGTTTCTATTGCCCTACGAAAGGGAATACGTAAGAGTCCTTTCCATCGAAAATGGTTTTCGTACAGGAGCAGGTTCTACAATAATAATTTTCAGAACAAAAGAGCAAAATAAAAGGAAGATAGTCTTAATTATTCATTAATATTCCAGGATGAATTAATTGTGAATAATAAAATTCAACTTTCTTTATCATTTGAAGTCATTATGTATTGAATGTGGCTCTCGAATGTAGGATAGTTCCTAGTTATCAAGAAGGACCAATACGAGTATAATACAAACAGGTTAGGCGAGTAAATATGAGTTATAATAAGAACGGCTGTGCTTAAATTAACAACGCATTAGTGCGATGTTACTAACTTTCACTACGTTCAGAAAAACATTTATAGATTGACAAGGCTATTAATATTTATTAACTGATTACAGTGGCTAGTACCTAATTGCATCGTCAGTTAAAAAACATTTACTGGCTCTTGAGGGGAAAAAATGACAGTCTGTGCCTATTTCGTTCTTACTTACTTAATTATTTATATATTTCACCTTGTATATTTCGTGAAGGTATGGCGTCACATCCATCTTGCTCTAAAACAAGCAAATATAACTGTTTTATTATTGTTGTTGTTGCATGACACCTCCAAGGAGTACAAGGACTCATCGCGGGAGGGCACTCTACTCTGCTCCTAAATGAAATTTACAGAATATTTTAATAAGATTAAATATAGACTGGATATAAATTTTTTTTTGCACGTCAGTTTGATTTCTTTACAGACACATTTTCTAAACCAGTTTTTTTTTCTTCTTATATACGTAATAACTTTCAGAGGATAAAACAGTTTGTTAAATTTAAGCGTCTGGTTTATTCTTTGTTATTATACTGATAACCGTCCGAATTCTTTCTTTTTAAGCACAATCTTTCGTTGGTGAGATTATCGAAAAAACGGGCAAAAATGTAAGCTCCTCTCTTTAGAAATCCTATTTTTGGTATCATGCGTCATATTTTATTTCGCTTTTTTTTTTTTTTAAACCAAACCGAACGGAACAGTAGCAAATATGAAAATTTGTTCTGTAGATTGAGAGGACTTTAAATCTAAGAGAACAGCCGATTAACGCAAAATATTTTATTCATTTTCTGAAGCCTTCAAAAAAAAATCCTATAATATATTTTATAACGCATGCTATCCAGTGGTTCGATCAAATTGTTCATGTTTCATACTATTTCTATTTTCTTGTTTTGATATATTTTTTAGAAAACTGAGTTAAATTCCCTATCATGTAATCTATTTATTCTTTCCTGTTATTAAATTGCTATATTTATTTTCACAACATTGTATGAGGATTTTTTCACTTTTCAATTCATTTCTATCTTTCTTTATTTATCTATTTTTCGATTGCTGCATTAAAAAAAATGATTTGTTTTTTTATTTCCTACAAAAATTTCGCATTCTGTCAATTCTCAAACCGTTCTTCTAACTTTATCACTCTTTATAAAGATCTGTAATTTTCTCTTCCTTCCATTAGCTTTTCATTCCTGAAATCGAAGTTTAATTATGTTCTCCATTTACCCTCTACCCATCAAATTTTCTGATGTAATCCCCTGCACCTCAAATTACGAAACTATCTTTTCATTTTAGTCGAGAAAATCTCATTTTGTTTCCCCATTTCTTGTCATTGAGCAATTTCATTTTAAGCAAAATTTCGTATAACTCACTTATTAAAAAAAAAAAAAAAGTCACTGGCATCCATGAAACAAGCACACACACACACAACAAAAACGTAAATAAAAATAAACTATTTTTTTTTTTTTTTAAGAGACAAGAGTTTTTCCTTCATATTCCACAAAGTTCACTACTAGATTTGTGTATGTAGATTCTAAATAATCGAATTTTAATATAGCTAATTGCATATTATGGCGTCACCAAAAATGTAACAATCTACAATCAATGCTATTTTTCACTTTCGTGATATTTCAGCTCGCGATATTATATTCGCGCGCTTTTGATTGTTGGCAATAAGCGATTTTATCCCCTTCCCAACATTCTACATTTTGAGCTCGATACAGCTGTATTTTAATCGCTCTGTTATATATGGTAAACTAATGCTATATGCATGAAAAAGGAATCAATGTAATGAGCATAATCTTACAATTCCCTTGAGGTTGTAAGTAACGGGCCTTGTGCTGTGTCATAAAAAGCAGCAAGTAAGCACTGTCTACCTGCTCCTTATGCGAATAAGGCTTCCACATTAAGAAGTAAATGACACCATTCGTTTTAAGCAGAATACAGATGGAAAGTAAATGATGTTCTTCTTGATTGAATAGAGTCAGGTGACTACTTCACTTTTTCCTTTTCGCTCGCTTCTAAATCAGCAGGTTGCAGTCATTAGTTACTGAAATACTTTGTCCGATGAACGGAAATAATGAATTCTAGGATCAAAGTACACGATGGTACAATGGGTGCAAGTCCTAATGACACCAATCTCATCAGTACAGAGATGGGCAAATCTGTACATTAGAAGAAATTGTAGTTGATTGTCTGTAGACGTAAGTCGTATATATCGACAGAGGTACCTTTCAGACTCCTTATTTGCAAGTTGTCGCAGACGAAGATCGAAATTGCTCGTTAGTTTAATGGAACTTCTTACCTTTAATCGTGTTTTTCCTTCTTAAGAAAGGATTGAAACTTTGGTTTTAAAATTAATGCAATGTAAAGTTCTGATCGGCTCCTTTTAGATTTTACTTTACGGTTTATGGCTTTGTGTGCTCTCCTTTTAAGTTTCTTTATGATCTGTTTAGCATTTATATCATTTTTCCCTACAAAAATTCATTCCATCTCCATTTTATTTCTTTGTGCTTTTCTAAGTCTGTCTCGTTTTCTGGTAAACAGCTTTTGTGCACTTGCAAACCCAACACCTACCCTTAAAAAAATATTCCATGCGGATCTGATATCTCTTTATATAAATTGAAAGTCGTTTTAATGTGATTTCAGAATTACGACATAAAATAATTAGGTGGGGAAAAGATCTTCCTTTTTTTTAAAGAGAATGTTGTGTATCAGCTAAATATTAAGACTTCGTTTCTAAAATTAACCCCCCCCCTCTCTCTCTCTCTCAGGAGTTGATTTTAAAATTTCACAGAAAAATATTAAATGTAATCTCACAGAGGTCGCGAATATCACAGTTTATCGCGAATATCGCGAATATAGTAATAGAATTTATGCACTGGAATAGAATCTCTAAGTCAGCGTTTTTGGTGGGACGCGAGAAAATTTTATTAACCAGTCCTAGGACGGGTTGAGTCCCTTCCTAATGAGGGGTTACTGACGTATTAATGCAGTCGGTTCGCTACTCCTTTGCTGCACCCCCCCCCCCCTAAGGGCGATATTCATGACTGTATCCGCGTGTTCACGAGGCCGGTTTGCCTGCTTGCGGGATGAAACACCCCAGATAAACGGGGGGGGGGTACCCTGCCGACGGGAATCGAATCTATGACACCCCCCCCTTCCCCAGGCAATGGTTGCAAAGCGCATAGTCACTAGGCTAACCGCGCGGACTTTATATATATATATTTTTTTGTATTTGTATCAAATGCTTTTTCAAAGTCAATAAATGCAATATGTGTTTCTAAATTGCATTCTCTTCTTTTCTCTATTATTAATTTTAGGCAAAAGGCCGGGTCTATACATGATCGTCCTTTTCTAAATCCATTCTGTACTTCTAAAATAAAGTTTTTAGAATATTTTATTAATTTGTTATTTAAAATTCTACTATACATTTTCTAACAGGAACTTAGAATACTTATACCTCTATAATTTTTAGGGTCATCTCTACTATCTTTTTTAAAGATAGGGATCGCTATTGCTATTTTCCATTCTATTGGTGGGTTACTTGTTGAATAAATTTTATTTAAGAATAATAAGAGTCTGTCGTTCTTTGAACCTTATTCCTGAATGTTTATATAATTCTGAACCTAAGTTATCTTTTTCAGGTGATTTTCCATTTCTTGTTTCTTTCAGGCTGATTTCTAATTTTTCTTTAGTTATTTTTTTTTTCATCTTCATTAACTGTATGCCAGTTATCTTTTTTAAATTATTTATGTAATTAATTCGATGTTTAATTTTACGCTTTGTTTAGTATCTGTATTTAAATGTTTTTTCTTATTTCTTATTTCTCTCTTATTTCTCACAAAATACATTGGGTCTTATTTTAAATAAATAATGTTCTAAATTAGAAATAAATTTGTTCCATGATTCTCTATGTCTTTTTCTGACTTCTCTTTTAGCTATGGCTCTTATTCTTTTATATTCTATTTCATCTTCTAACCTTTTACTGCTTAACCATTTTATGATAGGCTTCTTTTTTTTTTTCATTTTGATTATTTCTTCGATTGTATTGTCCTATATCTTCAGTTTTTTGTTTATATTGATTTTTTGGTCTATCGTTTTTATATCGTTTTTATATTAAGCCATTCTATTTCTATTTCTTCATTTTGTTTTATTTTATCGGTTAATTTTTTGTTCATATAGCCATTGCATATTTGTGTCATTTAATAATCTAGTTTTCAATTTTCTTTCTGTTCTTGTTATTTGTAGTCATTTAGGCGGTAATCTTAATTTTATTTTAACGAGAAAGTGGTCGCTACTTATTTCATATCCTCTGTGAACTCTAACATATAAAGATAATTTTGATCTCTTTCCATTTAAGTTAAAGTAATCTAATATTGATTTCCATCCTCTTGCTGCCCAAGTAAATTTATATATGTCTTTATGTTTAGAGAAAGAATTCGTTATTCTAAGGTTAATATAAACTACAAATCCATCAATTTTTTACCATTCCTGTTTAGAGTATGTTCCTATGTTATTATTAATTTCGTGTTTCCAATTCTTACATTTAAGTCTCCCACTAATATTACATAATAATTTTTATTTATTTTATTATATATTTTTTCTAACTGATTATAAAATTCTATATTATTCTCCTCTCTTCTTCTGGAGCATATAAACCAATTATTGTTAAGTAACCTGCACAAGAGTAGTTTGGTATTATAACAGTGCCAAATGGGACAGCCTCCGAGACTACTATGCTTCATTCCCATGGTTGGACTATTGTTTGCAGTCTTCCAATCCAAACATATGCACCGAACATTATATGACCAAAGTAATCCTCACTGGCATGATACATACATTCCCCACACTTCTCTGAACTGCTGTCCCCTATCCAAACCCTGGTTCTCCAAAAGATGTGCCAAGACTGTACAAATGAAGAATCAGGCATACCACAACTGGCTCAAATTAAGAACTCCATCCTCCTTCAATGACTATACTGAAGAACGAAACAGATGCAAAAAAAATTATCAATGATTCCAAAACAGAATTTGAACGGGCAAAAAGCAGGAAACTTGCAGCCTGTCCTAGCGGCAGCCACGCCTTTTGGTCTCTTGCCAGAGCAATTGGTCGCAACTTTTGCCCTACACCACTCCCACCCCTATCATACCCAGATGGCTCAATTGCAGCATTACCCACAGAAAAAGCTAATCTCCTGGTTTCACATTTTGCCTCCAATGCACGCATAACTGATAATGGCAAATGCCCCCCCCCCCAGTCATGCCAACTGCGCAACATACAATGCCCCCTGTATCCTTTTGCCAGAAAGAGATCCTAAACTTGTTGTCAAAATTAGACACACGAAAAAAGCTCCTGGACCTAATGGCATTCCTCCAATTGTCCTGAAGGTCTGTGCAGCAGAACTGACTCCTATCCTATGCCGTCTGTACACACACTCTTACTCCACTGGTATATATCCCAAAGCCTGGAAACTGGCCTATATTCAACCCATTCCCAAAAAGGGGACAAATCGCTGCCATATGACTACCGTCCTATCTCGCTCACCTCAATCCTATCTAAAGTGATGGATAAAACTATCAATTCTCAACTCCAACTCTACCTTGAAGGTACCCAGCTATTAAGCGACCACCAGTACGGATTCCGTCGATGCCGATCAACAGGTGACTTGCTCTCATATATCACCCATCTCTGGACATATGCCATGAAAAAATTTGGCGAATCCCAAGTAGTTGCACTTGATATCTCTAAAGCCTTTGACCGGGTCTGGCACAAGGCTTACTGATCAAATTTCCATCATTTGGACTGTCTCAGAATTTCTGCAGATGGATTGCCAGCTTCCTGTCTGGACACACTATGTCTAATGATAGATGGCTCCCTATCCTCCCACTATCCAACTAATGCTGGGGTCCCACAAGGTTCAGTTCTCTCACCGATCCTCTTCCTTATGTACATCAATGACCTACTGCAGTTGACCTCCAACCCAATACAGTTTTGCAGATGACAGCACATTGCATTCCTCCCTTTCATTTGATAAACCTTACCCTACACAACTCACTTCATCCCACAGAACATCAACCACAACTTCCCTCAATTCGGACCTCCAAGACATCCTCCGATGTGGCTCAGATAACCTCGTCAACTTTAACGCTAGTAAAACCCAGTTCTCTCTTATTTCTCACAAAAAAGAACCATTTCCCCCCAGTATTATTTTTGATAACACTTAAATTCCCAGAAAATATGAAATTTCTCTTCTCGGAATTACCACGACATCAGGCCGGCCTCTCCTGGCATAAACACATCACAACCATTGCATCCTCAGCTTCCAAAAAACTAGGCTTTCTCTTTCACTCAAAACATTACTTCACTTCAAAACAGCTGCTAACCTTGTACAAATCACAAATCCTCCCAGCTATCGAATATCGAATACTGTTCTCACATTTGGAGTGGGGGCTCCTAAAAGCTCCCTCAAAATGCTTGACTCAATACAGAGGAGAGCAATTAGACTGATAAAATGCTCCATCTCTTACTGACTCACTCCTCCCCACTTTCACATAGACGTTTAG
Source organism: Typopeltis vanoorti (assembly GCF_054136105.1). Lineage (NCBI taxonomy): Eukaryota > Metazoa > Arthropoda > Arachnida > Uropygi > Thelyphonidae > Typopeltis > Typopeltis vanoorti. Next base: position 67,773,454 of record NC_143563.1, read on the forward strand.
TCTCTGCAATTTGTATATTCTACAAATATTTTCATGGAAAATGCTCATCTGAAATAGCATCAATAATTCCCCCACTCTGTATTAAACCCATTGGAACATGTACAGCCACCGCCCAACATTCCTTCACAGTACACCTTGAAACCCACAGAACAAGTTTCTTTTCTTCCTGCTCCATCTCTGCTACTATGGAACAGTCTTCCTCCTGATGTATTTCCCAAGGAATACAATATACAGGCTTTTAAATCGAATGTCAACAAGTTTCTCCTTTCCCATGCCGCTACCCATATACCGTACTAAAGTACTACAGGTTGACCAGCCAACCTCTCGTATATGGGCCCAACATAAAAAAAACAAACAAAAAAAAAACGTCTATCTATTTTTATTCTAGCTTCTATTATTCTTTCATTCCATAATTTATAATATTTTAACTGTTTTGAAAAGGAATTATGAATCCAAATCATAACACCTGCTTGTGCTCTTTGGTCCCTGTCAACTCCACTATATATTACATTAAAATTTTCAGTTCTCATGGTTCTTTTTAATTTCTTTTTTTGTTTCAGTAATTATTGCTATTTGAAAATTTCTTTCGTTTGATCTAATTCTATTTCTTTATACGCTATTCCTCTTACGCTCCAGTTTGCTATATGTATTATATTTTGGCGTTTCCATTTTCATTTTACCCTTTCCATTCCAGGATCGTTTTCCATAGATCAATTTTGTTTACCTTTTTTTTTTTCTGTTGGCTTAAAAGGTTAATTTTCTCCATGTCAGGTTAGCCTGGCGATAGATAGTCCAGTGGTAGAGCTGCTACTTTAAGACTTCTGGACTAGCCTTTTTCCAAATTTAAACCGTAGGAGGAATAGGGTATTTGAAGGGAAAGAGATTTTAGAGGGGACATAGCTATGAGCCAGAAATGGAAAGCCCCTATAGCCCTCGAGTACTTTAATAGCATAAGGGTCATAAAATAAGAAGTGCTGGCTGATAAGTCCTTGTAGGAAAGATTAAAGTGAGTGGATCTTCCTCAAAGTAGCGGAAGAAGAGGATAGGTCCAGCTAGGGGCCCATGGGAGTGCCACTTCCATTACAATCAAGATGATTACTTTGTGGCCCTGTTGGTCCACGAGTCCTTATTCAAAATATTCGGATCACCTCACCATATCTGGTGGGCTCCCCTATCTGCCACCGAGGGGACGCGCTCTCTAGAGGTTACATGGTCCCTCGAAAGAAAATTTTACTCTAAATTAGGAAAAACTGCTACAGAAGTGTACCAAGATCTACAGAAGGTTTATGGCGGTGATTGTCTGAGCCGTGCACAGGTATTCCACTAGTTTTTAAAGAGTGGAGGGAGTCCTTGGAGGATGAACCACGCTGTGGATGACCAGTTTCTTCACGGACAAATGAAAAGGTGGTGAAAGCTAGGAAAAATTTTGCCCATATCAGGCGAATAACCATTAGGCTACTCACTGTACTGCTTGGTGTCGGTAAGGAAACAGCCATGGTAATCTTAGAAAGATATTTGCACTAGAGGAAGATTTGTTCGAGGTTTGTGCACACGTTAACACACAAACAGAGAGAGAACCGGGTTGCATGCTGTCAAAATTTCATCCATGCAGTTCATCAAGATCGTGATGTGTTGCGAAGAATTGTTACTGGTGATGAAAGTTGGTGTTTTCAGTTTGATACAGAAACAAAACGCCAGAGCATGGGATGGCGTGGAACGTCTTTTCCCCGGCAGAAGAAAGTCAAGTTGCAAAAATCACGTGTCAAGACAATATTCATTTTTTCTTTTTTCGAAGCTGCTGGAATTATCCACTGCGAATTTGTTCCTGAGGACCCGGAGTAATGCAATGTCTGTACGGTGCTAGGAATCAACTGTTCTACAACAACAATTGGCTTCTGTTGCACGACAACGCGCCCGCGCGTTGCCTGTGAAGCAGTTTCTGGCTTCGAAGTCGATCCGTGTGATCGAACATTCCCCCCCCCCCCATTCGCCAGATTTGGCTCCCGCATACTTTTCTCCTTCTCAAAGATGAAATGTGCCTAGAAAGGGGAGTGTGCTTCAGTGACATCCAACGAGGTGTGACCCAGACATTGAAAGAGATTCCCGTTCAGGACTTCCACCGTGCTTTCAAACACCTGTACGACAGATGTAAACGTTGTGTGGAGGTGGAGGGAGATTATTTTGAATCTGTGTAATTGACAATTCCAAATGGAGTTCTTTGTTTTGATATAATAATTGTTGTCTCATTGCTTAACGGGCACGCTGTGTCTGCTTTGTTCAAGTGGGCGCGGCCAGAACACTGCAGTCTAAGTGACTGCATTTCTAGCAATGTCTGTAATATAAAAGGAATTATTAATATGCACTTCAATCTCTGAGTCTCAGTAGTTCAGTTGATATAAACGGGAACTTTAGTTGGAAATTTGCCTTGGTCTTGCACTACGTGTGGGATCACCTAGACTTGCAATACCTGCAGGCGCAAACTTGACTTACTTGTCTGTTTGCTTACTTGGGAAATGGAGTAAAACCAGGTTTAAAATAGCTTGGTATCTTTAACACACACACACACACACACACACACACACACACACACACACACACACACACACACACACACACACATGTATATATATATATGCGGTAAATCCGTTAAGATATCAGTTTTTTGTAAGATCTCTACAATAATGAATAAAAATGGAGACATGTTTGCTTCTCACCATCTGTTCTCTGTTGATTCTATCACGCTTTTCACCCATCTTTTCTCTTCCATTATTTCTTTCTTTTTATCTAGATACATATGCGCTTTTTCTTATATATGGCAAAAAAAAAAAAACACACACGCACACGATTTTCTTTCTGTGCATGGGCGTCATTCTTTTCTTTCTCCATCTGATCTCAATACGTAACCTACATTCTCGTTCACATATTTTTCCTCGGCAAACACACTCTCGCGAGAAAAAAAAAAGAAAAAGACACACTCGCACACTTAAAAAGAACGAACGAAACAGAAGCCACTTGTATTATTTGACGAGATATTTCTTCTCCCAATAGCCCATTAGTGTCCCTATAAAGGTTGTCTACTCCTATTAACTCTCTATTACCCAACCATGGGTAGAAATTATAACCACCAGCATCAGCAGTACCAGACACACCGACACAAAGAGGCTCCGAACTTCCAATAGCCGTAATTTTGTGAAAATAGCCGCATTTCTAATGATCCATAAAATCCACATACCCCGTATATATCTGCGGATCAGATGTTTGCTGATAATGTTGATCCTCCTTTAGTGCTACTTTTCAATAGACCGGGGTTCACTTTCTCCGCGTGCCATAACGATCCCCGTTTCCGCCTGCCTTAGTATGATCACTTGATAGGACTCTATTATCAACTTGCCGCATCAGAGACACTAGTAACTAAGTTTTTTTTTTTTTATTACTTATCTCTGCACGGTTTCTTCCCTTTTTCCCTGTAACTACCGATAGAGGACGCTATAGGCTGTTTCTTATGTCCCCCCCCCCCCACTTCGATAAATGAGAAATGAGACTTCACCTATCATTTGGACGTCGGAAATTATCGACAGCACTTAATGCTTTACTGATTGCCTTCGATCAGTTCACAGTTTGCGCAAGCTCGCACAATACCTTGTCAAGAGATGGATTTGAAAAGTAGGCAAGGCTGATTCCATCGGGATAGTTTTTGCTAAATTGGATTTTGAATGAAAACCGCCAGCAGCTCTGAGAGAAACAAATCTATCATGTAGACATTAGAGATGGTGATATGTCGTCTTGGAGATAAGAAATGACTTCGTTGGCTTTACAAATTCATCTGCTAACATCGCGAACTGCAAGTAAAAAGTACAAACACACACTCCTCTTCCAAAGAATAGACTACGATCGTTTAATGCCCTGGCGAAACTCTCCATCAAAGAGAAGTGAGTCGTTCTTTGATGATGCTACTAAGAAAACTTTTAACGATAAGACGCAATTATTGTAATATTGGAATTCTCTTTCGCTTTTGGACGTCTATTTGCTTCAAATGCCTTTTTCATCATTCCCTTATTTTCCGTATCGTTCGTCAAACTTTTTTTTTTTTTTTAAACTACTTCGACCGCATCATTCGGTGAAATAGCGCAACTTAAGGATGAACAAAGATGTAGCATAGGATAAGAATATTACATTATACGACATTTGCCGGATATTCCTAAATGGCAATTTTGAAGACGTTACCTAAGAATAAACGAGAGTAACATGAGAAAGATATAACAAGAGAAGTAATTTATAAGTCCACGCTTTAAGCAGAGATAAATATCAATGTAACAAATAGAGATAATAACGACATGCTTTTAACAATGTAGATATTGGAATGCATTCTTTACGGCTTTCTACAGGAAGGACTAAATAATAGCACTATAGATGTTACCATGGATGCAAGTATACTTTTAAAATTAGGTTTCATAGTTCTTTTAATAAAAATAAAATAAAAATAAAGGATGTGCATTGTGGAACACGGCTGGTGCATATTTTGATACGCTACTCAGAGCCTATACAAAGGATGAAGTTAATAAAGAATTAAGTAAAACTGATGTTATTTTTAATTATTTAAATAAGCTGTATATAGTAATAATGTTGCGAATGCAAAACAATGATGATAGAATATCAAATTCATTGTCTGGATTAAATTATCATTCCAGGTATGAATATTTTGACGTCAAAGCACTTTTGTCTCTGAGGATAAAACTTGCTGCATTTACTAAACTATACTGTGAATGCAGCAGGTTTTATCCTCATGGACAAAAGCACTTTTGTCCATGAGGAGGATCGGCCTATCACGACAGGAAATGGATTAAATCTTAATCATGTTATGAATCCGATAGTGTCTACGAATAATTTCATTATGAACAGTAGATTGCTGAATATCGGGGTCTTCATACCGAAGTTTGTTGGAATGTTTTAAGTTTTATTTCCGTAATTTACAATAAAATTGATTTTATGATTCGTAAAGAGAAAAATTTACCAACAGTTAGTGGATAAGCTTGGAAAATCGCTATGCTCACTAGTGCGGGAATGGGAAACTACAAGGAAGTGGAAAACTTCTGTGAATGCAGTTAACGAGAAGAAGAAAGTATTCCGGCAAATGCTTATTAAAAATACGTTCGTTTTAACTGCTGCACTGAACTGCAAGAAAATGCCTCATTAGTCAGTGAGATTCCAGTAAGAGCATTACAACATTAATACCATTACTGAAGGTGGACTTCAATGAATGATTTCGCTGTTTCGAAACCCTTTGTACCTATTGATGCAAAATGCACCTGCAAATAGAACTAAATTTCAGTTGAATGTTATAAGTTTAAGGAAGGGATATGTAACGTACTGGAATTCTACAGATGTTTACCGAATAGAAGTTGCCCCGTGCTATGAAAATGGCCCGAAGCATGCGCTTTAGAGACAATTTTCAAAGATAAAAGTAAACAATACCAATGACAACAGAATGATTATGGGTTGTATCTTGCATATAATATCGAGAAAATATCTTATTAAAAACAAAGTCTAAACCTTCCCACTAATTAGTTACATTTCATTTAAAAATATCTCTTGTTGTGTGAGAGTTATTCACATCTTTCGAATAATGCCGCATGTCATTAATTAGGCATTCTTTACAGTAGATTTCTCTGGAGGTGGCTTTAAAAAGGATCACAAAACCCTTAAGAATTGTCTAAAATTATAAATTATCAATGATAAAAGTTAGTTAAATTAGCATAACAAAATTAGGTTTTGTTTTTTTTCTCCGGTCCTTTCTAGCTTTTAACACCCTTTACCAGCCAAATATCATGGGTCTGCACAACTTTAATTTACTAGGACAGGGTAGTTTTTCTGCTGTTGTTGTCGTCTTGTCCTTTGAAGAGTCTTAGATGTTTCCATGTGCTCCTTGAACTGCTTTGGCTATGTCGGTGATTCTGTTTGTGTAGAGCTATTGTTCAGGATTAGGGTCTATTGCTTGCAAGGCTGCTGTAATTGCTGGACAGGTAATGATGTGAATGGTTGTCAGTTCAGTATTAGGGCAGTTGTTGCAGTTTCTATATGTTCTCGTATCATCTGTATTGATCTTCATTCCTCTATAATGTCCTGTTCGTAGTCTTGCTATCGTGGTGGAGGTCTTTCTGTCAACATTGATTTCGGGAATTTGATGTTGTATCACTGATTTCAGTGGAATTAGTCTAGCTTTTGCTATTACGTTAGCATCAGCAAGAGTTATCATGTCAGTTTCTTGGTTGAGTTCTCTGGCCTCTTTTGCTAGTTGATTTAAGAGTTGATGGGTTTCTTGTGTGAGCTTGGTATTGCCTCCATAGCTGATCTTGAGTCACTGTAAATTATAATTCCTTCTGATTGTTGAGATTATGATAATTTTAAGTAAGCTTCGAGTGTTTTATTTATTACATAAAGTTCGCTGGTAAAATTGGAAACAATTCTCCCAGATCCAACTTTTATTGAAAGTTTTTCACCATTTGGGAGTAGAAGGAGAACGCCAGCTCCTCCATTAATCATATTGGTGTCTGACGATCCATCGGTATAACAAATAACCTGTTTGGAGGATGAAAAAAAGTTGATAGTATTTAGGCCTTTTTTCTTTGAGCATTTCTTTTGATTCTTTTTTTGTACAGAGTTTGGTAAGCTTTAGATTTATGGAGGTAAATGACTGGAAAATAGAGGTTCTTTGTTTATGTGGGCATTTAGCTAATCAAGACCTATTTCCTTCCTGATAGTGTCATCATATTGTAAAGTTGATGATCTGTGAAGTCTGTATTTTTGATTCCAATGTTCATAAGTTTTTCGGGAGATATGATCGCTTTGGTAGCTTCTGATATTATTAATGACTTTTATGGTGGCAAATTTTCGTCTGTCCTGCAGCAATGTCAAGCCCACATTCCTGTAGGGCTCTGATGTTGTTAGTGGATGAGACTTCACCAATGATAATCTTGGATGCTTTTGCTTTGCTTTGTTTGTCTGCTGCCCGCTGGAATATAATTTGTCTATAAAAATGTATATAAATATCGAGATATAATAATTTTTATGCAGGGGTTCCCTGTATCCTGAAAATTACTTCAGGGGTTCCACTAAGATAAAAAGTTTGAGAAAGGTGTTCTAGATGGTAGTTGAACGCAAAGCATTTCCACTCATAGACACTGCGTTACCGACTGAGCCAAGGAAGATCTTAGGGTTGTTTATTTATTTTTCATTTAATCTTATTTCCCCCTGGTGGTAGGATCAATGGCCTGAACGGTCAAATAAAGTAGTATAGGCACGGAAACCTAATTAATGCTAAGAGAAGACGACTAATCTTATCTGCGGAGACAGTTATGTCTGTTACATGCGAGTATTCTCTGGCCCGTTTGTCTGTCTTGCGGAATGAAAAACCGGAGATTCTAGGAGGAAAAACTCTTCGCCCCTCCACATACAATCGGATAACTCATCTTTAGTTGAAAAGTCCCTATACAAGACTAATTTAATTACTGTACTGGTTATCTGGGTAGCACTTACCAGGGCATGTAATGTGTTCTTGCTATCCTATTCAATGTTTTTACATGGAAAAATAAATAAAATTATAGATTTAGCAGGAAAGCAACTATGACATGAAAGGGTATGCACCCGAATATTCATCTGAATGTGGGTATGCTACTAAACAGAAAATAAAAACGAAAAACATACACCAATAAGTTAAAAAAAATTGACCTCCCACATACGCTTTATTCAAAATGTGTTTGCACTGTGGTGCCACACAGTTATCACTACCACACCTACGAAGCTAAATCACAAGAAACTCCCTGACTTACTCTTTTTATGGCAAACTTCAGTCAATTTTTACATTCCTTATAACCTAGCTAGCCCGTTCACTTTTCTTGCCTCACCACTAATTAAGGTCATGGTATATATACCTTCTGCCAAATTACAAGCTGATGTCATGGCAACGGTAAAGGCATCTAAGTATTAATTAGAAATACCAAAAATAGATATGAAATAATAGGCAATGCATGAGAATTAATATTAAGAAAGACTGAAATAATCTTAAATAAATATTGATAAAGCAGCGATGGAAAGCTATGAATAATTAGAGAGGACAGAGGTTAGTCAGAGGGATAAGAAACGGAAAACATAATTAAAACCAATAAGCATGGATGCCAGCGAAGGTTGGTCGATTGGTAGAGCCTCTGCTATTAATCGCTCGCAAAAACTTAAACAAGTTTGAGCGCGGTTAGCAGTTAGAAGGGGTTCAATCGTTCGATGGTGTTGGCACACTCTCCCTCGATGAGTCTTTGGACTCCCTGGAGGTGTCACATAATAATAATAATGTAAAAATACTCTTGCACAGTGACATCATTGATTACTAAAGGAATGCACGATACTCTCTATTCATTAAAATTCAGATATCAAAAGTTATTTTAACTCAAAATTAAATACGTTGTATTTTTCAATCAAGATCCTAAACACTAAGTTTATCAAATTTAGTTATACTTTGTTTGTTAGCTACAGCTTAAAGCTTGCTGTATTATTGCGATACGCAACTAAAAGAGACAGCTGTCAGGTGTACCTAAAGACAATGGACGAAGTTGCCGAATAATAAAAAAAAACTATATCTAAAAAAAAAAAAAGGAAACAAAAGCATAAAGAAATGTGAAATAATTTCATAACAGTTGAAAAAAGGAGGCATCAAAACCATAATCAAAATTTTATAAAAGAATCAAAGAAAGTTTAAAAATGCAAACCATAATCCTGGAAAAATTGATAAATTATGTTTCATACTCTATGAACCAATAATAAAAGGAATGAATTAGACACACTGAACAGAAAATAGTCCGACTGAACTAAATAATATATATATATATATATATATATATATATATATATATATATATATATATATATATATATATATATATATATAAAGAAGCACTTCAGGTTAAGATAAATACCAAACTATTTAAATATCCAGGAGAAACATTTAAAAAAACATTTTTATATTTTTATGAAATGAAATACTTTTTATTACACAGGCAAATTATATTTCGCTTGATTCTTGAACGTCATATGAGAAATATGATACTCTGTTCGTGTTTCCTTGGCAACAGTAGGTTGTGCTTGTGTCTACCAGGTGGCATGGCAGAATAGATAAAGTCGTTCAAGTTTCAAGAACGTAATGCAGACACTGAATTATTTAAATATGCATGAGAATCATTTAAAGAAAGATTTTTGTAATTCTTTAAGAAAATCTGAAAAAAAAAACACCTGACTTCTGAAAAATATCTGGAAAATCCGCTCCTATATAGACTCAATATTTACAAAAAAAAAGGGGGATTTCAATAAGGAATATGCTGCATGACCTCAACTGTGAAAAGAAAGTAAACATAAAGCTTGTGTTTATGTAACTTATTTAAATCGACTTCCATCTTAAAATCCATGAAATATACAAATAATAATATAGCAGTTCAAACAGAAGCTACTTGGAATGAAACTAAACAATACCTAAGTTTGTTCGTTATCATCATTCTCATCCTTATTCCAATATTCCAAATCCATGTGACTGTTTGTAAAATTCTGATTATTTCGGATGTTGAAATGTACAAGAAATCTTTTGCTGAACATACAGACTTCGTTTTATGTTTGTTACTTTTAGAAAGCATTAAAGGTATCAGTACTTATAAGAATACAAAGGAAATTCTTCATAAAAATATAATTTTTTCCTGTAATAATTTGAGAAAACAATGTAATACAGGATTTATTAAACCTTCTCCTGGCTACTATAACCTTCGCTAAGCCTGATTAAGTGAGGCGTAAATTCCTGTAAACAGCAAACCATCTTCGCTTCCATGCAAGACGTTGCTGATTCCGCTTATTTTTTAAATAATTTCACTGAGATCTGTTTTACTGCTTGCTGCGAATTTTTCAACTATTCACACACTTGCGAAATAGTGCGGCGTTTAATCCTTCCTGTAGGCATTAAATGACGACGTGGATGGTCTCCATCTCCGTAATCCACTCTTCACGCATACTTTAAGCTGACTGTTAATTCAAACCGAGCGTTCTCGTTGACTATATCAATAATCTCCTGATTGACTATATCAATAATCAGGTGACATTTAATTTTCCTCATTCTTTTTAGGTGATTTTCGCAAACTGCGAAAGCACCTATAACAGAATGCGTAAGTATCTATAAGTACTCCTGCTCGACGGATTTCATACATTTAGTATTTAGAATCCTTATAAAAATCTATGGAATCATTTTCCTTCAATCGAACCGTTTATATTTACAAAAAGCGATTTCAAATTATATATTGCAATAAGTTCGTGTTTTGGCACAATGGAATTTAATAAAATTTTGGATTTAGGGTACATACAAAAGGATACCCATATTTTTAAGTTGGATTTCAATCGGGCGGATTATGTTTATTGACAAAATGATTTGAAATAGTATTAATAATTTCGTACTATATATATAGCTATGCATGTATGTATGTGTATGCTGTAAGCCAGTGTAGTTCTATTACGTCGACACTCGAGTTTATATACCGTATCTGTTTCTACAACTGACAGTATTTTTGGCAAAACGATTTGAAATGATAATTTATTATAATTTCGAACTTTGGCTTGATTAAATTGAGTGTTTTCAACTGGACCATTTTCATGGCAAAATTAGGCAAAACAAATTGTGTCTATAGCATAGTAAAATGGTCATAGCTTCAGTTGTTGTGTTAATGATGAATATTATTAATACAATTAGACCTAATCATAGTGGTTGCTTTTTCTTTTAATAATTGTCACCAATCATATCCTTATTATTTGTGTGTGTGTGTGTGTGTTTTCGTTAGATTATAAACAGAAATCAAGGAATGATTCTGAAAGACATCTGGAAAAGCCTAATAAGATTCCTTACCAGAATTTCATTTCTCTAAAAACTATATAACGCGCTCAATAAACAATGACTGATACACCACGTTCCATGCTTATGATGTTACCGTCGGGTTAATTTATTTGACTGTGTTACTCCATTCTTCTTTTTTTTACTAGCAAACATTAGTTACCTTGTACCGTTATGCATGTTCTGAATAAGCCAGACAGAACAGCTGGTGAAACTTGTAGACAATTCTTGTATATATTTTACAAAAATCTGTAGTCATCTAATAAAGCCAATAAAAAGTTCCAGTTTTAATATTTAAGAAGTGACCAAATACAGCACAGAGAAGATTATATCTCAGTAAGGTAGGCTCGATGTAAGGTTAAAAAAAAAAAAGGGTGGGGATTCTCTGATGTAGAAAATCCACCCCTGCCTTCTGAGGAGATCATATTTACATATTCAGCTACAACCTAGTATCAGAGCCTAAACTGCTGTATGCAACAGTCCAAAACTGCTCTGCAAGCTACGTGAGTAATCATGTTTTTTTTGTTTTTTTTTAAACGCTAGTCCCTACCAGGAATGGTTTTAAACGTATAGTACTTTACTACTATGTAAGAACTATAAGAAAAAAAAAATTCAAGAATTAAGAATTATTTAGTCTTTTTATTACATAATCCGAAAATCCTTACGCTTACTGGAGAAGTTACTTGAAAAAAGACCTAAGGTTTTTTTTTTTTTTCTTTTCAAGTCACTTCTCCAGTAAGTGGGGAGGTGGTCTACCACGCAGGGTCCACAAAGTAGAGTTCGAATCAGCAGCCTGTGTGTTTCGCCAAGGTGAACCGGTAGCCCCTGTGGGTTACAGAGCGGGTACTGTAAACACTAGGCTAATCAGGCTCGATTGCCGTGCTTGTAAGTTTGTCAATCCTTTAGTAGATGATAGGATATTAACTCAGGATCAACCTAAACAGTTATTCATTTTGTCGGCACATCAGCTTATAAGTTTTCTCTGCGGCCAACGCATTTTAGCCAATGTAAAACTGTGAACGTTTAATAATAGCACAATTAGTATAAAGGTGAAATTAAAAAAAAAAAAATCTATTGCCACAATGAATTGGTATCACTCTGCATTAGAATCAATGGTATATTTTTATTATTTTGCTTAAGTATATATATTTGGCCACGGTGATATACCATTTTCAGCATAAAAATTAAACAAACAAAAAAAAAAAAGAAGATGAAACTATTCATTAGTTACTCAATGCAAAAACAAAACAGTGCATTAGTAATTCTGATTCAATTCTGAATTCAGCAGAGTTATTTTTTGTTGAGTATAATATTATAGTTTAGAATAAGTTGTATTCAAGTTTACATTAGAACGTGATTTTAAATAGTAACGTTCTTTAAATCACCAAATTATTCTAAATCAAACATTCATCAAAGGATAATTTTGTGCGGAAAGAGTGGAAACAATGTACTAAATGAGAAACAATGCATTTGCAATTTTACTAATTGCTATACATTTGTAGAAACACTAGAAACATTGAAATGGAAATATTCGTATGAAAAAAATATATTTATAGTGCCCTATAACACGTGAATAAATACAAATATATTTATGAATATAATCATAATTCTTAGTTTTCGACATCTTGTACACAGCACGAAAAGGACTGTAAACCATTTTGCTTTATAACCAGTAGAAATTTTTTTGTTTTACTTTTTCCATCTGGATAATATGAAATAAATGTATAATTTCGCTGTCCTGCTAACAACGTTTAGATTGCGCTGTCCTGTGCTTACTAAACAGAGAATAAGTGAATTGTCCTCTTTCTCTTCCACGATAATTCGTATCTGAAATTCTGCACCAGTTGCAATTGTTACCGTTTAGAAGCAGCACGGTAGAAGTGTTCAAATTCAATATCGAAACTGGTATTAATTTAATTCCTTGTTTATCGCATTGTTATCCAAGAAACTCAAAGAGAAGCGTGCGTGCTATTTAGTGGGGACATTTTGGCTCCGTCCCAATTCACTTGGTGAAGTTGTAATTTCTAGAACAAGTACATTTATAGTCTTTCCAAGACTCTTTTAAAGATGAAATGTTTGTGATAAATAGAAGCACGAAATCTAGAAATCTCAATTTCAATTTGTTTATTATAATTACTGAATGGCTTTCTGTAATATTTTGATATATTACAGAGCACGTGATCTAAAAAAAAAAAAAAGAAAAGAATTTAGTGATGTGTTAGTAAAAATGGCGTTTAGAGTACAGTCGCTTGTGCAGTCCTTTCAAAATACATTACTGCCGGGATCGAAAGCTTTTTTTTTTTTAAAAGCATGTACGTTACATATTGTCGTAAAGGAGACCTTTACCGTCAAAGCGTGCTGCATTATTATAACATGCGCACACGTGACAAAACAGCAAACAGAAGTAGATGCAAAGTAAATATTCGACTAAAAATAGGCGATCATCGATCGTGATGAGATGGTAAGTTCACCAGTTGGACAAGTAACTCCTCGCTACCTACTACCTTTCCTCTCTCTCATTCCTGAGTGGCAAGAATTTTCTTATTGCGTCCCTTGGATGCAGCAATAAGATTCTTAGCAAGTATTCGACAAACAATGGAACAAGAGAGTGATCTACTTTTCGGAAAACTTCTATCCCTCCCCTCTTCCCTCCTACTGATACTTAAAGAGAAGGCTGTTTTTTTTTGTTTGTTTATTTGTTTCAAAGTGAATTAAAGATATTTGTTGTTGTTAATGGATAAAGTCTTTCGTTTAATTTTAATTATTAAACAAGTTAGAATACCAGGACGGAATTTCCAACTTAAGGAATGAGAAAGAAAAACCGAGGATTTAGTTGGAAAATAATCCTATTAAGAATTTTTCCTGTTTATTACATAGCAATCCCCGAAAACTACATAAAGAAACAAAAGAAAAGTCTTCTAGAAGATGGGTATCGTAATAGAAAAAGAAAAATATTTATTTCAAGAAGTTTGTAATGAAAATTACGTATCAACTGGGGACTACTTAGACCTATCTTAAAGAAGAAGCATATGCGAAAGTTAATATTTATATCTTTGAATCTCTTTGCTCTTCTTTACATAATGGCTACACTTCAGTTGCAACTTTCAGAAGCATCTTCTTCCCAACAACACATATCTTAAGCAAAAAAAAAAAAAAAGAGGGAAGGAAACTTGTCTAACTTCTTAAAATACGAACGCTCTTTGCTAACTGCTGCCTGCATTTCTTAAATATTAAAGGACATAAAAATTAATGAACGTGTAACTAACTTTTTAACAAGCACAGGGGGTTTTTCGTAAAGATAATGAGAGGTTTAGAATCTTAAATATAGAACGATGGTAGAAAAGACGACACAATTAATAGTCCTAAAATTAAATTCGGTGAACATGGTGCAGGGTTATTTCTCTGCTTAGAAGATCCACGCTCATAAGTGAAGTAACGGACAGAAGTGAAATCCATGGTTTAAAATGCCTGGAAGCGATTTTGGTGGATACTGAAATGTTCAGGTATGATGAATTATTATGATTCGAATTACTCATACTTTTTTTTCTTCATTCATGCGTCGCTGAAAAGAGAGAGAAAAATCTCCCTTTTTTATTTTCTTTTGTTTAAGACTTAGTTTTTTTTTTTTGTACAATTTTCTTTTTTTACTAATTCCTCTCCTTTGTTTATATAGTTTTGTTACCATTCCAAACTCTTCAGAGTCTTTTTCTAAAACATTTTTATGTAGTTTTCACCAAGTACTAATTAACTAGCAGAGATTATTAGTTCGAGATTGCAATCACAAAAACTATATCTACGATTTCAGTTGGTGTAGCAATGCGTTTTGAATTATTGTTGAATTAATTTAAATAATAAACGATGACAGTCTGCACCTGCCACTGGTAGTTAGATGCATATATTATGTCTATCTCCTGCAGGAAGAGATTATTTCACTTTTTTTAGTCAAGTATTTCACACTACAAGATCATGCATTCATGACAGAAGTTCATACATTTTATATTTTCATTCAATCATCATCATGCGTATCAAGGATTTAGGCCTTAGAAGTCATCGTTGAATCGTTTAAGAGGACGTCCTGGTTTTCCTTTTCCTAATAGCTTGTAATTTAAGGCTTGTTTTGGTAATCTTTCTATTTTCATTCTTTAAACGTGTTCATCCATTTATGTTTATTTTTTAATTTTTTTTTCTATTACTGGTTCTTGGTTTAATTCTTTCATAATTTCTTCGTTTCTTTTGTGATCAAATAGAGTACACTTTGCAGTTTTTCTCATAAACTTCATTTCTGCTGTTATTAATCTTCGTTTGTCTTTTTGTTTTATTGTCCAGATTTCACTTCCATACAATAAGACTGGTAGGGCTAATGTATTGTATACTTTTAGTCGGGTTTGTTTTTGAACTAGGTTTGGTTTAAATATAGAGTTGATTACACCTGTTATTTTTAAATATTTTGCAATTTTTACGTTTATATCTTTTTCATTTTCATATGTGATCGTACATACTAGGTAGTTAAATGAAGTCACCTGTTCTAAGATCTTGTTATCTATTACTATCTTAGTTCTTGCTGGATCTTGTCATTAAAGGCCAATTTCATTCAATGAGAACATTTAATGGAAGTACGCATTACCGATAGGCGTTTTAAAGAATCAAATAATTCGCCATTGGACACTAAAACGTCAATTACAGCATTGTAGTCATGCTAACTAAACCCCGACATCTCAATCGCTCCAATATTTGTCAATTTTCCCCCTACTCAACTTAAAGTCTGGATCTGCCACTGATTAACATTCTGGCTTAATATTATTCGTTTCATTTTTAACAAGGTGCTTCACGTTAAAAGATCGCATACTGATAACAGACGGAAGTTTAAAATTTAAAGCAATTTAGCCATTCAATGCAAACATTTAACGAAAGTACACATTATCGAAGAGTACTTTAAAGAATTTGCCAGTGTGCACTAAAACACCAAATGCAACATTGTAGTTCATACTAACCACTCCTAAAGTAAGTACTCAACAGGAAAGACATATTAACCCTAACCTCCACTTAACTTTCTCACCTCCAAACGAGTTCCCGTTCACCACAAAAGAGGGCAGAATGAGTTCCTTTCGACTTGCGATCGTATGAATAGCGTAAATAACTGGAAATTTATCCTGTTTTATCATTCTCTTTTAAGCCAATGTTGTGAGGGTAACACAAAACAAACCCATTACAACCTCAACTTGCACTATCTGTGTTTCCTATTGAATTTATCGACTTAAATTATAAATCTCGGCTCTTTACTTAGCTGCCTCCCACTACATTTCATGAGAATGATTTGCCATTTAACTGTGGGCCTACAATTGTTTGAATTTCTATGGGTGACATTTGAATTGCACGAGAGAGCGTGTCCATGCTACGAATGAGCTGATATATTACGTTTCATTGTACATTTCCTTGGTAGTGTCTGTCTCACGAGCGCATGAGACTTCGGGAGGGTTTTGGATAAGTATTGTTTGCTTTGTCGTGTGACCTTTCATTGTCTGATGCGATCCCTGGAGCCTTGAATCAATACGAAATTCTCTGGAGAGCTGCCATATTGTTAATGATTTAGATTTCCTTCCCAAGCAGTAAAGTTAACTCAACTGTACTCATTCTCTTCAGTCATAAATTAAAACAGCGAGGAAGTGCTGAGCTTAGCAGAACTTTAATCCCATCATGTGTTGCTGGCTATGTGTAGACCTTACGTAATTAGCAGAAGCCTTTTATTTTGATTTTTGTTCCAAACACAGAAATGAGAGCTTTCCTGAGGCATACTTTATGGCACTCAGCGTAGTCAGACATACAATCTATCCCGTGGTGCTTGTTACAAGTGTATATAACAAGCACCCGGCGACTGTTAGAAATTATGAAAAAAAAAAATTAGCTGGGATTGTTGATTCTACTTTTCACTAGATGGCAGAATGATCCAAATAAATTAAAACACATTCTCCATTTGGGTCTACAGTCATCGTCTTTCTTAGCCTTTTTTTTTTTTAAATAAAACAAAACCTAATAATTTGCTTAACATAATGAGTGATTACTGCAAAGTTAAGGCAATTAAACCAAAGGAATAACAGAAATACTTGAACATAAACATTTCAGATGAATTTCTAGTTAAAATGTAGTTAACATAAAGATATACCGAAGATATTTAAATGAGCATCAAAAGCCATGCAAGTTAGGGAAGTTTATAGCAAATAAGTTGCTGTTTTGGCTTCTTATAAGGAATTGCATAAAGGGAAGATGAAATGTGTGACTCAGTTGTTCAGACAATTGAGTCACATTCTGAATAATCCACAGCGGCCAATTTCATCTGGGAAACTCAATACTTATTTTGTTTTTTGAATGTAGTAAATGTGTTTTGTTGTTGTTTTAATGATTTGTGTCATAACATCAATAAATGCATATTTTTGGTTTGTTCAATGTTCTTTTATTTCATAAAATTGAAAAAATTATAATTTCAATAAAGAAGAAATAAATTTATACAGAATGTTTGGATATATAATCTTCGTTTATAACTACAGAGTTTCCACAAAAGAATGTTGGTATTTTAAATGCAAATATTTTTAACGAAACTGTTGGTAGTTGCCTTACCTAAGATAGCTGTCCGCTCGTTTTGATTTTGTACACATTCAGTTCATTAAAACGGAAGAAGAATGTCAAGAAGATGGGCGACAGTGTAGTTGATGCACAATTTGAATCTGCAATTCTGATGAAAGGGAAGAATTTATGGATAACAATTAATCAGGCTAATCCACCTCATGATAAAGGTATCAAGTGAGTAAAGACTGCTAAAAAAAATCCTGGCAGATTCGTATTCCCTATATTATATC
This sequence comes from Typopeltis vanoorti, assembly GCF_054136105.1. Taxonomy (NCBI): domain Eukaryota; kingdom Metazoa; phylum Arthropoda; class Arachnida; order Uropygi; family Thelyphonidae; genus Typopeltis; species Typopeltis vanoorti. Next base: position 67,791,211 of record NC_143563.1, read on the forward strand.
CTTACAGTTTTCTTAAGGGGTTACGAAAAGGATAACGTATACGCATCCGAAAAAACGACTTTATTACAATAGTTTAAAGGCAAATTTGTAGTTAAGTGTTATTCAAGTAATGCAGGAATCCACAAGAGCTGAGTTACAGGCTAATCCTGTATGCGAGTTACATACGGACCTTCACCTTCAAACAGTCATTCACAATATTTGTTACTATTGTATATTCATTTTACTCCCTATATATCTACATTTAAAACACGGTCATTCTTTTGTGGAAACTGTTTTATTGAGGGGGGGGGGAATACTCGACAAAATACATAATTCTTTAAAACGCGATTATAGAGTAAATTAACATAATGAAAAGCTATATTTGAAAACTTCGTTCGGTTGCATAATTCTTTTCCACACAGTTGCATCTTAAATATGTTAGATCCTTTAAAATGGTAATAGGCTGCTTTGCCTTGCATTTAAAAATGACCTAACGAATTTGATAAGTAAGGATTTGTATAGTAAAATAAAATATCTGTTATTCCACATAGACTTTCAATAAATGAAAATTAATAAAAAATAAAAAAAAACTGATAACACTATAGTGCTCTTTCTTTTGCTTTCCCTATCATTTTGTAGATTTATTTTAGAATGACTGGCATTTTTAAATGCATTAATATAACTTTAGAATTCAATAAAGAAAGAGTAAAGTGGAATTAAAATTCATATAACTCAGATTGTCTGTTTTCGTTTCATGATAAAATTAAGTTTAACCTTGAAATTTCAAAAATTAGAGAAATAATTTTGTAGATTAAGCCTATAAATACAAGTTAAATCTATAAGGTAGTTCTTAAGGTAGAGTGATATTATCTTTTAGAAATGAATCTCCATCATCTTCTTCGTATTCTGTGTTCACCAATCTCGTTTAACTGATCATGCACGCCACTCTCCATCACTGCTCTTCAAGTGGAACACACCTGGCAACATAATAACATATCCATAAAATTTTAAGCTATCCACAGTGCATTTGATACCATGTGATTTATCTGTGATAACTTTTATGATAATATTTTTAAGCCCATCATTATCTTATTTATCCATCAATCATCTGACAGGAAGTTTTCAAGATCCCTCGAGAGATTTTAATTTCCTTAGCTACTGAATTTTACAGCAGAAAACTGTTGCGAAGAGCTATGTGTTGATCCTACTGTTCAGTAATCACGGTAGCGCGCATATTTTTTACATCACGCAAGCGCAGAATGGCCACGTATCAACAATGCATAAGATCGTTCACTGAAGCTCATTTGTACATAGAAGAATTATGGCCGATGTTTTTGATAGATGAAAAAAAAAAAAAAAGCCAGTGTGCTGATGTTTGTAATTTGAGTGTGCTTCTCTGGAGTATATCTACATAACGGAATAAAAGACACACTAAGAAGATGGAAGGCAGTATAACAATGATTTAAAACTACGGACCTTTAAGATAATTTATTCATCAATAATAACAAAGGTATATTTTTTGATAATATTAAAAGCTCGCTAATTTTTTGCTGATTTTTGTATCTCGGCCCGACATTTTATTTTCTGCCCTTTTTTTTATCAATCTTGAAAAAAAAAAACGTTTTTATTTTTATATCGTATTTCCATTTGGAAAATATCTCAGAGGCATTCATCAATTATTTTTCCGTTCTTTTCCGTCTCGTGTTTCTAGAAGACCGGAAGTTGTTCGTAGGGATGCTTAGTAAACAGCAAGCAGAAGATGACGTGCGTCAGTTATTTCAGCCATATGGTACAATAGAAGAGTGTACGATCTTGCGGGGTCCGGACGGCCAAAGCAAAGGTAAGATGAACCTTTCCTTCCTTCCTGTCTGTGCGGTCTTTTCACTATCTGCTAACGAGCTCCAAGTCGCTACGGGTGCAGCATAACTGCCTTCGTACTTTTCTCGGTAACAGTCCTATGATAAATCCTCTCTTCGCTAGCGACCTAGTTAGTGGCGGAGAGACCTTCTGCCTCTCTCCTGGGTCCGTCTCATTTCTGGTTATCTCAGAGACTGTAACAAACGCAATTGTTGCTTCGTACTCAAAGCTTCACGTTTGCTCTTGACTTCCCTTTCTCCCCCCCCTCCTTCTTTCTCCTCCCTCCCTCCTCACCGCTCGACGAACTTCTGCGTCGTTTTCTACCGTACGGAAAATATCTCGTATTTCGTGCTTCATTCTAGATATCTCTGTGACGTGCATGACTGATAATTCACCAAGAACAACTTCTGTCGCAAGCGATACTTAAAACTTTGCAGAGAATTTTTTTTTAAACTTTTATTTTATTTTTTTTTTGTTTTCGCAGTTTTGATAATCAAGTCGATATAGGTAGCGAATATTATTTTGTGTTTTCGGTTTTAAAAATTTATCCGAAGTATTAGTGTAGAAAAGAAATTGGCCTTCCATTTTTTTACTGTATAAAAGACGTTTCGAGTACACATTACGATCTTCGTCAATTAAAAAATAGACTTTTTTTAACACTATGCATTAGTAGGCTGTAAATCAAGGCGCCAAACACAATATTTATGTAATTTAACATACCGCAAAATTAAGTTGTTGTTTTTATTTGCGTAACTAGGTAACGTTTTCCCCCCCCTCCCCAAACCGAAATCAAAAAGCTCATAAATTGCTAGGTAAGGGAAGGCATTGTTGGAGAGTGGAACGTGCTTATAAAGATCAGTTTTTGGCTCATTCGGTGGGAAGAAAAGATTTTCTTTTATCGTCGGACGAAAGGTAGACATGCTTCATCTGTTTATTTATTTATTTAATGATTTTCTTGCTGGAAGACGACATCAGATTTTATTAAATTCATATGCTGTTCCAAAATAATTATTTTTTTAAAATTCGTTTGTCTGGTTAGAAATGAATGCATGCTCGTAATTTTATATGCACAAACATTATTGATCATAAAACGCGTGTTGCTTTTTTCCTTTCCATTCTAAGTATTTGAAAAATACGCTTTCTTTTATAACGAATACATGCTGTTTTCCATATTCACGTATTTAATCCTAAGCCTCACAATTTAAATATTTTAAAGCGAATTGTTTTTAAAGTGATTTTAGTAGTTATTTTTTTCTCGATTCAGCTTTACACTGATACTTCTCTATGATAAGGGAAGTACTATGCAATTTTAGTCAAATAAATAATTATTTTGAAGAATAGCAACGGAAGGTAAACATTTATTTACTAGGAAACGGAAACAGCTTCACAAAGCTTTATTTGTTTATAATATTGATAAGTAAGAAATGATTTTTGTCATATATTGTGAACTTTAATTTGCCATTACTTTAGCTAAAGAAATGTGGATTTTTGGCTTCTAATAAAATAAATATCATAATTGTATATATATATATATAACAATTTTTTGTAACAAATGCTGTCTACTTGTCAATATTTAGTATTTGAATATGAAATATTTCTATTTTGTTTAATCTTCCCGCTGTCTGTCTCCTCAGTTAATTTACTAAACACAGTTCAGAAAGCGAAAGATGCATTTTCGAATTATTATCATTTCATGGACCTCTAACTCAAAGTTCGGCGCGAGATGTCTTTCTATACCAACATCAATTCAATCATTCATTAAACGTATTTTTGTCAGTTAACTGCGAACTGATCGGTTTGTCTATTCTTTTAAACCAAAGGGTGAAATAATAAGAAGACTACCTCGCCTTAGCTAATATAACAAGCGGCGGGTGGTTGTTTATTCATAAAGTGACTAGAACGTCGGCGCGCACTGCGCGCTAAATGTCGTTGGTTGCCGCTGTCGACAACGGTATACAGTTGACTTTATTACTTGGTAGACACAAATACAAACAATACGGTCACTGAAACAGGGAAGAAATGCTACACTTACCATACAGTCACTCAAACAAACGAAACGATTTTATTATATAGAAATATAGTGATTTCAAATGGAAAGAATGGAACCTACATTTCGAATAAGAACTGAAAGTTATGTTTTCAATTTCAAACATAAATTTATTGTTTATACGGAACTATATTAACTCGTCAATGAGAAGTGAAGGCGTAGTGTAAATTCATTTACAAACTTGCTCATCATTAAAGTATTAGATGAATTATTAGATGAATCAAATTCTTATTAGATGAATCAAATTCTTATTTTGCCCAAGCATTACGGCGGATGAGGTTAGGAGCTTTTTTTTTTTTAATGAGATTGACATAAATCAGAACTTAATTTTTGAACAAAAGATGAAATAATGCTCCTGGATAAATTAATAAAAGGATTAAAACATCTATAAGAGGATTAAAAGTCGTTTAATTTTTAAAATTAACATAAATTATATTTTTTTAAAAAAAATTGATATTTATTTGATTAATCTACATATTTATTTTGGATATTTATTTATTTGATTAACCTGATTTATACTAACAATTCACTAAATATATTGGTTCGTTGGTGCTGCTTTTAGACCAAGTGAAGCCGTTAAGTATATGCCTGTAAACTATCAAAATTTTAACCAAATTTCATTAAAGTTACCTCAGCATGATGTTAACGCATATAAAAACGGAGCTGTTATATTATATTCATTAAAAACTATTTTAATACGTGTATGCACTTTATGAAATACATCTAAAAACTGGACAATCGGTAATATGTGAATAATGCAAGAATGAAACTATTTGTATAACCGAATAAGAATAATGGAATTGACAACAGTTACAGTCGTATTATGAAATTAATATTATGTAAAAAAAATTGATATTTTAAGGTTTTTCATAAGGAGTTTTAAAGGCGAACGTTAATTACATTTTGCTTTTACAGTTTGTGTTAGACGATTAATACGGAGAGGGAGGGAAGGGGTCCCCCCCTTCTCTCTCTCTCTCTCTCTCTCTCTCTCTCTCCTTGCATTAATTGTGTTTCTGTGCTTCTTATATCATTCTGACTTTTAGATGGAGATATAAAAAGCGCTCAAAATAGTGGAACTGATACAGAAGAATATCATAAGCTCAATTTTAAAAAAAATAAAACGTATCCCCATTTATTTGTAATTGTTTTCCTGATTTAATTTCTATTATGAATGATGATAAAATATGAAATTTGTACTGGTGTTTAAAAAAATCATTTGTATGAAAATTTTAAAAATAAAAAATTAAAAACAAGCTGAAAAAAATCATAGGGTATTTTTTTTTTTTTAAATTATTCTATGAAAGATATTGTACGGGAAAGCAACAATTCGTTCCCAATAATGAATATTTCAATCATTATTGTTAGCTTTTATTTGCTCTAACAAAATTGGTCATAACGTTGTTACTTTTGAGTATTTTATAATGATCTTCCGAAATGTATTTTTCAAAATTTCTATTTGATGACATAATGTATTGTCCACTAACACGTATTCGATCACGCTGTCGTCCAGAATCAATTATTAAAATAATTTATACACATTTTGAGACGCACTATGCTAGGATTCGATAAGATAAAAAAATTATATATTTTATAATATAAATAGTTTGGAATAATAAGCAAGTTTCGGGTTAACCATCCAAAAAACTGATGATAAAAATTAATAAAGCATTATCAAAAACATTGTTGAGGATCTTATAGTAGAATACGTCATTGCAAATGTTGTTTCTGATTTGGTGTTTTGAATTTATGGGTGAAGCAACTAACGCTGTGTATGAGGTCAGTGTCAGTCTGCTGGATGAAAAAAACCCGACTTTCCGTATGAAATATCGTCGGAGGTGGAAGGGTGCTTCCTCACGAAAACTCAAGTTTTTCATCCCCCAAAATAGGCAAATCAGTCAGAAGAATACACAGTTAACACAATAACACACTAGTCTCCGGATGCTCAGTTGCTATTAGTTCATTGTGACCCCCCTCAAAAAAAAAAAAAAAAACACTATGAGGCCGGCTAACCTGCCAGAAGTTGAAATATTCACTAGACTGCGATAGTGCAGCAACGACATCCTACAGTAACAATGTAATGATAACAGAACAAGCAACAACAACAACAGAAGATAATGTCATGAAAAATACTGCTGGCGTTGTAAACCCAACGAGTTACCCTTCCAAATCATAGGGATAGTCAAGAGAAGAGAGAGACAGCTGCTGGACTGAATTATCTGAAAGCTTTTCCATAAGATGGAAATTATGGCAATGCGGCTTCTTTGAAGCTAGTGATTTCTTTTATCAAATTTGTGGAGATCGTTAAGGCATGACGTGTGAAAGAAAGAACCTGCAACACAGAACTACAATCCTATACTACAAGAATTTGGCTTCTAATGCAAGATTAAACTTATTAGAGAAGTATATTTGAAAGAAATTAACTTTTAGTAGATTTTGAGACCATCATTTAAGTCAATGTGATATATTAAGTTGGCCACTGATATCTATAAACAGATGGCATTTTGAATGGCTCCCTTTCATAGCAGTTCGTTTGAGTGAGGCGGTTTATAAAAGCCTCATCAATAAAATAAGATAATTAAAAAAATAGGACTGAAAAACTGATAAAGAGAACTAAAATAGACTAGAGAGGAGAGATGTGTGTGTGAAAGAGAGAACAATGGGATCCAATACAATACAAATCAATGAGAGCAAACAACTGCAGCAATTTTGCGCTAATCTTAACAATGAACGGTCAGCGAGCAAGTTTCCATAGCAACCAGAAAACTCGTGCTGCCCTATATTTGTTGAAATTGTCAATCTGCCCGCAAGGAGGAGCTATACAAGAGACTACTATAATAAAGACAGTCATTCTGATTCAGCAACACTGCCTGCTAGCCAGACTCAGTAGGAGTGATTGTATGTAAACAAAAGCAAGTAGAAATATTGTTTAGATGACGAAAAAGAAAAAGAAAAAAATAAAATAAAAACGAAGGCAAAGATTTCAGCCAAGCCTAGACAGCCTTTTACACTAATGACAACTAGGGAAGGTACGTTCCTTTTGTAATGGCATCAGCAAGACAAAAAATCAAAAATAAAGAAGTGGCAATGTGGCCGTGGTGCAAGCGATTGCATGTAAAGCACCGAATGAGAATGGATGAAGCTTTGACGACAGAAGGTATTGATCTTACTTAGATGCAAATGAAAGCCTGGGCTTTGACATTTAATGGTTCTCGGGATGTGTGAAACATGTCATCCAAGAAGAATGCCGGCCTGTTTCTTGAACTCCGAAGCTGCACCGAGATGTCGCGCAACCAAATGGGAGTGCTTTTTTAAAATGCTCTCACTGCCTGAATGCGCATTTTGACCATAAAGGCAACTGGAAATGTATCTTGAAAACCACAGGGGGGTTAGAAATGGGAATTTAAATAACATAAAGTAAAGGAAAAGAAACGAGTCACTAGCTGGTAATGAAAGGGGCCTTGTCTAAAGAATTGCCATTCAACGAAAGGTTCAAATAGAAAGACACGCAGCTTAAAAATTGTCACTTATTTCTTCTGACAGTTCCTCCTGTTCTTTCACTCGCTCTCGCTCTCTGCATGACACTAGATTATTTGCTTTCTTTCCCACCAGCATCGGAAGAACATTTTTCGAAATATAAATGACTTTTTTGTTGTTCAAATCTCGTGTTTCTTGTCACATATTTCTGTAAAATCTTGTTTTCTTTTAGTAATAAGGTGTTGGTCCGGAAATAGAAAAAAAGAAAAGAAAAAATAATAAAAAAAAGGAAAAAAAATATTTTTTTTTGTATATGTGTATGTTTGCGCGTAATTTTAAACAAAATAGTGATAGTTGTCATGCTTCTTTTTTTTCTTTTTTGTCTGTAGGATGTGCGTTTGTCAAGTTTAGTACTCATGCAGAGGCGCAAGCGGCAATTGCAGCTCTTCATGGGAGCCAAACGATGCCCGTAAGTACGGTTTGTTTGTTATTGTAGGTAAGAATATTATGTAGTTTATTTTGATACGGGACACTTCTGGACTATAACGGTTCTTGTAATGTTATGGCGCAACCAGATCAACACATCCTTTGTTGGAGGTGACACTAGAATGGATGTAGTTCGAACAATGTGTGCTATTTCTAGACAATACAAGTCACAGACTGAACGGTAACATATAATGGAATTGCTGGAGAATTCATTGTTGCCATGTAACATTCTTGTTAGTGAATTTCCATTGTTGCTGGAATTGTATTCTTTTATTATTATGCAGATTTCTGTTATTTTTTTCATTATTATCCATATTTCTATTTATAGTCAGCACGAGACTATAAATTTTATATCGTACAGTGCTTTCCAGAGAGGCTTTCGCAAATGTTGGTTGTTTTATTTTACAGTTTTAGTTTTTGTGCTGTAAAATATTTAAAATCGAAAAAAGAAAAAAAATATGCCAACAAAAATTAGTTTATCAACATTTAGAAAAAAATTCAAACATTTATTTGAAACAAATGCGACTACTCCAAGTGACTTCAGCGTTGTGTGCTAATTTAGAATAGCTTCCTCTAATTAAATTTAAGGTTCGACAAACTAATAAAAGTGGATCTACATAAAGAACAAAAATATCAAAATATGAATAACACCGAACACAGTAAATAAACAAAGGAAAAGGAATCTAACCAAGCCGAAGGGAAAAGAAAAAAAAAACCTCTTAAATCATTTTTTTTATTTTCTTTCTTTTGAGAATAACTGACTAGAAACTGTTTGTCTAGTATTGTTTACATTGCTGAGAGATTGCGAAGATTTTGTACATGCTTTTAAGCTTAGTGCAATTTATAGAAAAGCTGATTACCAAAACTTAAAGATCTGATATTTTGAATTCTCACAATTCGTTTGCTGGTTGGGCGAATGGATAGCGTACCTATTTACAACCATAAACTTAAATACCACTTGGCATGCTTCGAATGTCCTTTTATTAGATGGCAGATGAATTTCACCAGCCTGCTTTATTGGAGGGCATACGTAGCTTTAAAAACGTTCCATGTTTAATCTCTAGAATTTGGTTTCCGAACTGTCTAACTTTTAGCCCACTTATGGCACAAAAAAGTACTCTTGCTTTAAAACATTTTTATGAGTAGGATTAACATAATATGTTGAGTGAAACAGTACTAAAAATCCATTATTCTTCCAAAGTGAAATATTTGAAACCTACAAGTTTTGAAAGACTAAGATTACGAGAATGCAACCTTCTGAGCTGCCTTGGTAGTGCCCTCCATAAAAGACGACCTTTACCTAGAAGTCTATATGTCTGCCTTTTATTAGTGCTTGTGATTAAGATTTCACTTGCCTGACAGCTGTATCGAACTGCTACTCCTTATTAGAGATAAGGTAGAAACCCATTTTCAGTACCGCAGCAATCCATTTTTTTTTCTCAGAAAGCTGTATTTTGCGTAAAAGGAGTCTCTCTGTCGATGTGTGAATTATAATATGTGAGGGAAGGTCCTAGAAGGCAGCAATTTGGCAACGTAAAGTGACTGAATTAAAGGATATTAAAAATCCAATATTCTTTCCAAGCCAAATATTTGAAATTTAAAACTTTAGAAATTGAACTTCTTTGAAAAGAGATTTCTTGATCCCTTAAGGTTTTTGCCCGGTCTCTAATGAGAATCAACTTCGAAACAGCTGCGAAACCTTAATCAAAAGCGAACATACAAGTTCCTGGACAGAGTTCGTGTCTTTTAAGAAGTACAATATTAAGAGAGTTTTGATGCCGACGGTTGGATTCTCATAAGCTTTCTGGTCAATTTTAAAATAGTTGGACATAAAAGAATAATGGATGGTTAATTTTCTTCCATTCAATAGCTCAAACTGAAGCCGAAATGGGCACTCCCCCTCAATGTGTATGTGTGTGTATACACACACACACACACACACACACACACACACACACACACACACACACACACACACACACACACACACACACACACACACACACAATTACCTTTCTCAATGTGCTAGGCTAATTAATACAAAATAAGATGATTAATCATATCTCCGAAGTCTGTATGATAATTGTGCGTGTTCTTCTGACTTGTTATCTATCTTGAGCAATAAAAAAGCAGACTTTAAGGGGGGGGGGGAACCTGCCACCCTAATATGAGATCAGCTAACGCACCTTCAGTCGAAAACTGAAGGTTGAATCTTTATAAGCGTTCAACAGGATTACAACTTGGTTCTCTCCAACTAAAAGGCATCGCCATAAATCATCAATGATATCAATCCACATGTATACATTCGAGAGGTTTCACATAGCACATTGGTGCCGTGCGTAGGCAAAACTGCAAACTTATGTTACCACGGGTTGGCTAAGAGTTTGATGATCTGGAAACCATGCTCTAGAAACCAAACATGGAACGTTTTCTGATGTCACTTCAGGCCTCCAATAAGCAGAGAGAGAGAGAGAGAGAGAGAGAGAGATGATTTCAACCAGCTCACAAACTGCCTACAAAGGGATCTGGAGAGTAGAAGTGCTATTACTCTGCCAAACAACCGGCGTGACAATATGTAGAATATATTTGAGCTCTTGTTTTGATGTTTGGTAATTATTACTACGAATGTTGGAACTTAATAACCGAATTCGCATACAAACACATATTTTTATACTCTCTCTCTCTCTCACGTCCAAGAGCTGTTCTAAAATAAACACTAGAACTGGTCTTTTCTTTGTGTTGTTCTTATTATCTCTTCTTACCAGACATGTCGTTTGGAAATAACAGCTTCTAGCTCTCCAGGGAAAACAAACGTTAAGAATTTTATGTACGCTAATGATCCTGTCAAAGTCATCTCCTGACAAAATGTGTCAAGACTGACTGACGGTACGTGATGCAGCATTTTCTTTGGAACCAAATTTTCGTTGCCTTGACAACCCCCTAAAGTTAACTTCTCGTCGAACTTCCGCAGAGTTTACAGTTAACCTAGAAGACCTTACTACCAAATCTTTTGTATTTATTTATTCCTGATGCACATCTTTTAATTTTTTTTCAGCTTCTCTTCAAGTTGAACTATGCATTTCCACTTTATCTGACTTAAAACCGCTGACTACAATAGTGGATTAAAATACTGTTCGAATCTCGGCTATTGCAATATTTCCTCAAAATATCTTGCATTATTTGATGTTCTTAATATACGAACACAAATAGAAAAGGCATTCCTGTAGAAGACTGTAAAATGTTTTTATTATTTTATATCCTCGTCATTATGACCTGTCACGTTCGTAAAGACTAAGACGTAAAAATCATTATAAAATAGAGAAATCAGCAAAGTGGGAGGATAAAATATGTTGAAATTAGTACTGGGAAATATTCTTGTCTAAATATATATTCCTGTCTTCACATGTGGCCGATAGTTCTATATAAGGCAAATAATTATACCTACGCTGCTATCTGTATACTGTCAATGGCAAGTGGGAAACGATGATTTTCGAAAAGGTATTATCAAAGGATGCAATATCAGTGGTTATAGTGACATTGGTCAAAGATCACATTAATCAAAATCAATTGTAGGCAACATTATCAGCCGATAGAAATGCGAGAGCACTGCCTCACCTAAAAAAATGCACAGGAAGCTAACAGCAAGGGTTCAAAGGGTGCTCGAAAGAGAGGTACGCCCATCTCTCAGAGCTGCTTACCTCGGTTCATGGAAGGTAGCTGCACACAATCCAAACATAAACTGACGATCAAGAGCGAAGACTAAATTAGTGTGCTAAACATCGTCACCCGTTTGCAGTTGGGAGTCCGTGATATGGAACGACCAATCATGCTACATCCTTCTCCTTCAAGATAGGCGAGTGAGAGTGTAACAAAAGTCTTATGACTGAGTATATCGTCCGACGTGTGAAGTCTGGTAATGCCATAGTTTGGAGCTGCTTCATAATTGTTAATGTGGCCTGACCTTTGTTTGGTTGTAGCAAAAGGTAAATGCCAACCAGAGCAACCATTTTTATTAAAGAGATCCACGACTCTTTCAAAACGGCGATATACTATGTCATACCACAGGCGCTGTTGCCACATGGCCTGGGGAAAGTGATGTAGAAAATCAATGTAGAACTACTGCATTGACACCCGATTTCATTCAGATAAGACTCTTTGGGACCAACCAAAACGTCATCATCTCTGAGCCGAACCAGTTCATCCGACAATGGGCTGAACAGTGGTTATATTGAAGGAAGAATGGTCCAAAATACTTGATTTTCATTATCGCAAACTGATAAAGAGTGTGATCAGGATAAAGTAAGGGGACCTGCCCACTATTAGGGGGGGGGGTGCGAGCTATGTTTCTCTGAAATATATTGCTGTACCGATAATTATTTCAACTCAGTTTATACAATTATAAACAGCAGCATATAAATTCCATGTGCATAAAATTAATACACGTATAAAATACAATACATGTATTTTATGTACTCCCATCCATGAAACGTTGCAAATCTCGAGTGTATTAGTACTGAGTGGGCCAAGGATTATTTTTCTATAAATTTTATATTTTTATATCGTTCGGAAAAACCTGGTCTAGAGACCAAACATGGAACTTTCTTAAGTCATTTCAAGCCTCCTGTAAGCGGGGCATTGGTCTCACTCCGGGCGATGAAATTCATCTTCCAACTAAAGATTTACAAGCTCCCATGCCTGCGACGGGATTTCAACCCGCAGCTTGTTGTTTGAAGAGCGGATACGCTTACCACTCGCCCAAACGGATCTGCAAAGTTGTTTTTTCTTTTTAGTTTTGGAAGACTTCAATATATGATATAAAATATCATAAGAACTTAAAAAAGCACAAAAACAGGTATCAGATAGTTAAAAACAATATGATCGGCAACATATTTAAAAACTTAAATTGACTATGAGCGCTTTCGTGTGGCTTGAGCATGTTGGTGTTGTCGTGTTGCGGAGAGATACATTTAATAGACTGTTATTATGTGAAATAAGCGTATGATTAGTGTTCATATAGGGATTAAAGCTAATACTTCGATGTGCTACAGTTTATTAATAGTAAGACGTTTTCTCTACATAACATTTATCTCGGATAATCACGATTGCATCGTATATTTATCAGTAATTGGGTCGAGTTTCTTTATACATCACTATCAATTGCCTATTTTCTGTTTTCAATGAGAAACCATATCCTAATGAAAGAGCTCTGATGCTTTTTTTTGCGAACCCTCCCCCCCACCCCCTATAGTCGGTGTAAAATTCTAAAATCACTTATTCATATAATTCGGATTGCATGCTTTTTTTATTTGCTAGGAATTTTGTTTTCGAATAACTGCTAGTGAGCTCATCGTAATGGCTTTCTCATTAAACGACGAGCAACATATTAAAATATTACAACTTTTATAATATAAGTAGTGAAAAGTAACACAAGAGTGCGTCATTTCTGTATCCTATATTTCATTTTAGTTTTAGAAATGATGTAAATTTGTAAATCTGATTCCTCGATTCGCTTTGGTATTGAGATTATTTAAAAAACTGCAAGACTGAACAGTGTCCCTTATAGTGACCGCAACAAGTTGCAGGATTTTTCTGGTGAAAAAGTACGTAATTTGTAAATTTTCAAAAAAAAAAAAAAAAAGATTTCACCGTCTAACGAGGTTTACTACCTAAAGACCACTTTAATAATACAAAAGGCATGCAAGAACTTGCAAAGATAACCTTCATGTGCCTTTTACAAATTAGCTGCAGAGTCTACTTTCAAGTAGACTCTGCAGTAGAATCAGAGGCTAGGCACCAGTAATACTGGGGAGATCAGTATTATCTGTGAGAGATGCCGATGAAGAGTCAGTAATCGGCAGTCTATTCTTCCCAATAGGCACATAAAGAACAGAAGATGCTTTGAGTTCACATCTTAATTCAAAATTCTAAGTTCAAAACATATAAAAAAACCTTGACGTCCATAGAAAACACTCAAGAGGAAGTACTGCTGAAATCTGAAAAAAAAACAACAACTAATGATTGGGGCCGAATTAATGGCACAGTTCTTCTGATTAATTCTTGTTACTCAATTACAAGCTTGAAGTAAGCGAGATGCTGATTCTTGGAGCAGCTCTAGGAACATATCAAAAGTTATTTTCCTGATTTCAAATCAGGTATAAGGTATGACAGAAAAATTTCCGAATTGTTTTTTTTTTTTCACTTCCTCTAAGATAACGTCACTTGCTGTTCTACGATGTGTTCTGCCTTCGAATTAGGTCTCTTGTGATGATACAACGAGCCCAGTATTGATACTATGGTTAAAACATTTTCAGAAGTCCTATGTTTTGAATTCGGTATGGAAATTTCGTAATTATTTTTTTCATCATGATTTTTTTTTTCAGTCAGTATCAAAAGCCACAGGTAGTGGTATTTACGGAATTTCCCTCATTCCTCAAAAGCAGAATGAGCGGAGCAGAAGCATGCCGTAGTGGAGAAGTGTGCCACTCCTTGGATCATTTTCCACAGTACTATTTTTGTTTACATGGATAAGTTTCTTATCCTCCTCGTCGTTTTTTTTTCCGTTTCTCTCGTCGGTAGGCTTCTCAGATATTTCAATATCATTAACAGATATCACTGCACTTTTGAACTTGGAAACTATCATTAGAACATCTCAAAAATATGTTAAAATTAGAATTTTCCATAGTTCAGTCTGAAAGAATTTTAAGCTTTTGTCCTTGAAAGTCTGCCACGTTTTCGCGAAGTGAAATCGCAAAGGACACAAAACTCACACAAATTATTATTTTTAATAACACAAGATACAGTTTAAATGGTGAATGATTCAGCAGTCCGCAAATTTTATGATCACACATGCATTTAGTACATAAAACTGATAATTTAAATTTTAAATTTGATTAGTGGATTGAAACGCGATGAAGATTTAGGATTGATCCCGAAAATTCTTACTGTTAGATGAGCGAACGTTAGATTGCATCAAGTTTTGGAGCAACTCTATTGGCTATCTCGTTTACTAGAAAAAAAAAAAATCTGAAATTTATTATCATTAATATTTAAGATGCCTCTAGGAAGTCAGGGACTCATATTGTACGTATACCGGTCAATAAATATTGCTTAAAATCCATACCAAAGTTAACTATTAACCAGATAAGGTATTTGCATCGCGTTCTGTTTCTATTGTGCTTCATTTTCTTTCGTTTCTTTGAACTACTACCACCAATATGAGTTCTGTCACTTGCTTTTAGTTGAATATATTCAGTTGCACGATAATTTTTGAGTTGATACAAGTAACATTTAGAAAGGATAAAAATAGCCATACTATTGCAAACGCCAGCAAAGCTATGTTTGCGCTACTGAAGCCTCAGAAGTGATCAACAGTATGTGAAATATGCAAATTTGGAACTGGATTTCTTGGTATTGCACTTCTTAAGCGATGTGATCGCCTTTAAGGGAGATGGTTAGGTTCGAAACAACACTGTCAGGTTAGTCGGATCGCCGTTAAGGGCTTCGTATTAGTGGAAACCTAAACCAAATAATATATTTTTTTTAAATACAGATATTTCGCAGAGCGGGCCTTTTAAATAATGCATAATGCAATACCAAAGCAACCGGCCTGGATAACATATTCTGTTGGCAGTCATAATACATTACGCAGATAGGATCAATCGGTCTATCAGAGCATTAATTCGGTTAAAAACAAAGTTACTTAGCTGTAACAGGCCATCACGCTTAACATGCAAGAGAAGATGGGATAGGATACCAAGGCAATTCGTGACGAGTTATTTGGGTTCCGTATTCTGTAGCTATTGAACACCTTTCGAAGTTTCTTCAAACATGTGAATAAAAAGTGTGATTAGATTCGAACTCAAATTGAAGCCTTTTAATTATCTTCTTAATAACTGTATGAACTATTTTTTCGTAGAATTCTTGCCACTTTATTTTTTTTTATTAGCACGTCCTTCGTTAAACAAAGCAGATAAACCAAGAAGAACAGTAAACTGATATAGAATACAAAAAATGCATCGCGTGATTTTGTTTCCTTTGCTCAGATTAAACTCGATCAACAAAGTTTTTCTTTCTTTCCATGAAAGAAATCAGCAGAACTAGAGAATAAATATTAGTTCCTCGCAGCTACGTTGATAATAACAGCCAGCATAACGTCATCGATTCAGACAGTTATCAAGTTTGCAATTGTTAACAGAAGAAGATAATTTTTACCACTGATTACGCATTGTTGCTGGCCTATTGGCTCGCTACTGTGGAAATAAAGATGAACAGAGAACTGTAGAGAACTACAGTCATACAATTTGAGTGGAATTTAAAATTTTCTTAAGCCTTCTCTCTTGAAAGCTTAAGAAGCAGTTCAGAGTTTGACTTTAGACTGCTTGTGAATTAATGCAACAATTATGTTTGATTCTCTACCTCATCTGAATTGTTCAACTAAAAGTTGCGCTCGTCACAAGTGCTGTACATTTCCTTATGAATTGTCTCAGTAGCAGTCCTTTCTTTTGATCACCGATCGATGATCCACTTTCATTAACTTCATCTCGGACGCAGTTTCCATGTATGATCACAGAGCAAGGAAGATTCCGTCTACTCAACAAGTTTAGAACACAAAGCTTTCCTCATTTTACTCCCTCACTTTCAGTCAGATAACTTTTCTAGTGTTCCTCGTATATTAGAATGTAATCGATTTCCAGCTCACCAGATTACGTTGCGAAATGACCACTCCCTTGTAGACCCTTGGCCAAATCATTTTATTAATCCTATTCGTGCATTCCAATGGATTCTGCAAAATATTTCTGGTGTGGTTTAGGAACTATTCTGAAGACAGTTTGTTTTGTTATTAAAAGTTACTGAATGGTATACAACTTGACGTTCTTTATAATAAAATACCATTAGTGTAAAAATAAGTCATGGAATTAGCTTGCGATTTTATCTTATTTCCCTTTCAATGTAGCTAGCAGAGGACCAATCCATTTTTTTGGGGAAACAGACCAACCAATAGGCAAACTCCTGGGTAATACGCGTGTCTAGTATCAAACATATTGGAATAAACTTGCGCAATGTAGCGCTACAAGCATTGTCCACTCCAATACATGCCTTTAAACCTGGCGCGAAGCCAACAGCGTTGCTAACCTATTGGCTAGCTTTTGGTATTATGTTTTCCGCCCTAAGACTATTCTTAGTCTTAGGCAAATCCACCATTTCGCCAATCCAAAATGTTTAATGTATTCTTTGTGAAATTTTGAAGGATACTATAGTTGTATGATTTCCTTGCATCGTTTTTTTTTCTTTTTTATTTTTAGTCAACAGATAATTTCTGGAAGATATATAATTTATTAAGGCAGTGCCAGAGGGCTCCTCTCTGTTGCGCCAACCCCTAGTTGCCTCAAAATTGAAAATAATAATAATAATATTTTCCTCGGAATTTTCAACAGTGTACTATAAGCAAGGTGATCAATTTGTTCTACAAAAGAATACATAAAAATAAAAGCTCTTTGAGTCCTTAAAAAATATTTTTCCTAGAATATATTTAACAAATATATATACTTGAAATTTTGTAAGCTGTGTGAAAAGTGAAAATAGCGTGTCCAAACAGATGTCTTAAAACCAGGCCCTACATAGTTTGTTGTAGTTGGTATGCGTGTGTGTGATGCCTAAAATTTCCAAAGAAAACACTGCGTTAACGACCTAATTGTCGAGAGGAATGACTTCAACACTTTTACATTATTAAGAAGACTCACAAGCTGGACTTCGTATATTGAGAACACTGAACATTTTGTCCTCGTGATAAGAAACATCCATCTGGAAAGGGCGAGATCATAATAAGCTTTAACGTTACCGCTTCTTTTATGAACTTTCCCACAAAGAAATTTATAAGACTGTTGAAGATTGTCAACAGTCTTCAGAGTAGCATAACTTCAGAAAAGTTATGCTACTCTTAATGCAGTGCATAAATTCAGGTTGTTTCATATACACTGGAATTACTACTAACTACCATCCAAGAGTTTTAAAATCCATGAATAACAAACCTTCAGAAATCAAAAAGAAGACCGATTCGCTTCTCTATCTGGATGCCATCTTATTTCAGTGTCTGGAAAGGTTAAAAATTGCAATATACAAGAAACCAACAGATACATGCTCAGTTAGGGATTATAACATTAGGAACTGAAGCTTACCAAATAACTCCAATTTCTTACCACTTCATTTTAGAAAATTGGCAATGAACTGTTACCAGATTTCTACTTCATCTTCAATGCCATGAAACTGATAATAATGAGATAAAGAGAGATATATTTCTCTCCCGTACATCATCTCTATCACAACTAAGCGAAACTTCTCAATAATTATAAAGGAAAACCATGGTCACACTATCTCTAACTATACTTCGATTAGTGAAGCTAAAACATGTACCCTGACGTACCCGGGTGCTATTCGCTTTTGGTGTGATTACAACCTGCAATATCACGAACACAGAAAAATCTAGAGCAAGGTATAGATGAACACGGCAGAGATATCACATACGGATATTCAGTGCCCCAGCTCTATTTAGATATGTGCTATCATTTGCAGACCCAAACGATGACTGTTCTACAAAACACGAAGTATAGCGGAACGCATCGGAGGTTTTACACAGATGGTACCACGAGACGGGAAAGAAAGATATTGGAATCCACAAGAATTTTATTCAACCTTAGCCACCTGAGTATAAATCTTAGTTACAACCTATCAAACTATGATTTCTGTAATGCGCATGTGCTCTACAATATTAGAGCACATGCGCGAGGTCTCTGAACTGCACAGAATAGTTTTGAATAATATAATTATTTTACAAAATAATTACAGTTAGTATATATGTAATGAATAATTATTTGAATCTTCTCTGTATATATGCGTCCGATGCATCTCAGATTTATCTGAGAGGAATGAAAAAAACATCATACAGTATGTTCAAAAGGAAGATTGTTTCAGTGATATAGTTGACAATTCAGATTCTAACAGTCGGTCAGACTGATTCCAAAACATCTGTTTACCGTTTTCAGTGGGGAGAGAGAGAAACTAAATTAAATGAAGCAAAACATGCATGAAAAGATTAACGGGGTCGGAGAGGAACAGAAAATAAATTTTTTCTGATATATGTTTGTTCCATGAGGGTGATAACATTCAGAATGCAAGCTGATTTATACAAAACTCGTTCCAGATTTCTTTTCGTGGAGCACTGAATCTTATATGCGATAGGTATATATATATATATATAACTAGCCTCACTGGTGATATGGTTACTCTACAGTAAGCTGTGGATTCTCAAAAGTTATGCATCGTAATCCCGAAAATCCCACAAGTTGTTTTATTTCAGCATAGCTTCGAACATTTATCGCTACATTTCCTTCGCTATTCGTTTTATTTTCTTTTATATACTTTTTATTCCTTATATACCTTTTATATTCGTTTTTTTTGTATACTGTACGTTATTATGTTTTCGTGTTATGAATCTTACATTCTTTGGCTATCAAGAACATATATCATGGAAACTCGGTTTATATCCCTCCCACCTGCCCTGACACACACACACACACACACACACACACACACACACACACACACACACACACACACACACACACACACACACACACACACACACACACACAAAGAGAGAGAGAAAGAGAGAGAGAATTTCCAAAAAATAAACAAAACTGTGAAGTATTATTCTTTTTTTCCTGCATTCATACCAGGCTTCTACATTTTGCATGCATTTACAGCATATAGAATAATGTAGCTTGTAAAATAATGTGTTGGGGAAGGCGTGGCTAAAATTATTTTTGAAGATATATCGATTAAAATAAGAAGCTGCTAATGCTTTATGCCTTGCTAATGATATCTCTGGCTGGAGCGTTTACTCCTAAATTATATCCGATGTTTAAATAACCTCCCGATATCTTAATACTTGGACGAGGCCTGCTGCGATCCATAATGTAAATTTCCTTATTTATATCGCATTTATTATAAATAAAGGAGATAATGTGATAGCTTCCTACACTCGGTAACAGAATGTTTGTAGCTTTGGTGTAATATTAATCTCTTCCGGGTTTAGGATTAAATATTGCAAGCGAATTTGCTTACAAGATGTTATTACAATTCTAGGCTGTTTGAACTTCCATTGAATGTACTACAAATTGCAGGATGTAAGAGGAACTTTCTAATCACCTCTAAACTTAAATACAGACTAACGAAATGTTCTTTCCAGTACGTAATGTCATCGTTATCGAACACCAAGAAAATAATTTTTACTGAAAGAGAAATTAATCGAATATTTATACTTTATGAAAAGAATTTCAGCTGTGGTTGGAAAGATTTGAAGCTTCTAATAAATGTGTACTGATTAAGAAATTCTGGTACTCGAATTATAGCAAAATTATATTCGGTTATTACATCCATCGGGGTGCATATTTTATCCGCGAATGCTGCTTTAAAATCGTCTTTGGAATTCGCGAGAGTTGTTTAGTTGCTATGAGTAGAATGCTACAACTGCATCCTGTGACAGCGGTTTTCTGCCTGAGATCCCACGGAGACTAGGGTTCTTCCCGTGATGATGCATTTCATCCAACTCTCCTACTGTGTCTTCTAGAATGACAACATATTTTCCTCGCCAGTTGTCATTCAGAGATGTCTCTTCTGCTAGTGCAACCTCCTTTTAGATCCATACCAGTGAATTCTTGGAGCAAAACTGATATTGATTTCATGCTTCAGTTTCTTTCTGTGTGTGCGTGCTTGCACCAAGGGTATATATACCGCATTTACTATCATTTTCTCACCTTCCAAATAAAAAAAAAAAGTACGAACTACGTAAGAAACTGACATACCGATATTAGTTTTCAAA
Source organism: Typopeltis vanoorti (assembly GCF_054136105.1). Classification (NCBI taxonomy): domain Eukaryota; kingdom Metazoa; phylum Arthropoda; class Arachnida; order Uropygi; family Thelyphonidae; genus Typopeltis; species Typopeltis vanoorti. Next base: position 67,811,931 of record NC_143563.1, read on the forward strand.
AAAACAAAACAAAAAATATTTCCATATACGTTAGAGTGAATCGTGGTTTTCTGGCTATTTACTGACCAAAGTTATCATTTCCACAAAAAATCATGAAGCCGGTTATTTACGTCTAATAATTAAACACACTTAAATATGTAGCTAAAAAAATTTAAATGTCTCCTCCTAGTTGCTACAACGCTTAAAAGTCTCTATAGAGCCGGGGAAGTGAACAATATCATCTCTGCTTTTCTATTCTTAACAATGAAATTGGATTATTTTTATGTTCAGTAGAGGACCAACTTTCTGAAGTATTTACAGGACAGCGTTATTAGCAGACCATGGTGAAAAGAAAGTCAAAGCAAAGTGTGGGTGGAAAGACTTCAGAATAAGTCTGGTTGACGAATACCATTTAGACCATCCCATTTCAACCAAAGCAAATATGTTAATCAAGTTAACGTTTTCATATGAAAACAACAACAATAAAAAAACAGAGGAGTTATTGCTGCAGTTTGTTAGCGAAATATTAATCCTCTAAAATCATTGTGTGATTTCTTATTTACACCATGCTGATTTTTCCGTTGTTATAGGACTGACCTAACCATTCTCAGATTTTGCTTTAACTCTGTATGAAAAGAGCAGTCTCCAGGTTATTTCGATTTATATGCAGACAAAAGCTGCTGATTGTCTGCCCTTCGGTTACAAAACAAAAGTAAGGATAAAGCACCCGAACTCGTGACGTGAATATTAAATCCTTTATACAGAAAATGATTTCTTTTCGTATACAACCAATCAATTGATGTGATTTCGAATGTTCTGACCATTACTAACAAAAATATGAGACGGATCTCTCTCTCTCTCTTTTCTCAGACGAATATAACCAGAATTAATGAATTTTTGAATTATTGATTTACATAAAGCCAGAATTACTGATGTTATAAGTTGCAGAGGAAGTCAAATTTAAATACTCCTATTCATATCCCATTATAGTTCAATTATTTTCAAAAGATAAATGATTGCAGCATACTTGTAACTGTTTACTTTGGACGGGAGTAAAGCAGATGTAAACTCAGGATTAAAAGTTCTGAATTTGAGATGGGCCGAAAACGTTTCATTTTAGCATGCAGGGATCGCAATATATGCCTTTAGGTTAGAAAACTACGGGTTTGAATTTTTTCATTGAAATTTCGGTATAATGGTCACATGAGGTGAAGTAAAAAAAAATGCTTTATTAAATTACAAAAAAAATCCCAAATATTTTCATGCCGACAGGTACACGAAATTTTCTAGGACGCAACCTGATAAGCGGTTTTTTTTTTTTTCAGTTGGACATGAATTAGCCGATCTCAACAAAAATGGTGGAAATTCTTCCTCTGTCAAACAGACAAAGACCACACTCAATAAAATACAGTAATCTCGTAATTCTAATCAAACCAAATCATAAAGTCCACTACTAATATTAAAGGAAGGAAAGTAGATTTAGAGTTTAAATTTCATCTGTTATGGTTTAAACCAAAGCATGTCATGAGAGTTTCGCACGCGCGCACACACACACACACACACCATTCGTTGATAATAAGATCTACTAAACAGAAGCGAATATTATTAGGAGAGCATTTCATAGCATTTTAAGATCATAAATAGTGACGCAGATCTTGAGTCAATTTGACACTTAAGAAAATGTAGATAGAGACCGATGTTGATGTGCGGCAATTGTAAGTACGGTACTTTAATGGACACTACTGGGAACGGTAAAATCTTAATTATGAGGCATTTTAATCTGGAAGATATGAACTGAGAAAATGAACGACTCTTAGAGTTAGTTTCATAGCGTTCCTTGCAGACCGTTTCTAATAAGAATATCCAAGAGAGGTGAGATGATTTAGTCTTAATTATGACATCTCAGGAACCGAGAATAAATTAATCTAATTTCTTAGTAGCTTCACATACATGGGATAGTGTGACAGTGTCAGGAGAATTGAAATTAAGAGGAGAGGTGATAATTACAAAGCAGCATCGATGGAATATTAATAAGGCCGACCTGGGAGGAAAGGCTTTGTTTAATGCTGACAAGACCAATAAAACTCCAGGATATTCGAAGAGACAGAGTTCAGTGTAATGTTAAAGATTGAATTCCAATAACTATTTAGGAGTGAGTGATGTTGAAAGATGAATGAGTATTATTTCTATGCATCGAGAAAATCTTTTATACCGATCGTATATTTCTATTTAGTACTCCGTTCCTTGGCGACCTTTCTGGTGAGTTTTCCTTAAACCTAATACCAAACTTGCTTGTCAAGCTGTATTGAACGTTATACGGAGTTTTCTATTTCACGGTCCAGTTCAAATTCTATTGAACTGGGCAAAATTTGATATTGACTCACAACTGAACTTTAGATGATGTTTGTGGTGGAAGTTTATGCTGAAAATTGTATTGATTTCTGTTTGGTTGCAGCTTATACAAAACTAAATGTGTCTATTGAATCAAATACAGAGATTTATATTGGATCTAATTACTTTTACGCAGTGTTTTCTTTTTTAAAATACTTTTATGCCTTCTATTATTCTGTGAAGAATTACATTAAAATCTTTCACTGATTACAGAAAGCTAATCAGATTTCTATGCTCAGTGAAGGGACAGTAATAATAAATAAAGGATAGTACGATAATAAGTTATATTAAACCATGTAATACCAATTAGTTGATTTTTATGCTAATCCTACCCATGAAAGATCGAAAAGCTGCAGCGCATCATCATCGATATCGACTGAGCCTCCGTAGCCCAGTCGGTATCGATGATAACCTTCTGTAAGTTAGACTTGGGTACGAATCCCGTCTAAGATGCAAAGAATCTTAAGCGTTTCAATTGACAGTGAATTATTAGCCAATTTCATAAGAAGGTGAAAAGAGATTGTCCTCCTGCTGGAAACTCATGGTTTTAAATTCTGCAATTAGGTAAACCGACCAAGAGAACACACACACACACACACACACACACACACACACACACACACACACACACACACACACACACACTCGCAGTTTCGATAGTCATTCGACGATCGAATTAATGTCTATAATGAGCAATGCAAATAGTAAAACTGAAGGAAAATAAATGTATTTTTCCTTTATTAACTGTAATTGAGATGGAAGGCATACCAGAGCGATACAGATACTGTAGTAAAGTATTCGAGTTATTAATTGGTATCAACAATTCATATTGAAATTCGTGACTGCTACATTAGCAGATATTATTTACTCACGTGAGAAAAAGGACCAATTATAATAAAACAATGAAACAGCGGCCTCATGACACCGAAAAATATTCCTCTATTTAAAATTATTGCACTGACCGTGTATACAAAAACGATCTCAGAAACGATTTATTATTATATCTATTGCTCCTTACACAGAACTTTTTATTGTATTTTTGAATCCATTTGTATATATATAGTGGTAGCCAACAAGAACTCTTTCTCCAGATATCTGATTCGAGATTTATCTCTTCAACTTGTGAAGACGTTCGTAATGAGCATGTCTCGCTAAACATTTATAGTGAAATGTAGTTTAATTATTTAAGGGGAGGAAATAAATGGTTTCTTAGTGAGTGGTAAGAACAAGCATTTAGCATAAAATCTCATAAGAAAAGGATGTCATTAAGAGTAAGTCGTTTTAAGACTGTATTAAGCTCTTTCCTAGATTTATTAACAGCATCAACACCTAAATATCGTTTTTTGCTGACAGTGTTAATTTGAGAACGAAAAATCAATGATTTGGAAGACTAATTTACTTCAGGATGATGTGACCAACGAAGTGTGGTTCGACACTGAACGTGTGCACAGTTTTGAGGTACTTAAGGTTCGAGAAGAAGTTGGTGTCTAATGAGGTGGACACTCTTCAAGAAGAATGCAGCAATGAAACTTGCACCGGATAACGAGTTTGAATTTGTTGGTAAGCTAAATAAACAGAAAAAAAAAGAAGTCAAATAACCAATGATGATTAGGAAGAGCCGGAAACGTTAAATAAAACGCAGGTTATATTTGCATCTGTGAGCACTTTTCGTGGAATGTCAAATGGCAACTCTATATGGTTATTATTACTCAATATGTAAGATTGAAAACCAACTGGAAAAAAAAATATGTGTCGGTAAGTTATCGCAAGATAATTTGAATACGTAAGGTGTTATTTCAGACGAATAGATACAGTGTGTGACTGTGTAGCATGTGACAACGCTTCTTTAATGCTAAACTGCTAGACCGATATAAGTTCGTTTCTAGTTGTCAACTAAAAGTCTTTTTTTCCAGCTGGGTTAGTCGATCTTTGGCCTAAGCAAATATGATTTTTCTCCGGAAAGGATTTTACGCCCATGACTTAAAAACTCATTCGTAGAAGTCATAATTTCAGACAACAGAATAATACTTTATTATGCTAATATGAAACAATAAGAGATAATTATTAGATAACAACTAATTAAACTAAGTAAATCAATAGAATTTTTTCTTGACCTGCCAGTGTTCTTGAGAAATGGAGAAGGTGGATAAAGACTGTTTTCTGATTCCAGGCCTCAAAAAACTAAAAGCTGAAGTCCACTGAAATATAAAGAACAAAAGAGCCTAAGTGCTTCAGAGAAAATTGCGTCGCTTAAAATACAAAGAACAGTTCCGTTGAATTTTTAAGAAATTGCCAACAGTTGGTAAAATAAGAGGAAAAATCGGATGAAATCAGCCAAGTGTTTAGAGGTTTATAGCAAAATATCTCTGTAAATAGCTACGCGAGTGCTGTGCTTGTAAACCTGGACCAGCCATACGTGTTATATTTCTTAGTAGCCAGAACCGAGTAGGCTCTGCGAGGGGAGCAGCACACGCACGAGGATATTAGGGAGCTAAAGAAACTTTCTTGCTTCCATTCAATTCCAGCGGCCATGCATGGATTCCTTCCGCTCTACCTTTCTTCCTTTCCTTCCATCTATCTCTCTTTCTTTCAGTTGGTCCAGCTAGCGCAACCCACGGAGCTGTGCAGAGCTGAAAGCCGGGCAGAGCTGTTTTCAAATTGGTGAAAGTAGCAGGAAGAGGTAATATAAAATAGTCAGGTGTGTTGTGAAAACGTTCTAAAATTGCTAGATCTCCTCTCCTCTCCTCTCTCTCTTTCCACTAACAGCTTTAAGGTTTCGATGTTGTAAAATAAATTTTGTAGGCTATCTTGTGAAAGACTTTTATCTCCTACCATTTATTTTGGATATTATATTTAAGCACGGCGTCTGCTCACATCTTTTATTCCTAGTGGAGTAGCAGCAATTAAAACGATCAGAAAAGTTTTTTTTTTTGCTTTGAAGACATAAATAATTCCGTATCCATCATTAGTAGTTTTTCTTCTCTTTTGACTTTTTTTATTCCTAAAAATTGGCCCATCCTATTTGGATTCGTGATTATATCATTATATTCATTCTATTCATCATCATCATATTCATCAAATTATATAATCTTCATCCATATTTTATCCTAACTTATGAAAATAAAAGTTTGAGCATAAAGTATCTTCATGACTAACTACTTGTATAACAGTGTAATGGATTTCACCACAAGTTGCCCAGAGAACCTGTCAATGCGAAGCACACGTCTTTGGGATATATATCGTCCTGCATTATGAAAAGAGTCTCTCTCCAAACCAGAATTCTCAATCAATGAAATACTAAACCATAAAGATAATGCAACTAACTCGATAGCAAAAAGTCATATTTCTTACGTACAAGAAACAAAATAGTGTATAACCATACAAATTTATCCACGTAGATCTTGGATTTGAGATTATAGAACAATTTGTACTAGATAGATTTATACTTCATTCATAAAAAATATATGATTGTTTTCATTATATTTTATCCTATCCTAAGTAACATATTTCTTGATTGACTACTTGTACAATGAGGAACTTCTTTTAGCACCTCATAATGTAAAGTGCACGTCATATGAAGTAAGTGTATATCACTACATATGGTGATATTCACTTACTTGACAAGTTTCAACCGTCAGTGAGACCTCACTAGCGGGAAGCTAAAACCGGTGGAGATACTGAGCACTAACCGGATGGCAACTCCTCACATTATATAAGTAGGTAGTCGTGAAGGTACTTAACCAGCGAACTTTTGTTTTTACGCTAGTACAGCATATGGATTAAAACATAATATACTTTTATGTCAAGGGACAATGATATTGTCCCACTACGTAGAAAATTTTGTTGTATAAAAGATATTTTAAAATCAAAATTTATGTTTATAAAGATCTTTATAATTTCTTTTCAATATATTCATGAAACTATCTCTTAATAAATAATGTGTGTGTGTGTAATAGAGTGATGAAAACAGTCAGTGGACTAATTTGATTTATTTATTTCCAGGGGGCTTCCTCTAGTCTCGTGGTGAAATTTGCAGACACAGAGAAGGAAAGGCAATTGAGGAGGATGCAGCAGATGGCAGGAAACATGGGACTCTTGAATCCTTTCATGTTTAACCAGTTCGGGGCATACGGTGCTTACGCACAAGTAAGTGATGGTGTCTCGCTGTGCAGTCTTTGCCCAGAGGTATGTGAAACTCCAGCAAACAATAAACATACCTCACCAGTTTGGTATAGAAATCTAAGGGTATCGCATAACGCGTTGAGAAATACAGGATTTGGACAAAATATTAGGAACATTTCACTTTATTGTTTCTTTTTATCTGCTTCATTCTGTCTATCTCCGCATTACTCAGTACGATCAATTTTGATTGTTTAGGTGTGTATTTCACAACAGTGCATGCACACATATTAGTAGCCTGTTTGTTTATCCGAATGTCCAAATATGAGTTGTTCTGACTGGAGAGATTTTCATGAAATGGTATATTTTAAATCTTTAATAAATTGAGCCATTTAAAATTTCAAGATGATAGTGGGTTTCTGTCGCTCTCTCTCTCTCTCTCTGTCCCCCCCCCCCTCGAAAGATGCATTTTGAGACTGCTCATCTGTCTTCGAAAATCATTTAGGGATAAAAGCATTCGTACATCATAAGCCCCTTGGAGAATAAAAGACATCAGAAGATTTATTTATTTGATACGAATTAACAGAAAATTACATCCTGCCAATTTAGAGGTTGGCATTATTATGCCAACTTCTAAATTGCATTCAGTGTGCAAATTGTTAATTATGCAACACAACTGCCGTATACGGTATGATTGTTTTAATTTTTTTTTTTTTTTTTTTTTTGCAATTAGGCAAGCTGTTCACTTGGTTGTTGGATTTAATAAGTCATGAGCTGGCATGGAATAGAGTTAAGCGATTTTTAAATTATTTTGTTAATTCATTTCCATATTTTTTTAACTTTTATCTCATTTTATGGTTGTTTGACTTTCGTTTTCTTCAGCTCAGCTAAATGAAATATATTGTGCATGATAGAAGACAGTCCAGAATTTTTTTTTATCTATTGATATTTTAGTTATACGTCACGTGACACTCGGAATGCTATCCTGAGAGGACACATCACGCGATGACAAGTAAAGCGATTAATATAATGGCAGGTCAACGAGAACTTAGTAAGCTTAGGAAGATCATTGAACGTTTTTTTTTTTTTTGGATATGAAGAAGTAGATTAGGTTTCAGGTTCATTTCGCATTGCTATGCTCTTGGGAAACTCATGAAACGCAAAGATTACTTTTGAGAACGTAGGGTTTCCAGTACTCAGAATTCTATAACTAACTTTCTTCCAATTTAAAGACCGGGGCTAGTTTCCACCGTAACACCATCCAATCACACGGCATGAATTCGATGTTAGAGCCCATGTTTGTTTGCAAACTTATAATAATATGATATAATACTTCACGGTACTTACAGACCCTGCCACGTATCATTGAGTTTGGGAACCATAATTTTAGGATAAGGCTTTCTGAAAAGTCTGAGTTTCTGGAAAGGAAAAAAAAAAACCTTCTGTCTCCATTGAGAATGGCTAACTTACCTTCAGTTGAGAAGCTATCATAAAGGTCCTTTCGCATCGTAAACGGGATTCGAACCCCCAGGTCTTTCTAACCAAAAGTCTTCGTCAAAATCGACTGATCCACGAAGACTGGAAGTTTGCACACTTAATGTCGAGTTTAAAAATACATTAAACACATCGAGATTTATTCAAAAAGAAAAAAAAGTCACATCAGCTGACGAGTTTTTAGCGATGAAGATTTGTTTAATTTTATTTCTGTGTTTCCTTAATTGGGGTCTGTTTTCCATGTTGACGTAGAATTCTTTTTCATGTACATTTCAATGACCTTTCTTAATAATGTCTTCATAATAAATTCATTCATCTTCACGTCTAGCCTAAGCAATCATTCAAAGGGTTCACAGTAATTACAAAAACTAAGGCTGTGAGGCCAGTGTATTATGCTGCTTATATTCTCCAGCGTTTTGTGGGATGAGAAATGTTACCAGTTCCGCAGGACATCAACAAGTAAAAGGATAAGCCTGTTAATATTTATGGAAAGTGCTTCTAATTTTTTGTCCTATTCCTGTACGGTTAAATGTAGTATACATAAAAACTGGTGGATATACACCGTGCTCATTATAACTATATTAAACTGGAGGACATATCTTTTGTTGGCTGTACTGTTATAAATTAATTTATACAAGATGATCAAAAGAAACAGGAAAGTCAAAGGCAATCTTATAATGCGCTTTCAGACAATTGCTGCATTCCAATAATATAAATTCAAAAATTAGAACACTGACTTTTAGTAAGATTACAAAAAAATAAAAATCTCAAAGTCAATTAAAAATTAACCTATGGACAGGTTTCAAATAATGAAAACCATCTTTGAATAACAATTGAATTTCAGTGAATTAATTATTATATATGAAATCCAGTCCCAAACTTTATGTACGTCTTCAACAATTGAGAATTCTCAAACGTCAATTCTCAGTTGTTCTTTCTAAAGTCGTCTTGTATAACATTAATTGTAATTAGTTGGTGCGGCCCCAGGAAGGGGAAGAGAAAAAAAAATTCTGCGATAGCGACACCGGACCTCTAAAATTTAATGCAAACTACGCAGGATTGGCGTTGTTGCAAATAAAGTTAAAACAAATACTTTGTTCAGTATGGTTTGCCGGAGAGCGGGGTTGGCGCGATTTTCATAACCTAGGGCCGTACCTGAAAATTATATTTATATACATATTAGAATACTGTATTGTTTTGAATATAATATGCAAATCAGCTAACAAAGAAAGAAAACGCGAAGTAACACAAACTGCAAGACGCAGCTAAGAATGTATCTTTCTTATTCACGCTTGTCAATGCTCTTCTTCAAGAAGAAAAGGAGTGAATATCTTATGCAGATCTAACTCATACTTCAACAACGATCAGAAATGTCACTAGTGTCTAACTTCGCATTAACAAAAGAAACAATGAGTTACGAAAAAGGCAAAAGAATTCTTTCGATTCTTAGTTTTTAAGAAGTGGAACAAAACTTTATCAAGATCAGTAAAAATATTCAATTTCTAAAGTCCAAAATTGAAAACGCACGATTTCACATACCGGGTAGCTGTGACATGTGATCAAATTGATTGCCGTCATCCTTCCTGGTACGTTGTATTTCATCCTGTAGGCCGTGTTTTTAGTAATAAATGATATTCTTATGACAAGCCCATCGATCATTAGTATCATAATTCTGTCAAAATTTAGTTAATCCCCTTGGTTAATATCCACAACAGTTCTTCCGAAGTATGATTAAAATATCGAAGAGAATTTTAGCACTGTTTCTCTCATTTCACTTCGTTTTTTTTTCCTTCTTTTTTTTATTCCCCCCCCCGTTCATTTCTTCTTTCCTCTTCCGGTTCAGCGAGAGTTTAAAAATTCGTCACACTAAATTAACTTTCTCTGACAGAAACGTTCTGGCTGTAGACGGCGTTATGAAAGATTAGTAAAATTTTAAAGACGAAAAGAACACAGATATCGCAAAAGTGAAAACGACAAAAGGTTCAGGAATAATGAGGCATGATAATCAAGTCTCTTGCTGGTCACAAGTGTGCGCGCTCTGGCATAGTTGCGCTTGGAAGTCAGAGGAAAAAAGCAACCATTGTTATGCTAAAAATGCAGAAAGGAGCAATTATTACGTAAATTATTTTAGAAAAATAAATTTCAACAAATGCAGTTATCCCATTAGTGTTATTGTTGTTTTATTAACATAGGAAAATATCTGTCTAGAAACTAAGCATTTGTAATTTAATTTTAAACTGCGTCCTTGCATAAAGGGAATTTCTTTACTTTTTACCCCCCTTTTCTTTAATACAAATATCTGGAGTAAGTCCATTTGGCAAAGTTTCTTGATGGCTTGTTGCTAAGGTGGCTTGTTGCTAGGGGCTTGGTGATTGGTTACCATGCATGCTCGCAAACCGGAAGAGTGTATATGATTGTGTTACTGGGATGGCTATTCGCGTTGACATGCATTAGAGCCATGAAAATTACTTGATGGATTTGACTGCCACGCCACCTAGTGACAAATATTTGAACTGCTAAAGAAGATTATGCTGTGTGCTAAAAAAAAGAAGTTTAATTTTTATGACGACAAAAATAAGCTGTTTTGAGAAATAAAAATGGGTAATCACAAAAGAGAATATAAATCTTCAAGGAGTGTTAAATGTTTTGTTTTTGTTTTATAATGCTGTTGAGGCAACGTAAAATATTATCATATCCTCCCAAAGGAAATAAAAGGGATTCAGAGAAAGAAATTATCTATCAAATTCCTTAAAGAAATCATTGACTTTCAAGTTAGGACTATGAAGCAAACAAACAAACAAACAGAAAAGGACAGATAAGTGCGTAAGAGATAACAAAAGGTCAGGTTTATGACATCTGGCCAGAAGAATTTTGATGAAATATTATGCAGTCTTAAAAAAATGTTAATTAATGCATTAGCCACCTACAGTAATATTCTATATACATATAATTATTTCAAAAACGAAGTGTGCATATATTAATAGCTTAACAACTACCAACAGATTTGGAGGGGTCGATTCTGATACACAATAAATTGGGAAACATTCTAGGAATTCCCGTATCTGTGACATAAACTGACTCATGAAATATTCCAAAGGAGTAATAGTATAATTATTCTGCCAAAGTTTTTATAATAAACGCACGCATTAGATGCAGCAAACATCTCTTACCAATAGCCTCAGTTCTTTTGTTGATGTTCCAGACGTGTTAAAGAAGACAAAATCTTTAATATTTTATGATTTAATGCGCTCGTCTTTATTTTTTTTTTAAATCTATATATTGTTGTCATCGGTATCCATGGCAACACCGCTCGGTTTACTTTCAATGAAAAAAAATTGACATTTGGAAGCGCATAACCCAAAAATCACCTGAAAAATTAAAGGCATAAAGGATGAAATATTAAATTTTCCATTAAACAGGAACAAAGAGGGCTTTCAATATTTTAACATTTCTTTAAATTACAGTATAGATAAGCAGACAATGCGCACATGCAGAGTACGATTAATAAGGGCATCTCAGAAAAGGAAAATTTACTTTTCAACAATAGTTGTGCATGCTAATATTGCTGCTATCAAATCATTACTAAGAATTATAACGGAGAATGCGGAAAGATTCAGGGCAAAATATTTCAAAGTAATGCATGCATTTGCATTGAAAATGAATCCTATTAAATATAAACGTACACTACTTTAGTTTTAAAATTCTGTTTAATAAATAAAATAAGGATTAATTAGGTGACTCTAAGCGAATGGCTTCGAATCAAAACATCTCAAATAATGCAACTAATTATTCTTAACAAACAAGATCTTTAAGACAATTCCAGATACTAAAAACATTATGGACTAATAAAAGAAAAATTAAGTCATCGAAGTCCATTTCGTAGTATAGATCATCTTAGCAAGTTTCAGTTGTTGATGATGACTCGTGAGGAAGTTCGTCAAATTTCTATGATTTGGATGCGGTCCGTTTTCTGGAGCAGCTTAAGATCGAAGAACGTTAATGCCTTCAGCTGGAAAGCCTGACCAGAAGAACCTTTTAATTTTTTTTTTTTTTTTTCAACTGAAGATGCTGAAGTCAGTTCCACAGAGAGTTTTCTTCCCAACTCAATGCACATGTTCTGTGGCTTCTTGATTATTTGTAATTCAAACCAGAGTGCCAAATCGTATATGTTGAGGTGACGGGTGGGGGGGGGGAGAAGAGGGGAACCAGACTTCTAGTACGGATATTATTGTCTAATTTTAATAAAATGACTCAAAAAGATACTTTAGAAATGTGACTTAAGTAAGCAAGCAGAAAATCTTTCAAGTACTGAATCTGCATTATGGAAGGAATTGCAAGAAAAGTAAATCTACTGAGAACAGCAGTTCCGCTGCTAGTATCCAATTATTCAGAATCTCCCTCGTTTTATCTTGATGTTGTTTCCATTTGGTCCCACAACTCCAGTAGTAATTGCTATATCATCTTTCAGAAAGTCTTTCAAAGGTCAAATGTTATTTGGCTTCGCTGAAAGACTCCAAATGTTATTTGGCTTCGCTGAAAGACTCCAAGAATGAATTTTTGAAATTTTCATGTTAGGAAAAGTCCAAAATATCCCATAAAATAATAATCATCTGTTTTATAAAAAAAAAATAAATAAATAAAGTAACATGAAACTAACACAGAAGAAGTTTCATTTGTGGATATTTACCGAAACAGTATTCTATTTATTTATGTATAAACCAGCATAAGTCTCTAGAATTGTCAGGAGAAATTTAATATTTTAATATTCATGCATGACAAATTGGGGAATGGTAAACTTATGGCTTAAAGTCACAGAGAGGATTATTTTGATGTAGCAAAATCCGCTGGGAACCTTTACCCATTTAATTTAAATATGTTTCAGAATGAAGAAAACAAAATATTTTTGTCGTTTTGAAACATATTTGTGACGAAAACGCACCTTACTTGCTGGATAAACGTTAAGCGTATACGCAGCAGATTCCATCTCATGTGGCATTCGCAACACGAAGCTAGCCGACGAGGTTGATCAGGAAACAGGTCTTGCATTTGTTATCATAACTTTACGTTGTTTATTGTCGTTTTCACAAGAAAAAAATTAATTAGGTATTGAAAATAGGCATAAGTAAAGAAAGAAAAAAAACAATTTTGTGTCTCGTTTCGCTAAGTATAATTAGAATTAGGGGAAGTTTTTTTTTTCGATGCCACAATTTCACTGATTAAAACCCCCAAATCTAAGCTTACTAGTCTTATAAATGTAATGAGGACCGACTATACTAACAGTCATAATAATCTACATCGATTTCTTTCTTTAATATCAATTACATATATACAGTACTCAGATAATGTGCATGGGACATTAGGAAAAGTGTCAGAGCGATTTTCGGCTGATATACTGCATTTGGTATACGGTGGGTGGACTACTGGTACACTTCAGGCCTACAATTAGCGGAGTAAGTCTCACATCGGACAACGAAACGGATGTACCACCTTTCACACATAGTAGCTATAGCAGAATTAGAAACCGCAGCAAGTTGATCGACGAGCACATATGGTAACCACTCAGGCAACTAGGCCGGCAATATATGGTTTTGCTCCTAAAACTTTGCGATCTACTATTATGCAAATTTTAATAGAGGTACCAAATTTTATTAAATTCCATGCATGGACTTATTGATTCCATGATTCAAAATATTTTGTCTCTGCGAATTCTTCGATTGAATTTAGATAGTCGACATTTTCATAAGTCTTCCAAATACCAAATTTTAATAACATGCGTCCAGTCAAAGTCCGGAAATAATATATGTATGGAAGGACGAAGGAAACGAATCTGTCAAGTGTTTAGGCATTTTGTGAAATGCACTAAACATCCGAGGTTTAACTGCGTGATAATGAATGGTATGGTATTACTGTACAGGAATCAGCCATTTTATAATTGTCTTGGATCATTTCCTTACTTTCTTAGAACCATGTGAAATTTCTTTCACCATTATCTACACAATAATTACGTTCACAACTTTTTGCTCATTTCGGGAACGAGGTTTGTTGATGCTTTCATAATTTTCTTCAATATTTTTATTGAAGCGATTTTGGATATTAGTCTTTCATTGAATATCTGAATGCGTTTCCACTTCTTTGTGACTGGAACTGTGTTATGTTTCAGTCACAAATTTCCGTCGTAAAATATAAAATGCTTCTTACTTTTCACGCATTAATCCTACTGGTCTTTGAACTAAGTGAAATCTTTGAATCGCAAACCAATGGTGGGATAAGGTGGTGTATACCCCGGTAGCTTTTAATGGTATCAATTATAATATAGTTATTCATAGTTTTAGTTGCAGTTGTAAATGTGGATCTCCAGGGCGAAGCGATACGATTCTATTCTATTGGTTAATATTCTAATTTAAATTATGCGTGTCTATCTATATCAGCGTTCTGCCCTCACAAAAGTTTGCATCTGATTAGCTTTAAACGATCGATTTTTAAAAAGTAGGCTTATTATCGATTTTATTTTTTCACACAGCTAAAAGTTATATTGCTGTTGCATTCCCTTGTTTAATGACATTTATACAAATTTATGCGATTGCATATTAGTAAAAAAAAAATATATATAGGCGTTAGCGGATTTATTTATTTTATATATATATCATATGACTGCTTAGTTTTATTATTATGTTGGTTCTTTTATAACAATTGGCCGTAGATTAATCCTTATCTTGCAAGTTCCTGAGTGCTTAAATCCCCTATCAAAGTGATTATTGAGTAGCTTAACCATTTTATAATAAACATTTTATAAATAAATTCTTTCTGACGTGAAACAGCATCGGAACAAATAAAAACACTTGGCAGCACCAGATGTTTTTGTATGTAATATTCCACAAGGATTTAGATCTCAATATATGACTGTAGTCTGCGTGGTTAGGCTAGTGGCTTTGCGCTTCGCAACCATATGACTGGGGAAGGAGTGTCTCAGGTTCGATTCCTGTCGAAGACGTGAGGAATTTGAGGATCTGCCATAGCCAAGATCTGCCATAGCCAAGACCGACTCTGCCATAGCCACAGTCGGTCTTGGGCGTGGGCAGTAGAGTTTTTTCCGCCAGTTTATCTGGCGTTTTTCATCCCGCAAGCAGGCAAACCGGTCCCGTGAACACACAGGCTACAGTCATAGGATATAGTATGGCAAGGAAGGCAACGGGAAACCACCTTGCTCATAATCGTTTTCCCTAGATGGTGGCATATATAGCTACCCCCAGACAGCCGTAAAGCTAAATACTATCAAAATATGACTGTACTCGAACAGGATTTTTATCATCCATTCACGAACATGAATTGTTCAGGTTTCAAATTTTGTTTCATTTGCATTCTGAAAACGATTCCTTGTGCTTGGCTATTCACAAAACAAACAAACAAATCAGGCTTTCGTAACCTGATCATTATTTCCTTCCAGAAAGACAATTAATTTTGTATGAAATTTTGTTGTAATCCAATTGCAGGTATTATAAATTACTGCTGATTCCAGTTAAATGAATATTTACATTCATAACTAGAATATTAAATCGGTGCTGCAGGGAGTCGATAAACTTGGCAAAACAGGTGTTAGCAAGTATGCAACCCGGTAGAAAGCCACAAATATATAGTGTTGTTGTTGTAACACACACACATCAATTCATGTATATATCCATTCATTATATATATATATATATATATATATAGTAAAAAATACAGTATGATAATTTATACTAAAATGCGAAGTTGTGAATTTATACAGAGGATGGCTGAGAATTATAAGCCGAAAGCTACCAAAATGAATAGGAAATCATCTGAACCTGAACGTTACAAACACACCATTCTTTATTATATACGCGTACGAGTAAACTCGTATATATAGAGCCTAGAACCGAGAAAAACATGCGAGTGTAAAAAGTTTAACTATTTCTGCAATTACAGATAGATGAAAACCTTCAAACAGGTTCAAAGAGACGTTCTAATTTCTATAGCATAACAGAGGAGTATAATGTATCAATAGAGTAGCAGAAGTAGCGTATTGGTTAATAACACTTCCAAGCCCAAGTGAACTATAATACAATGAAGGGCATTCTATGGATGAAGAATTGGTAAGAGAAATGGTTTTGGAAATGACAGCGATTTGAGAATAGGAACAAGTCTTAACACGAACGACATACTAAGTGGCCATTTAAGCCCAACACCCATAATTTTATCAGAAATTATGCGTATTTAAAAACGATGAAAAGTGTATATAAAATGATAGAGAATTAGTGTGTGTGTGTGGGGGGGGGGACGCTATTCAACGCGACAGCAGACTAACAGCGAAACCTAAGTGATTTAAAGCATATATGAGTGTCAGCACCAGAGGACTGAATGTGACCGAAGCAAGTATCACGGAAAACATTCAGTCAACCTAGTGCTGAGATCCGAGACAGCTTGTCGTTGTGAGAGGCTAATGAAAGATTACAAGAATCATTCCATCTAGCAGACGCAGTTGATCAAATGGAAGTGCAATATAACACTAGCCTGCAAAAAGCATATCCGGTTGCATGATGCGTCAGACACTATTACAGGTGAGATAAGTTCCTTCAGCCAAAACCAACACAACTTCGTACATTTATTGGCACAGATGTTCGGACTGCTCTTTTCAGCCATATCCCACTTGTAACAGCTAGACTTTTTAATTATGCACATTCCATCTACCTTAATAAGCCACAATCAATGCACACAACAGCTGCTGAACAAAATTTTTAAAACAAGAATTAGCGTAATGCATTTTTAAGTAACTGCACTCAAGAATCAGGATGAACTAAATTCTGTACGACTTCCGCAGAACAAACCACAGGAAAAAAAAAAAAGCTGCAATAATCAAATATGATAGCCAGCAAACAATCACGATTCCCAGAGGAAAATAGCAAAGTTCATATGATGTTGTAGGACTTGAATAGCTCTAAGAGAACACCGTTATTCAAGCTGCTCTTTCCATAAGGAGTTGTGTAACGACCACAATTTGACGCATTCGGTTAATGATAAGTAATACCATTAATACCAATTGTTCGTATAATTGCTGTATAGGCAGTCATGAAAGTTGTCAACTTTCTCCTATAAATAAAGAGCGGTTGCTCTTATTAAAAAAAATCTCGTTAATTTCAGATGGAATTTTTGAGGAGAGGAAAACTATTGTAGCTAACAGTGTATTATTAATGTCGCTTGTGAAAGAATGGTCTCGATAACAATTTAAGAGAATGAGACTAACAATAAATTACTACGCTCCAAACTGTAATAACAGAAATAATTATTATATCCATTATCAACGATTTAGTTTGTGCTATAATAGTAATGTTTCCTAAAATGTTGGAACAAGATCGTTTCAGGAAAAGTTTTTGAAATTTATGCCACTTAGGAATTAAAGTGGATTAATTTAAAATCTAATTGCTTATATTACATGGTTGGACTTATAATTTAATAACATGGTCACATAACTATCTGATTCGTGTCGGATCCACAGTTGTGTGTTTGCAAAATGTGTTCGACAGCTTGTGACTTAAGGAAAAGCTAGTAGTGCGTCCCATCAAAACCTTTGATTGCATTTCATCCCATAAAACAAATAAATCAGTGAATTTCCATTATTCCGTTTATCCTTAATTTGTACGATGATTAAGAGAAACGTAACATATTGCTTAATTGGTTTAGCTCATGATCTAGACAATAATGTTTGAGCTTTAAGTAACGTTTCGCATCACTGATATTTTCCAGAAACTAAAATCACTGCAAAATGTTTCTTGAGTCGAAAACTAGTCTTGTATCGCACCTCATTCAATTTTTTTTATGCTTTAAAAGTTCCGAAAGTAATTTGAAGTATCTTTAAATGCATAAAAGTATGCTGCAAATAAAATCTTGGATAAGTTGAACCACAACACGTTTTAAAATGATGAATCATATCCACTTATACACCTCAATCCCATCAAGTCATTTTGCTAGTTATACATTCATTAGTAAAGATTACTGTAAAATCGTTCAATAATTGGCTAATGTTTCCCCTTGCTTTAACTTTCAACAATGCCCATCTTGGACATCGTGAGTAGTCTTGGTAATTCATATCAATTTATATCATCTTCATGTCAAAGACTATGCAAAATACGCATATTAATAAGTTAAAATTTTTATTGGCCCCATAAATCCCATTTTCCACACACAGGAAGTGCGATTTATGGAAGAGGCAAAAATGCGTAAAAATGGGCAAACTAGTTTGGATATTTTAATGAGCGGAGAGCGGTTCGACCATTTTATTTTTCAACAATGAATTTTTTCATATTTATGTGAAGAATGCACGTTACCAGTAAGATCGATACTGACGTAATAAATACTGACTTATAAAAATAGACTCGCAAGATTAATTATCTTTCGATTACACTGAGTTCTTACAAGGATTTAATTCTTATTTAATCTAATACCAAGCTGGGCTAAATATTGCTAAAAAAAAAAGATTCCACAGAGAGAAATATGTAGATGAACAACTGAGAAACTCAACTTGCCTTTCAATGAGTTTTTGTTGAGCGATTTCACAGTATGTTACCGAGTTTATGTGTGTATAGCAGGATAATTAGAAATAAATTAGATTAATCAATGAATTATTGCCATATTTGAAGTTTTGATTAATAGTCTTTCGATCTAAGTGAGACCGGACCTTCACTAACCTCTGTTCTCTTTTCAACAGTTCATGCAGCAGCAAGCAGCTATAATGGCGGCAGCGGCCCAGGGAGGATATATTAATCCTATGGCAGCGTTAGCAATTGCACAACTACCCCAGATAAGCACAGTACCGAACGGCCTGGCCACCCCCACCATTACTCCCACATCAGGTATGTCCAATTTGATTAGTAATTGATTTGTTGTACACCGGCGATCATACGCGTCCTTCTCTCCTTTACGAAAGTATTTCCATTAAATTTAATCCGAATAATTTCTTAACCAGAAAGTGAAATTTATAGATGATAATATAATGACTGCCGGTGTATAGCAGCAATATATATAATTTCTAACTGTGATGTCCAATTTTACTAAAATGACCCTTAACAATTTACGTGCAGTTTCTTTCATGTTTTATTTAGTTGTTTATTGAGTAATTACTTGAATATAGTTCAGCATTTTCTTTAGTAATTGGTAGATGGTTTAAATGACAAATTATTTGGTTCTCATTTGGTTTTTTGAAAAGTGATTTAAAATTCATAAAATTCTGTATGTGACGAAGACTGCGTTTCTATATCAAGATAAATCTATTGTAAATGATTTATCGTGTGAATTTAACTTGGAGATTGATTTCTTAATTAGCTGCATGAATTGCATTTTTTTTATTATCATTATCAAGGTGGTGTTAATGAGGTTTTATAATCCTCGAGAGGAAACTTGATTTCCTGGATAATATTTCTGGTACATTCTCGATCCGGGTTGATCACTGAACTAGAATTATTTATCATTTGCTACTTGTAATGTAATTCAATCTCCAGCTAGTGGAAGTTGAATCAATGTATTTCAACAGTATAATTAATGAATTTTGGAATGTCTCTTCCTTATTTTTTTTCTTGTGTCAGGTTTGAGATATTACTTTTTTTTATTTTAAATGTTGGACATACATGCGAAGGAAAGACCAAAACTGCTTTGATGGGAATAACAGTTCGGTGTTTAATTTACTGTAAACATTGAATTAATTTTAATGCTTTTCAACTAACCACAAGTAAACAGAAAGTAATAGTAGTAGTCTAGATACCGAATTATGCGATTTTAAGAAAAATTGGCTTTAATTGCCTTGCAAGTACTGTCTCATGTTGGAATAAGTTTCTCATAAAAATCGGTTTTGATTTGGAAACTGATTTTAATTTTTTGACTTTCTTAATATGAATGTGTTCAAACATGCAAGATAAAACACATGTTTCTTATAACAAAAGGAATAAACAGTTTATTCACGAGATTTTCTAAGATTACCGATCTTAATAACAAAATTAGTATATTATCTTGACTAAGAAAAACTAATTAGCTACTTCAGAGCGCTGCACACTAAATATATATAATGCTTTACTTAACAGTAATAATGATAAATAGTGTTTGTACTTACAAAGCTAAATAATCTTTGTGCTATTACATACGAAGTACAATATAACCTTCATAAGCGTCAGAGATCCCACGCTAATGATAATTAACATTGTATCTGCCTAGCGCTAAGCGAACTAACCGCAAGTTATGTAATGGTTACTAAAATATCCTTTTATTAGAAACAAACTTTTTTGCTCCATCTCATAGAGTTGAAATATTTTTATATTGACATTGGAGCTTCGGTGATCTAAAATATCACTTGTTTGTTTTTAAAAGGACGTTCCTCATGACGTAAATAGGAACCAAATGCATTATGAATGAAAATAATGCTGAGCATATTACCAAACGTGATTCACTTCTGGAAGGCTGCTTTTTTTGCTCTTGATGACGTAAGTTACTTTCTTACACGCTTTTCAGCTGAAAGTGAGTTAGTGGGTCTTGTATCGAGATTGCCAAGTTTTTTTTTTTTATCTCACACAAAACAGGTCAATAGGAAAGAACACGTAGAATTAACAGACTGATAACAATGACCACATAGTCTTAGCTGCTTCGATCTTAACGTCTCACAACTCAACAACCCATCTCTGTCACGCGCCAACCTGGAAAACACAAGTATAGCTTAATGTTACCATGGGAAAACACGGACGTACGTTTACCTGTTTCATTACGTTAAGTCCTAAAGAAACTGTTCTATTATATAGAAATCTGCAACAGTAAAACTTGCACCTTATTGGGTTTGCTAATATGACGAGAATCAGTATTTGTAAACCATAAATTTTGTTGTTTCTCATGGATGACTTCGCTAATTATTTCCCGTGTTCTGGAATGTATCCCCCCCCACGTGGAAATTTGTGCAGTCATGCTCGATTATTTTCATTGTGTTTTGTTACCATTGAGAAATATAATTTCGTGTATTTTATAAATGTTAACATAATTTGCCGGCCTAGTTGGCCGGTTGGTTAGCATATCCGCTCTCCAACCAAAGGGCTGCGGATTCGTATCCCAGCGTGTAGGAAATGAATTTCACTGCCCCGCTTTAATATTAGAGGCCTGAATTAGAGGCTTGAATTAAAAAAAAAAAAAAAGTTCCATGTTTGGTCTCTAAAGTTCCGGATTATGCAAAAATAAGTAAATAAATAGAAAAAATTCCTTAGTCCACCAACGTAATATAAGTTTACGACCTCGTGTTGGGAGTTACATCAAAACAGGAAAATTATAATATTCTGCATATTACAAATTTTCAGCAAATAGAGTGAGATGCGTTCAACGTATTCAACGGTAAAAGTGAAAGATTTAGCCGTTGAAAGGGAGAGTGCATTCAGTTTCAATTTTTCAGAAATGCATTTTTAAAATTCCGTGAGTCTGTCTATTTCAGATCCCAAAAATCAGGATGGTTTTATGGATTCAAGTTTTGTAATCGATTACTACGATCAAATTAAGCTCCAATGATAACATCTTGCTTAATTTCAATAAACTAAATTATCCATACGCACCATCAACGCTAAAGGAAGTCATACATCAAAATATTCCCTTCTCCAGCTTACTCAGCAGAAAAATTCTCGAGCAGCTGAGAAATCCAGGACCAAATGCTGTCCCACAGGGTATAACATTGACGGCCAACCTATTCTCGCACAAGCGAGATTTCGCAAGGAACTGCTTTCTAATTACACCAATGATGATGCTTTTGCTGCTACAAGACTAATACTGTCATGCACAATATAATACTTAAGCTAATATTAATATAATATTAATTATAATACTGAACAGCTACTAAGAAAAGTATTTCATATTCAGCATACTTTGTTCACTTTCTCGATCAAACTATTATTCTTTTTAACTTCTTGAAACCAATCATCAGTGAATGAATTTTAATTAGCTGTGCTGACGTTTATTTACAATTAATTTGTCAACCTTGACCTCCTTCGAGCACTATTTCTTCTTTGTCAACTCAAAACCACATTCGTAGAACAAACTTTTGACTGTTACATTCCTTCCGCTGAACTGATGGCTTTATATAATGGGTTCAACCTGTTTCTCAGACCAATTATTCTTTCTACCCATCATTTATTTCCCCTATTTATTTCAAAGCTAGAAATACTCCAAGATAGAGCCAATAACCAGTGAGTTACTACAAGCGATAGTTTTGAACAGCGTTTTTTCCCTGCCAATTGGGTTTAAGCAATTATCATCTCATCGTTATGGTCATTTAAGCATACATTTTCATTCTCTTAGTGTAGATATGACAACATCACGTAAACCACCGAATTTTTAAAACAACTCCTAATGATAATTGTGTAATTTTTTAATTAAAAACATTTGTGCGCGAACAATAGAAAAAGATATAATCATATAGTTCAAAATTTGTATAATTATTAATAATCAAACGAATACACTGTAAATTGTAATCTGAAGGACACAGCGGAAGAACTGTGCACTGACTTCTGACTTTCCAAAATGATATTAGACGATCATTTCGGAAATTTTTTTGATTCTATCTCATAAAGAGGATCCACAGTATAACAGACAAAAATGAGCGGAACATTGCAGATAATCTTAGTAGTGCGTTAACTCTAATCATACACTCAACAATATGAACCATATTGGAATTACAGTTGTATATATTCCCTTAGCACTGGAAACATCCGTGATAATACGTCAATGAGCAGGACCAACAGATATTATTTTTCGGTTAAAATCACATTAGCGAAACGCACCGACATCACGTGTATTGACGTAAAAGTGATTCCAAGTTGGTTGCGCATTCAACAATTTCACTGGTCCTTGCCTCTCTGCAGCTGACGACACTAAATCCAAAACGCACATTGTCACACCTAGCTATTTCTTATGTTAACAGAAGATGTTTCCGCCCAGAAGGGAATGGAAGAAAGAAATGATTTCAGATTCTCAGAATATTTTCATGAATGGAAAAATATGCCCAACAAATATCCAGCAAATTTATTTAAAACTTCATATTCACCGAACCATTCCCCAAAACGTCGAATTAAAAGATGTGATGGTTGGAGAGATAGATCTGTATATTAACATGTCCTGGAATATCTTTTCATGTAGGATATTGTGAGATGTAAGATATTGTGAGTTCCCACACAAATTTTCAGATATGGACAAGGAGCGAATTTTTGTGGCAAATTTAACAAGTGAAACATTGTGGAAGACACCATATTGGTATTGGATCTGGGAAACTGTGACGATGTCCAACTCGTGATATCGATCTCTCCTCAAAAACATTATCCCAAATGTTCAGCTCGTTGGTCTAGTAATAGCCAAAATATAGTATTTACAGAAATATGATAATACTATATTTCTGTAAATCCTTTCTATTTCAATATGGTATCTCTTTTCGTATATTTATATATACCTTTCATTTTTTTATACAGTTACACATTCTCTCTCTCTCTTTCCTACTTTCTTTTTCTTCCCCTTTCATTTTTGTGGTATCTTATTTTCTCCAACAAAACGCTGCAGGCACTTATACGGGAGCGGAAAGAGAGAGAGAGAGAGAGAGAGAGCGAGAGAGAGGATACACAAAAGAGATAAAAGAAAGAATAAAATTAAATATTAGAAGCAAAGAAAAAAAAAAGGGTACGCCTGTATTAGATGATAATATGTAGGTCGAAGAACGAGAGACGCCCAGTGCCAACTAGATAAACAACAACTGAGAGCTAGTGATGAGGAGATTGAAAGCACCTATCATACAAAAAAAAAAAGTAACCGAGATACTGCAGAATGGAGCCTACCGGGATAAAATGTGAATCGGTTCCATCTTTTTTCCCTTTATAGCGGAAAACATGGTAAGAAAGGAGAAATGGATATACACAGTGTAAGCAAATAGCGGCATCTCATGAAGCAGAAAGGTAAAAGTGATGAAAGACATCATAGTATACTCGCTAAGTATAAATAAAAGAGAACGGAGATGGATACTAGTGTTAATTCAGGGGGGGGGGGGAGAGAGAGAGAGAAGGAACAAGAAATGGAAGGTAACTACTCCGAGTGATGTATCGAAGAAAATAGCATTACTGTTGATCAAGAGGACTGTGTGTGTGAGAGGGTTGTTTTTCTAGAAAAGAAATACAAGATTGTCTGCTGCTGCAGAAATAGACAAAACGACACATTGAAGGATTTTTGAATCGCCTAAAAATCACCAGATGTCGTTTTTCATATTCCAGTTTGTGGCTCAGAATATATTTTAGAAGAAATACATCACTGCTTTTTTTTTCTCAAGTTTGTACTTGGTTGAAACTGTTTCCATCTTTGAAGTCAGCGGGCCTCTATAGTAAAGAAATTGTGGGAGAGATTTGAAGTAATTTTTAAAAGAACAGAATTAGACTGACTTTCAACTCTCATCCAGCAATTTTAAAGATAAATATTATGTTCTCCAAAGAAGGTTATCACTATTTATCTTCCTTGCTTCTTGTAAAAAGTTTTCTCAAAAGATCTGATAAGACCATGAATTCAATTAAATTGCGTAGTTGATGCTTTCTGAAAGAACTCACGTTAGCGAGGTGGAGAAAGTACATATGTTGGCTTGTGTAGTATCTCTTCACTACTGAGTGTTAACGAGCTGTCCTTCCCCCACCACGCACACATACTGAGTTGCTCTACTTTTATCTTCACAAACATAACATCAAGAAGTTGAGGCTTTCCAGTTTCGGCTGACTCGATAACATATAACATGTTTCTTTAAAGGATGTTCTTTCAATATTAAGCTTAGCCAGGTTAGTTTTTAATACCTTATTATATTAATAGCGAGTGCTTCAGGTGGTCTCTGCGTTATGATTGGTTAGTAAACTAAATATGGCAGATTACTATTGCTAAAAATAATACTTTTCATTATGCAGTACTTTTAAAATGCGTTTGACTGCTGAATAAACTGTAATGTTTGCTTTATAATTACTGTAATGTAATATTTAACGATTTTTAACGTTTAAAAAATGTATTTATTTCTTAAAATGTTTTTCGTCAATATAAGAGCTTATATTCGTTTTGTCCATCTGGCATGTTAGTTATTCCAGGATTCTGGCTGAGCGGGTTTTATTGAAATTTGGTATTTAGAATCATTGCAAAATGTCTAAGTTACTCACATTTTGGTTTTCAATTGGACTACTGGAAATAATTGATAAGAATATACATCAACACGATGAGTGTCAATCAATTTTACTAGCTTTGGTTGGAAAGACCTCAGTTCGATTCACTTGTAGGACTCGAGGAACGCTGTAAGGGCTTTTCAACTGAAGGCAAGTTACCCGATGCTGGTTTCCCCCTCCCCCGCAAAACAGAAAACCTGGCCTGAGACTACATGTAGTTAATAGATATAATACACTGGCCTTATAGTCTTAGTTGTTTTTGCGCTAATTTCATCCGCTTTGGCTGGATGAAATTGAATAAAATTCGATATTTAGGATCACTACTAACATTTAGCACTTAAAGTGGACCATTTTAATGGGCACAACTAGACAAACTAAAATTACATCTGCACTACACATGCCGAAAAGATTTTATACAATAAACAAGGTACGTGTGTTTCGTACGGTGTTCTTATGTTTGTTTCGTATTCTTGTATAGTGGCATAATTTATTATCGCAACAACTGAATATATGCTCATTTAGCACGAGTATTGTAGACATAGAGAGCCGCCATAGCTCAGTCGGTTTCGAGGATGCCCTTCGGTTGGAAAAGACCTGGGTTCGAATCCTATCTAGGACGTGAAGAAACTTTATCAGGGCTTTTCAACTGAAGGTGAGTTAGTCGGTCTCATAAGTAGATGGCAGGGGTTTTTCCCTACTGGAAACTTGGTTTTTTTCATTCCGCAAACCGGTCAGCAGAACACACGCAATTTACATATATACAATACTTATAGGCATAGGGGCTAACCACTTTATCCTGGAGTTGGGGAATCCAAGGATACTTGGAAGGTCGTGGCCGCATAAGTGCCTATTAGAGCCACTGATGATGACCGTAGACATGCTGTTGTTTTGCCTACTTTTGCTACTGAAATGGTCCAAATATAACAAAAAAAAAGGAATTTTTATTATCATTTTAAATAGTTTTGATAAAATAAAATTATAATGTGAAAAACGCTTCCTTCACACAGTCTGGAACACGTACTAGTCGCGCGTGCGTGCACGCACGCACACACGCACACACACACACACACACAGCAAATCGTTCAACTGAAAACAGAATTACTACATTTTAATATATACATATTTCAATAGAAATCCTAAATACTAAATTTGATTACATCACATTCATAATACCAGATTTTAATAAATTACATTTTGCTAAACTAAAGTTATTGTAATATGTAATTTAGATACGTTTTGACCCTTTGTGCCCTATTTCTGTAAGTTTTGCAAACGAATTTGAATTCGTTTGCAAAAACGAATTCAAATTCGTACAGCCAAATCCTGAGTACGGACGGACGAATAAAACGACTCTCTCTATAGGTACTCAAGTATTTTGCGAAACGTACCTGGGATTAAGAAAAGCATTTTTTTTTTAAATATTGTCTATGATCATTTCCTTAGCTGATTTTTGAATATCGTAGCGATCACGTTATTATTTTATTCACTTTGCTATAATTAAGACTTTCCTTATAGTAATTGTTTTATAATGTAATTACATTATTTCAGAATAGGAACTCATAACTGTAGAGACCTAACTTTAAATCCATCTGGTGACATAATTTGAGTTTTAAAAAAATATTTGACGTGTTACTCTCCTTCTCTTTTCCTTACAAGAGAAGCTTTCATCTAAAATAGGAGGAGGATTATGTCACTAAGATATCATCTCTTAGTTCGATTAAAAGCCTCACTGGGTAATAGGTGGACAGATCACTTTTATCTGCAAGCTTTGTAGTATGCCACGACAGACGCCTCGTTTAATGTAGCATGAGTGATTAACACCTATCAAGTTACGGCTTTTAACACTTATTCTGGACTGCTAACTTGGTCGCATTATGGAAAGAGGTTAGGCAGGTTACGTGTGGCCAGCGTATAATCACTTAAGGTCATACGTAATCATACCAAATAGACGATTCTAGACTATTACGTTACTGAGAGATTAAGCATAGAAAATAAAGTTAATAGCATTTCGGATACTTGTGAGAAGAAATTATGCCATTCATACAGTCTGGAATCTTCTTTCTCTCTCTCTACATTGATTCATACAGAAAAAGAAGGTGCAATCTTTATGCTTCTATGAATAACGACACACGTTCAACTGCATTATTTTAATAATGGATAACTGGGTTGCGTTACTTGTTGCTCAAGTGACGCAATCCAGTGTAATCGTCACTTGATTACACGCAAACGAGGAGAAAATGTTGTTATTATTTAAAGTTCAAAATTACTATTATTTAAAGCACCGAATTAGATCTTTCTATGACGCAAGATTTTCCGTCTTGGCTATGTACACGTCTTGTTGTTAATTAAAGATATCAAGTATATAATTTCTTGGTATCTTTAATTTATAGTATAACCAAGTGAAAAAAATTCCACGTCTTGTTGTTCACGTTGTTAAGTAACACGTGTTGTTCTTGCTCAGAATTATACCAAATAAATTAAGACTACGAAATGAATATACAGGTGGCTATAAATTAACTTTCTCTTTGGAGGTATCTGTAGCTAAAACTAATACACGGAATGAGACTACATTTTATATTGAGACTTTCGAAGGCATGGGGAGATGAATTCGGCGAAAACAAGATTTAGTACCAAAAGTAGCAGATAGGGAAAATTTTGGCGCTGGTGGAGCCGAAAGCAGTCAAATATTTGCAGTAAACGCAGGTAAAAAGATTATGCATATTTTACTGTGCGTACGTGACAGCAGCGCCACCAATTCCACTTAAAAAGGGATTGAGAACGTTCAGGCAGTTATTTGAATGACTGACGAATTTTGCCCAATATGCGTCCTACCTTGCCTCAGCGTGCTTTACTTGTTAAGTTGTTTTACCTTAAACAGTGCAATACCGTAGCGGCCCTTCGGGAATTTAGAAGGCTTCATAACCTGCGTACAGGTCCTATGTCAGCTGTAGCACTGAGAGCTATGATCAAGAAGTTTGAAGAAACTAGATCACTAGGAGTTAGACCTGGCAGAGGACAGAAAGCAGTGCAAGAAGAGACAGTAACAGACGTTGCTACTGCGATGTTCGACGACACAGGACCAGTACTGGTCCAAGCGCTCGTGCCATAGATCGCAAACTTGATATGGCTTATAGTACAGTCTGGAAAATCTTACGGAAAATGCTTCGCTTCTATCCGTATAAGTTCAGTCGTGTGCAAGCACTAACTACCGCAAATTTTTATGATAAGCGCATGACCTTCGCGCTAACGTTTCTTGCCCGAATGGAGGTCGACAATGACTGGCCTTGGAGAATATTGTGGGGTGATGAGGCTCATTTTTATCTAAATGGGTCGGTCAACACTCACAACTGCAGAATTTGGGCATCTGAACATCCCCAAGCGATCCAGCAAGTACCACTGCATTCTCCAAAAGTAACCGTGTGGTGTGGCTTCACAGCCGATTTCATAATAGGATCATACTTCTCTGAGCGTATTACCCCTGCAGATCCTGTAATCTGCTCCATTACTGGAGAGATTTATCGACGAATGCTGGAAAATTTTGTCATTCCTGCATTGCAGCAAAGACAATGCTTGGACTCCATGATTTCTATGCAGGATGGAGCAAGGCCACACATTGAACGTTCAGTACAGCGCCTTTTACGCCAGCATTTCAGTAATGAAAGGCTTATCAGTCGGTTCTTTCCGACGGAATGGCCGCCTCGATCCCCGGACATCACTCCATGTGACTTTTGGCTGTGTGTGTGTGGGGGGGGGGTATTTGAAATCCGTTGTGTATATTGGGGGCATTCTCAATTTGCATGTCTTGAAAGAGAACATAAAACGGGCTGTTATGAACATCCAATTCGACTCCTTACGCTTAGCTGTAGAGCATGTCGCACACCGGATGCAATTTTTTGTACACGAGAAAGGTCAGCACAATGAAAATCGTGTATGTGGTCCAGGGGACCCTGATTCTGATGAATAAAACATTATTTCCTGTGAGTTCAATCACTACATTAATTTCTGTGTCTCTCGCAAGTGATTTTAGTTTAATTATTATTATTATCATTGTAACGCGCCACATATCCAGCTGGAATGAGTGACGCGGCTGTCGCTTACACCGTCGAAATGTTATTATTCCATTTTATCTGCTTTTAATGTAATTATCCGCTTGTTTTCGGCTCCGCCAGCTCCAAAATTTTCCCATATCGGCGACTTTTGGTACTAAATCTTTTTTTCGGGAAAATCATCTCCCCATACCTTCAAAAAGTCTCAATATAAAATTTTATTCATTCCGTTTATTGGTTTTAGCTACAGATGCCTCCAAAGAGGGAAAGTTATTTTATAGCCACTCTATATTATGTCCGGTAATTGTGACTGTATTACCCGGCGGTCTATTTTTTGTGGGATAAAATCCTTATCACTACTGCAGGAAACTGGCCAACTCATCTTCAGCTGAGAAGCTCTTATAAAGGATCTTGAGTCCATGGAAAGCGTCTCCATTGCGACAGTTGGGTCGGAAATAGCTGGGTTTAAAATGCCTTCTAGAAACTGGGGAACATTTTGTCAGCAAAACGGACAAATAAATCTGGAAATATAATCGCTAGATCACCTCACAGTGTCTAATTTATTTCGCGTAATTCAAATCACTAACCAAGATTGTATTTATTGCATATTCCAAAACTGAATGTGTGTGTGTGTGTGTGTGTGTGTGTATATATATATATATATATATATTTTTTTTTTATTATTATTTTATTTTATTTCTTTCCCCCTGCTGAATCGTGTTTTTCCCCTTCACGTGTCATAGTTTCTTAGCCTAAAAGATATACACAGATCAGATACTTCGTTTTTAAAGACTTGTTTTAAAATTCGTTGAATTCCCAGAATTATGTTTTGTAGGTTTTTCCCCAATACCGAGGAATAATTATATATTTCTAATTATAAAAGAGACCATCCACCCATCATATTAATCACAATCAGTTTTATTTAGAGAAGCTGATTTTAACAAAATAACTAACGATGTCATCCTTCTTTACAGGTCTCTAGTAAACAATCTTTTACCATTGCATATAATAGCAATATAATTCGAGGTATTCTTCAGGTCGTGCAATAACTTCTGAAAATGAGTTCTTTGTTAAAGATTTATATAAGTGGATTCCGACGAAGCAAATGTTATATAATTTTTTTAACTTCCACTTCTTAGAAACTACGCAATTCATCCCCACACCATCAGAGGAAGGAAATTTAACAGTATGCAAACATCTGCACGAAATTCCCCCCTGGCCGACAGCGAAATAAAAATCTTATCCCATGCTGTTCGAAGATTTGAATTTATTGGAAAAGATGACACTTCCACATTTCTGGAGACTCTCTGAGTGTGCTTTGGTCCTTCGGAGATTTCTTTCATCTTCTTTGTCAATAAGGTCTCGTCTTACAAGGCTGAACATTTCAACCGATTTGAATCCGACTGAAACTTGTAGGGCAGATTGGAGGCAGAAGAATTGCAAGGAAAGCCTGGAAGGGGGGAGGGGAGCTCAAAGAAGACGGGGAAGTTGCTGGAATTATTTGACGAAACACACCTGAAAAAACTCATCTCTACACAAAGCAGGAATGCGAAATGTCCACTTCTCTGAAAAGTCGCTCTCTCTCTCTCTCTCTCTCTATATATATATATATATATATTTTTTTTTTTTTTCAGTGAAAGATTGGCGTTTTATTAAAAGTCGACCTATGAAACGCAGTCAACAATTTTTTCCCTATTTCAATCTAAATTAAAATCCTATCCCCCTTCCTCCTTTAATAACACTGCTCCATAGTTCTGCTACTGAAAAAAGCAAACCGTTAAACATATTTTGAATAATTCATTATAACAATAAGAATGAACATCATCGGAGCGGTGACAATAAGGCATGTTTCGTAATAGCATCAATCATTTTAGTGACATTGCAGTGTAATCTTGACATTATTCACTATCATAGCAATTGAACCCAGAGCTGTGATCACAGCAATTGAACCCCCCCCCCCCCAACACACACACCAAGTACTATTAGATTAATTTTGCCCGTTCCTAAGTATATCATAACTCCTCCTCGATGGACAGATTTTATCGAAAGTTGATGTTTTTGATTTTTTTTTACTAAAATTTATTGATTACATTCAATTTTGGTTGTAATGGGAACATTGTAGTGACAAAATTGGGGAACAATTCGAAATGATCGTCATAACTTCTCTTTCAGGCTGCATGGAATTTAATGACTTTGGTATTCACAATCTCTATTAAAACCCGTCGAGTCAACTGCTTTTTTGTTTCAGTTTAACCCATATTAATAGCAAAATTAGGCAAAACAACACTCGATATATGTGAAATACAATTTCAGAAAGGAATAATCATTACTAAGACAACCCAGAGCATCTATTTATAATTGTTTCTAATAATTTCCGTATTGTTGTTTACTCTAGATATTTTATTTATTATAAGTTATTTCTATACTATAAAATCAGACGAATTAATAATGGGGACATGATATCACACATCACGAACATAACCAGGGGTGGCTCGTGCATAGGC
Organism: Typopeltis vanoorti; assembly: GCF_054136105.1. Lineage (NCBI taxonomy): Eukaryota > Metazoa > Arthropoda > Arachnida > Uropygi > Thelyphonidae > Typopeltis > Typopeltis vanoorti. The sequence goes on from NC_143563.1 coordinate 67,843,659, forward strand.
ACTGCGGAACTGCAGCACCCCCAATTTTTCTCGATATATAAATATACTTAATTTATTTATATTTGCTTGTAATATTAAACTTTATCATCAACAATCCTATACAGTTCTCTTATTTTGTATAAAAAATAATAAAAATCCATCTTGTAGCACTTAGGAGGGCGAAGGACGCTAGCAGCAGTTTGTTTAGCACAATGTCATATTGCTACGCACGCAAGCATATGCACGTCATAGTGAGATGCGAGCTATTAGCGTAATGCAGCATTGTCCGTCGCGCAGTTCCACTGTTGTTTATATGTAGTTTCCGTCAGTAGTAGAGTGTTCGTAGTGCTTATCGTGTTTACTCCGTCTCTTTGAATATTTGGACATTACAATTAAAGGATTTAATTGTAATGCCCCAAAATTATAAATCCATTCCTTTAATTAAAATTAAAGGAATGGATTTTATTTTTAAGTAATTTTGAATTATACCAATCTGTATAATTTTATCGATAATGAACAATATTATTTCATGTTTATTTTATTTTTTTAATTTTTACCATAATTTTGATATTTTATTCAAACACGTGTATGTATATTTCGAAAGTTACAGCATCCCCACGATTTCAAGCCCACGAGCCGCCACTGAATATAACAGAGAACTATGACATCGCTAAAAATGATGCGACACGAAGCAATGTAGTTGGTGACATATTTTCACCACGACCTTACTGAAAACTCCCGAACATATTTAGTCGTTAGAGCAAGGTTTCGAATTATCCGACCCTTAGTTCATCTACCAAGATGAGCTAATCAACCCTTATTGAAATGTGCTAAGGGTTTCCAACCTTTTATACGTGGGACTAACAGAAAAAAAAAAAATACAAATCTTATTTTAAAAAGGCCAAAGAGAGAAATCGTATCCCATTTTCAAACGGCAGTCTTGCCTTCTGGCGCTTGCTAAGATCACTGGTTGTAACTTCTGTTCAATCGAATTTCAGTGAATGGGCCAAGATTGTCTAAAAATGACTCCGAAATCCTGTTAGACATCTCTCAAAAGAGAGGAAAACGAATTATAATGAAGTAAAACTTTACTTTTGTGCATTAGTTCGCAGGCATTTTCAATGCAGTTTTAAGATAATCGGTTGAAAATATCCAGTACATGTAGGCATAATTAGTTTTTTTTAAAAATTAAAATAATGGACAACTAGTTTCAATCCTAATTAGCATCTAGCCCGAGATTATTAGAACAAGCGCTTATTCAGCGTTCTTGTTAAATTTCAAACAATGCTATTCACACCTGCTCTTTCGACAGAAGCATACTAAAATAATCCTGACCGTTCCAATTCCGATAGTATACTTTTCACCTTCAGCCATGTCCTTGTCATTTGTAAACGATTACAGTACATTCTTCTCAGTAGGAATAACATGATGTTCAATCATTTTCTTTCGTCTTTGCCCACTCCGTTTCCTATTCTTTGCTGTCCACTTTTAATGATGTTCTCATTAGTTAGCACTTAACAGTTTTTTTCCCCTTTTCAGTATCGACCCACTGCTCAATTCCAATTGCCATGAAATCTAGCTTTTTTTAAGGAAATCGCGTACTCAGCGAATTCTTATTCACTTATGACAGCATCATACACATTCCTCCCTTTTTTTTCCTTTCTTTTTTATTTTGCTATTACAAAACCACATATATTAAACAGTTTAAGAAAAATGAATAATTTAATATGTGACTAAAAACAAAACATATACAATTGCTTATTACAATTTAAAAACAAAACAAAACATGTAACTAAAAAAAAAAACGCAACTGGTCGGAATGTAAAGGCACATATTACCTTAAAGATAATACTACACACTATTATTTTCGCTGTAGCAAACAGCATCATTACTTAAAGTTGAGAGCTGATATATTCGAGCAATAGCAATTAATATGAACGACACACACACACACACACACACACAAAGAGAGAGAGAGACGTTATAACCCGAACCATTGTGCTTCTGTATTCTTTTAAATATCTAATATGTGAAACATTTTATTTTACTTACTTAGTTTCGGTTTCAATGAGAAGAGCGTATACTTGGGATAATCTGCTGTATGCATTAAATTAACTGCATTTTAATTATCTTCATACCTCCATCCACATCTGTGTTACGATTGTTGCTTGGATTTGTTGTTATAAGAATATCTTTACATTAATATATTCACACAAAAAACGCAACTGATTCTTATTGCAGAAGATTACAATCAAGCAGTAGTTTTATCTATGGACGTTTATTTCATACGTCCTTTCTTGTGACACTTTGTTTCTCTAAACGAGATATGTCAGGCGTGGCATTATATTGAAAGTTAGAGGGTCAGGCAGGCAGGCAGGCATATGATGAAAAAGCTCGGCCATTTAGGTTGATCGGCGGAAAAGAGGGAATATGATAGAAACATTTACGTTATTAAAAGGGTTTTATAGGATTGATGCAAAGAAAATATTTTAGCACGGCATATATATATATATATATATGTGTGTGTGTGTGTGTTACCGGCAAAGTGTGAAAAGCAGGCATTCTATACAATGCCTAGGCGTTTTTTTGGCAAAGTATAAAATGTCTGTTTTTTTAATATTTTACATACTTTCCCTAGGTATTGTATAGGATGACAAATACTATTTCGGATGTGTTTTTGAAGTTTTAAATTTTTGCCGTCATTGGAGGTTAGGTTAGGTTTTGAAGTTTTAAAATTTGCTGCCATGGGATGGTTAGGTTAGGGTAGGTGCTGGCGGTTTTTGCCACCATTGGAAGGTTAGGGTAGGTTAGGTTAGGTGCAGGCGGTTGTTGTGAATGTGACAGACGATGGATTTTACCGACTTGTAACTGCTGAAGGAATTTTAAACCAACTCTATGCCAGATCACAATTCACTTTATGTCTAAAGGTTGAGACTTACTGAGAGTTGGAGACGTTCCTTACCACGAAATAGCTCTCCGGTCATCCGCTTCAGCTCAGTCCACGAGTAGCGGCCAAGGGTTCGTGAGGTGTACTTGCAAGACCGAGTACCAAAATTTGAAGTGTTTTGTACGAAAAAGGCAGTTAAGTGCAATTCAAAATGCCATTCCAAAACGTCTCCAATTCTCATTAAGTCCTTGAGACATAAAGTGAATTGTGATCTGGCATGAAGATGGTTTAAAATTTCTTCAGCAGTTCCAAGTCGGTAAAACCGAGCAATAGCAATTAATGTCATATTCACAACAACCGCCTGCACCTAACCTAACCTTCCCATGGCGGCAAAATTTAAAACTTCAAAACCTAACCCTAATCAGTTCCAAGTCGGTAAAAACCATCGTCTGTCACACTCATAACAACCGCCAGCACCTAACCTAACCTCCCATGGCGGCAAAATTTAAAACTTCAAAATGAAAATATATCCGAAATAGTATTTGTCATTCTATACAATACCTAGGGAAAGTATGCAAAATATTAAAAAAACAGACATTTCATACTTTGCCAAAAAACGCTTAGGCATTCTATAGAATGCCTGCTTTTCACACTTTGCCGGTAACATATACACTATTGTGTGGATAGTCTGGGTCTCTGCGATGAAGAACCCGTATAACAACAAAAACAATATTAAGTAACTACCATCATCAACTTTCTGTCCACTGCTGAACGAAGGCCTTCCCCAAAGCCCTTCATTTTTTTCTCTCGAGCTTTTCTATCCATTAGTTCTAGCCATGTATTTATTCTCATCCTCCCTACGTCTCTGTGGTCTTTCTATACCTCTCTTTTTTCCATCTCTGGGGGAACCATTCAGATATAATTTTTTTTTCATTTTTTAAGTATTATTTCTTGCAGTATGATCTGTCCATTGCCACTTGGATCTTTCAATGGCTGTTGCAATGTCTCTCATCCTAGTCAGAACTCTAACCCAAGTATTGTGTGTTTTATCTTCACTTCTTAGTATTACACCATTGATCTTTCCATTTTCTCTGGGTAGTCCTGACTTGTAGTCAGCTGTTTAGTTAAAATCCATATGTCATGATCGGAAGCAAACCTAATTTTAATTCATGTTTTAATTATGCAGCAGTGGTCCTAAATCAATTTTCACTATGGTTTACACCAATTTCCGTTTTAGAACTTGCATATTTCGTCAGCATCCCTTTCCTCCATAACACAATAGCCACAGCTTTCCTTCGTTCGAATTGTCTAGGATGTGATGAGCTTTCATAAGACGAGCGTTTTTTTTTTTTTTTTTTTTTTTTTTTTTTAATTCATGGTGAGTTCGGCTCTCTCAATAAGAATTTGGCACAGTTTTTCTCTCCTGTGAAACTTGCAAATCATTCGAGCAACTCAAGCAATTAACAAACATAATATACTGGCAACATGGCCTTGTTGATCATAGCTCCAACAATTCCAAACTCGTTTCATAGGAAACGTGGGTGGTGCCTCACAAAAAGGAACCTAACATTCGTAATTCATAGAAAGTTTAAACATCTGTAAAAATGATTTGTATTTTAAACTTGTATACGAAGTAGATTTTTTTTCGCTGACACAAGTAACTATTCACGTTTTCGTTCGCATTTATCCCTAGTGTAAGCAAACAAAAGTGTGTAAATGTTAAGTCACTTCACAACTAACGTTGTGAAGTGACTTAACATTTACAGTTGGCGCTTAGAGCAACTAATGGCGAAGTCAAATGCTATCCATATACAAAAAATAACGTTTTAAATTTCATCATTTGTAGTTATATTGTTTGCTTACGTCAGAGTAAAATACGGACGGAAAGACTTTTTAAATGATTATTTTTTTAAGTTGTTTATTCACTGATGTATGGGAAATCACTGGGCTCTTTCAATTCACTCAGTTCCAAGCCTGGAGTCAAGGTATAAGCGATGTTAATAAAAACTTATTGTTCGGTTTTGTCCTATAAATTTGCTATTATAGCAATTTACAATGCAAATAATATCCTTATATTATTTGCAATATAAGGATATTATCCAGTATCCAAACGCTAATATCCAAATAAAACAGATTATAGTGCGAAGTAAGGGAGATATACTATCACTATTTCAGGAAAAAAAAAAGTTTTTACGAGGATGCTGCCATCGATAAACAAATGCAAATACAACTCAGTGATGGCGAGTTAGTAGAGACATTATTCACGAAGATCGGTCGAAAAGTAGCTATGAACCTGCGAAGAATGCAAAGTAGTTTCAACATGCGGACGCATGAGAGTCAGAGGCACTCATAAAATGTCATGTGTTTCTTCAATATTCGGCACAAGAAAGTCACGTGATCATAGAAGGATTAGGAGACTGCGATAATACCAGAGATAACTGTGACAATGAAGATGACATTTCACCAGAAGGTTTTCTTCCAACCACAGCCATCATGCAATCCACAGGAAAAAAAAAAAGAAAAAAAGTGCCAGCTGTACTTCAGGGAACACTTAGTATTTCTGGCATGCTTACTGCCTGTAAAGTTGGCATATCTCCCAGTGAATATGCAACAGTGTGTGTGCGCGCTATGCATCTATAGGAAAAAACGTTCCACCGAGAACTGTGTAAAATGAATTTCCCATGACTTGAATGATGGCCAAACACGCACACGTGTTGCCGGAACTTTGTTTCTTCACTACTGACGTTTTTATTGGCGATTTCCCTTCGGGAAGAAAGTTTATGGACTAAAGAACCTGCACTTTTGTATTTCTTGTGCATAGTTTGTGTCGGTATGCATAATGACGAAGTATGAAATGAATTAATGAATTGTTACAATGAATGGTATGGAATATTTCTTCTTAAAGCAGTTTCTTTATCGTGCAGTTTGTTTTTTCCTCACTTAGATCAGAAATGACTTTATTTTTTTATTGTAGATATTCTTTATTATTTATATGTCGTTTCTTAACGACTCTATTTGAGTATTTCGTTTGTCAGGCCAGGTTGATTGTTAATGGTACCCTGTGCCTCGTACTGATTCCAAACTGTATCATATTTTTATGCGATTTTAACTTACGTTGTGTATTAGTTTTGGAAATATGCACGTGACTCTTTATGCGAGTGAATATTCCTATTTCTTATTGATTAACACAGGTAAATACTTATTGACACTACGATATCGTATGCTGGGAGCACTTCATGTTGGAGGTTTAATAGGAGTATTAACAGCACTAAAAAATTTTAAAAACTATTTTAATTCTTCCAGTATTTCGTTTCAGTCACTGAGACATCCTCAGTGACTGAAATATAGGTGAAGTGCCTTCTATAGGCGTTTGTAGAAGGCCTAGGTTGTAACTTGGAATCTCCGAGGATTAATGTTTCTCATGTTTTGGAAAGTTTCTTGCATCCGTATTTATTTAAATTCGGTTGATTTCTGAGCAGTTGCAGATTCCAAAAATAGATTCCATATTCCATCAGAGTATATTAAAAAAAAAACAAAAAAACAAAAAGAAAAGAAAGAAAGAAATACCGTTTTTGGAGTCTTGCAGCTACACTAAATCGGTCGATATCAACCGAATTTAAATAAATACGGATGCAAGAAACTTTCCAAAATATGGGAAACTTTAATCCTCAGAGAGAGTTACAAATGTTTGTTGTACTCCCTGAAGATGCTTCAGTGACAGGCGAAATATTGGAAAAATTAAAATAATTTTTAATCCTTTCTTAGTGCTGTTAACACTCCATTAATCCTCTACGTGACACTACGATACTTCTAGTCTTGGCAACGCAAGTTTCAAGTCTTTTATAAGGACTGTAAACTAAAAGTAAGTTAGCCAGTCCCAAATGGAGATAGATAGATGGATTTTCCTTCTTTCCTTTTTGGAAACGAAACGCGGGTTTTCATATCGCCAAACAGGACAAGCGAAAGAACCTGCTCAGAATCTTAACCTGCTTCGGCATAATTACCACCAACCAATTTTTCAATACTATTATTATTATTAATTCTCTGTACTTTTAATGAGGTATATGATATTTTTTATGTTGTGATTCATGAATGAAATATAATTCAATCAACACCAAAAATGAATAAATAGAGCCTCCTTAATCTTAAATTGCAAACAGTGCTTTAGAGACAGTCAATAACGTTTAAACACACGAGGCTGGTTGATTATATTAATTAAATGTATCTATTTTGCCAGTGTAATGCCAATAAATATATAAAAAATCGCAATTTCCTAGTTTAGTAAATAACACAGTGAACAGCCTCTTTGAGATTAACTATTAATGAGTAATTTAATTATTAATAGTTGACGTGCTATGTGTATTACTTATTGTGAATGATTAAATAATTTAAAAATTCTTTAAATTAGCTACCGATATTACATTCAAATGGTGAGGGAGCTATCATGTGGGAGCATTAGTAATATAGAAACAACTGTTTAATTTTCTCAATACTATTTTTTTTTTTTTTCATTTTAAATAGTGGCATTTAAAGAGATTACTGTGCAGTACATTTGATCTTAGAAATGAAACCTGAATGGCAAGCAAAGAATATCTTTGACAGCTCGATATCCCATTTATGGAGAACACTTTGCCATATTTTGATACTCTTCGCGAAAACATCCTTAGCAATCTACCCACTAGTTCTTGCATTTCATAGTTCTCAACCATCTAACTTTCATGGGTTTGTCTTCCCTTACTATTTTATATTTCTACAAAAGAACCATCAGAAACAGGTTACTGAAAAAAATAAATAAATAAAAATAAATAAATAAATAAATATATATATATATATATATATATATTGTGTGTGCCAGTCAAATTAACGAAAGTATACTCAAGACTCGAATTTCTATACCTGGCATCTTCAATGCTTTCGTTTCATGATACTTAGCTGTGTTAATGTATTGACACCCCCCCCCCTCCCAATATTGTTCACATAAAAGAAATCCCAAGTTATAAAAACATCTAAAAAAAAAAATACTGATAAGCACCTTAGTGCCAGTAAGTGCTTCGAAAAAAAGATCAAAGGTGCGCAGATGATTTTTTAATTATACACGGCTTAGAAGTAATTTTATTACTTATTCTCTCTTATAATTATTAAAATTGAAATCAAATGCTACCGGAGAAGATGAACAGTATAAAAACCTGACCAGATTCTCTCTCTTTCTCACACATACAATTAGACTGATATCATCTATACCTTAAAAATGGTTCTCGACGTTGGCTGAAGCTAAAAAATAATAAAAAGTATGAACAACGGCTTGTTCTTTGGAGATAATTATAGTAGTGCATATCCGAATACGCACTACCATAATTAAAATACACGATTCCAAAATGAGGTTCACATATTATCTTTCATTATGGTATATTTTAAGATTTCTCTAACTAGATGGCCGTTTCGGCCGAGCAATAAACCAATCTTTTAATAGCTTTAGGGTAGCATGATAAAGACGGATATTTATGACTAAATTTATTTTGTTCACGCCAAGAACGAAGCTCAAATTGTTACTAAATACATCCGATATATAAATGGATATAATTGTTCCCATAGAAGGTTTTCGTCGTATTATTTAAAGCCATATGCGTGCAATGGGAAAATTCTAATTTTAGTTCTTCGGAGTACACTCGTGGAAATTTTTTTTTTTTTGCATGATTCATTTTAAGTAATAAATGCCAAGTTCGTTACACCACTCTCTCATTAAAAGTCACTCGACATTTAAAAACTGTTCAAAAACAAAAACTTTTTACTGTATTAATCAGCAATCTCACAAATAGCAAATTTTTATTCGCATGACATTTCAGAATTATGAGATTAATCCCAAAGGCAATCAATACACGAAATGCAACGCAGCAATAGAGCCTTTTATCAATAAGCAGCCAATTAGAACTACTATAGTCATGTACTGCTATAGTAACACTCGGCTTTCGTGCCTTTCTAGCACATGATACAAACGTTGTGACCTCTCAAATGACTAATTAGTAGTAAGGGCTGAAATTGTGAATATTATAATTAACATGCTTAAGCGAGATTTCTACTTATAAATAAATATTAAACTTAAGTTTAAGAACCCAGTCTGTTAAACAACAATTTTTTATATTTACTCTTTATAAAGAATTATAAAGAAACTGAACATTAAAAATATAGAAATCTAGAATTTACAAATGTTTTACAATATATAGATGTCTTGTCATCAATGAGGGAATTCTAATAGCTGTAAAGTTAGTCAAGTTGCGCAATTTCAATTTCGAAGTTAAACTAATTGGACTACTCCAAGTAATAGTTCACTTTTCAAATTCAGAACTTTTTAATTCCATAATCTACACGAAAGTAGTTAGCTGTGCACCCGACAGTATATACAAAGTGTATGAAAAACAGGTCTTTCCTATCTCTAGATGTCATAGATGAAAGTGTAATACCACTGTTATGTTCTCACAGATCAATGAAATATATTATAATCATGGTGGCATTTTAACGTACCCGGAATTACCTAAGAGCTGACTACAAAACTACACAGTTACTGTTCTATTCATAGTTTTATTATAAAATAGCACACTAATCTCAAACAGATTAATACACTCGAAAAGTTGATTACAACTTGCTGATTGCCATCATTGATCAATTACAACCAACGTTGGTTAACCAATTGAAAACATACTTTTAGTTACCTGACCCTCCAAATGCACTAAATACGCATATTTTATTACATTTTGGCATTATGGAATTAAAATAATACAAATTCTTTGGTGACGATGTCTTTCGGACGACGAGAGACAATATGCGCTGATTAATGTGCGCCCGCAGACTGTTGCTATGGGAACAAGGAATCATGTCACCGGTCTAAGTCGCCAACAAACAAATCTCTTATTATATATACAGATATGCCATAAACATACCTCTTCAATCTTTTAACTCTTTTTGAGGGTGGGTGGGGGGGGGGTGCTTGAATTCTCTGTCGACCTTGAACAGACTAATTTCAAGTGAGTCCCTGGAAAACGGGGCTCACCCAGAATTACTTTCCTTTTCTCTGTTAGTGAAAACAAACATCATCCTGGAAGAACTAGCAAATACAAATACCTTAAAAACCTTCTGCATCTCGTTTGTCTCAACAACGAACGATATCGTCGTCATATTTGAGTTACTAAATAATGCAACAGTTGCTATATTGACAGAGTAAATTATTCTGAAATATCGCATGAACTGCAGTATTTCTGAATAATTTATACTGAAATAAATCTCTTCAAAACATCGTATCAATATACAGAAGAACAAAGGAAAAGTAATGCCACAATTTTTGTTTTCGTTTTATTCAAATTTTATTTTTTATCAGTTTGGAGTACATTCCTTCTATATAATCACCAACAGTTTCAAATAGCCTTTTTCGACAAATGGGAAAATTTATTTGCTGAGCTGATTCTGAATATCTATAAGAAACCAGTATATGGACCATAAGACGCCCTTTTTGTAATATACCCGTCTCGTTCAGAGAGGTTCTTTCATTTCAGATTTAAAGTCATAGGGTTCAGAAGTCGTTTGTCAGGGTTGCGCCATGTGACTTAGTGCGCGTGTCGCTGTCACAACCGATTTCAAAGGCTTTCATCCTTCGAGCAACAGTTCCGTAGGACATTGCTTCGACTTCGATAGGGTTCACATGAACTACGCGCATGTTTGGCAGCGTTAGGTTTTCACGTAACCCACTTCGATCCTCGAGCGCTTTCTTGCCGCTCTAAATTCACCTGAACATTGTTTCTATCACAATCATAAAATTCACTGTTCGATATAAGTAATGAAAAATATCCCTGTAATTCACGATTTCTACATTAACAGAAATAGTTAACTGCAGCATTTTTTTTTTTTTTTTGACGATGTGTGTACTAATCCTCACAGAATGAGGCTAACTTCTTGTTGTTTAAACCTATCTTCATATACGTGCAGTCTCTACTCTTAAATTAGGCGCTTTGCTCATATTATTTTAGCTTTCCCAACAATTACTCATTATCAATCGTCTGTTCTTTCTATTCTGTCTATATTGTGAGCATAATATGGTGTATAACGCATTCAAATAATCCCTCAGCTCACCGAATGGCTTCACTCTTATAAAATTTAATTAAAACAAATGAAATTTATTATTTAATCGGAAAGAAGCAGGCAGAAATTTTTGTATTCATGCCTAAAGCTGCATTGTTTTTCTGATTATTGTGTTTTTCATTCCATAGAACTTCCTCTTTATGAGAGGATAATATCAACTTTCTAGCCAGAAATTTATCATCATAAAATTCCATCCATCAAGCCATATCATTGAATCAAATAAGGATCCTTTAGCAACGAACACTTGAGAACTGATCTTTCGTCGGATATTTATAATGCGTTTATCATTAACAAATATTAGGAAAATACACGTCGAGGAAAACATCTTTGATAAACAAAAATATAATTGCATCCAATGTGTAAAAGGTCTTTCTGAAAAAAAAAAAAAAAAAAAAAAAATCCTGGTCTCTTCTTGGTGTATATAGAATTCCACTCTCATGTAATCGTAATCCCATGAACAAAATGGCCGATCTGTTGAGGAGAGCATTGAGGAACCTACAGGATGGGTCCGATTTAAAAGAACATGAAATATTAGGACAAGCTGACCACAACTTTAATACCAAACATCGTATTTAAAAGACAGGAAATGACATTTCATCGCACCTCATAAATTTAGATGCTATCAGATTATTCTATGTTAGTAGATCGTTTCTATGATTGCTAGTATAGTCATTTAGGTCATTTCTATGCTACGAATATAAAAACACGATTGGCTAACATAGAAACGCCATAACAAGGATGTATTCATTATGAAAACTGAGTTAATTTTAAACTTTTTATTTTCGAAATAAACACTTAAGAGTTTTTTTTTCAGTATAGGAAAAATAATCTGGAATTAATTTAGTAAAGAAGTTTGGAGATTCTGGATGTAAAATCAGTGATAGAACTAACTATCGGATACAAGAGTTTTGGTGTAATGGATTTCAAGCTGTCTATATTTTCTGGAGGTCTTAAATGGGAGATGTGGAACTTAACCACAGAATCTCTATGGCAAGATGTAACGATTCTATTCAGAATTTTATTTCACTTTTTTTAGTTGAAGTCTAAGATCTCGACTAATTAATGTATAAGTAGTCGTATCTCGTGGAAGCACAGATATATTTCGCTCTTCCTTTTTCAGACTTCAATATAATATTGCTGTATGTTAGCTGGTGAATAGCTATAAATTAAAATTCGCTTTATTTTATAGAAACCTAATTAATACTATGATAGGGTGGTTAATCTTGTATATCAGCCCAACACATGAGAATTCCCAACCTCTGATACAACAGTGCCGGGTGTGGGCAGTGGTTAGAGAGAAAGAAGGAATTTGTTGACGTGTTTCTTGAAGCGGTTCATCGTTGATCACTGGAAGGGAAAAAAACAGTATGAGGGACGTTGTTCCAAAGAGCAGATATATAGGGAATAAAGGAAGAGGATGAGAAGTTGGTTGGATAAGTTTGGAGCTGAACTCATAATGCAGCAACAAAACGTCTATGGGAAAACGACCGGAGAGAAGATCATCAGTTAAGAGAATAGCGCTCTTCTGAACACGGTCAATTATTTTGAGGGAGGCTCTAAGCGATCTCACTCCAAATGTGAGAATAATATTCAAGGTCGAGCGGGTATGAGATTTATAAAGTGTCAGGAATTGGGTAGGAGAAAAGTGTTGTTAGAATGAAACAGAGTACCAAGCTTTTGGAGTATGAAGGTTATCCTCACCACGCTTAAGAAAGGCAAGAGGATTAGTGTTTAAGGCATTGGTTATAGGGGAGCTTAAAAGCCCGAATCACATGAGAGCTACAAGGTTTAGAGAATAAGAAGATGAATAGAGAGTATTGTCACCAGCAAAGCTATGAATAGGATTGAATATCAAAGAGAGAGAGAGAGAATCAGGGATGCATGGAAGGAATAGTGTAAGTGAAAACACAGAGTTCTAGGATACTCGAGCATTGATTGAAAATTCTGATGAAAGGAAACCATCCGCTATGAATCGACCAGAGAGGAAGTTGGCGATCCTCTCACAAAAGGAAGAATGCCAAAAGATGGTGGCTTGATCAGAAGGCAACGATGCCAGACTCGATCAGACGCCTTCGAAATATTAAGAGCAACTACTTGAGTTTCTCCAAACGTTTTCATGGTCTGTGTCCAAAAGTATCACAAAGGCAAAAAAACTATCATAAAGGCAGTTTCGACGAGTTTCGAAAGCCGGTCTTTCCAACCAGCTAAAGCATCGTCGTTAATGATGATAACGCAGGAGCAGTCTTTTTAATTTCTTCTACACTACTTATTGTACACGCAAGTCATTCTACACGATGACTTGCGATATTAATGCAATAAGTGCGTTATTCCGTTCTCTTTCCATTTGATTTATATCGCAGCATATTTTTTGTAAATCCACTGAATGAGAGATGGATGGAATTTTGCTTCCCTTTCATTTTAGGAATGTTATTTCCCTTTTGCTTCTGTCACCCCTGAGCAGTGCTTGTCGATTAGTCACTCGCTGTTTGAATCAGTTACTAATCCCGTCTTGTTTCTGGCATTGAGATGTTCCCTTAATCCGATTATGTCCTTAAAAGAAGCTTGACATTACACTAAGCCAGAATATATTGTACTGCGCAACCTATCCAAGCTGACAGGTAAGAAGGCATTCAAGTGGACTCTGAAACCTCTCGATAAATAGTGTATTAATTTACGGATTTAAAATGAGGGGGAGAAAAACCGAACGAAAACAAATGAATTAGCAGTCGATAAAACAAGAATAAGATGGCTAAATTTAGCAAAGAACAAGTTAAAGAAATACCAAATAAAAAGGAAAAAAACAACATTCGTAGAGTTTCAGTCAGTCATGCAACATTACTTCATTATTACAGTTCGCAATGATAAACAAAAACTAATATTCTAAGTGGAAGCGCAAATACAGGAATACATAAATAGCAATACCGACAAAAAAACTAGACTAGCTAGTGAATATAGCATATGATTTCACATTGCCAGGGCTTTATTAGTATGTAAAGTATAAATGGAATCCCGAAATAAACTAATATTTCAAGTGAAATTGCTCTATGATGGGACAAACGCCGAAGCCGTACGATAAACAGCCCTTTTTCCGTTTTGAAAGAAACATGCAAATACGATCAGTGCTTAAAGGGTATGCGAGTGTGCACTTGTATGTTTTTCAGCGTTTACGGTGCACGAGGTGGGCTAGTTAATAGACAGCCGGGTCATAAAACTCATAGACCTTATCTTCCGTTCAACACGTCTCAACTTAAAGACCCTTCACACCTGCTGCAGTAAAATATGCAGTAAAACAGAACGATGTCGGCCATTGGGGGATCACTTTTGCCGACTACGAAACCAGACGGTCGTGTGAGCGTGCACTCTAGGTAGCCGTAAACTTTATTGACTAATATTTCCTCCGATGAGCCATCTCAAAGGTTGTGTAACGGTGGTCGGTAAGGGTGGGCGAGCCGTTACATTATTTGCTGACGCAGTGTGTGTGTGCGCGCGTCCGCACCTCCCCTACCCGTCTAGGCACCAGTATGGCACGTGACAGCTGTGCCCCCCACCCGTCACACGAATTTCGGACTAGTCTGATGCGAACGCTACGCTGATGCTTGAAAATAAGGGCACATGAAATGCCACGCAAGATGAACGAAATGGGCAAGTTTTAGTGGCTTTTAATTTATGTTACGGAACAGTTTTCTAGCGTAATAGGCGATAGGATGGTCGGTAAAAGTACTGTGTGTTAATAACCAGCGCGAAATATATTCGTAACGCTTAGTTCAGGAACTTTCCACGGTGTCTAATGGCGCTCACCGAGCGAAAACCAGCAGGAAGTTGGTATTTCGATGAACTCCATGGATTCTTCTGAGCTACATCTTCGCAGCTATCAAATGATCATTTAAATGGCTTTCTAAGTCATCGTTCAAAATGGCCCATTACAAGAATGTTCAACTAGTGGTATATCTTCTGATCCATTTCTCTGCTTGTTTTGGCTTCGTCTCTAAGCAGTTAGCTTATCGCAGGCAACAAGTTCAGTGTTTGAAAGAGGTCTTTCCGACGAATATTGATTATGTAAATGATACGCATAGCATAGTTATAGTTTAAATATAAGCAGAAAGATCCATTTCAACAGTTCTGTTTGCAATTTCTGAGTTTCAATGCGCGAAGAAGGCGCTTCCATCGGTGATTTCGAAAGATGGCATCTCCGACTAAAAAGATATTTACAGCTAAAAACAATAATAGTTCAGTGACAATCCCAATAAGGGAAGTAGTCGTCAACCAATAAATTCAGAATACAGTTGGTATCTTGAGACTGGCCGTAGGATTAAAATGAAATTTATGGGAAGACCTGAAAGTCACTGATGAAGCGCGTTTTGAAGATTTTTGGTGTGTTTGTAAAATGAACAAGGGAAATCGGCTCATCATCACAACCCACTGTATTTTTTTTCTTATTAAAATTCTGATATCAGTAACACTATAAGACAGTGAAAGCCAACGTTATTGAAGTTGGTTAAATTCAGTATGGAATCGTAAACAAGATAACTTGTGGTGCTCTGAATGAAGTCATGCTTTGTTTCAGGTTATTTATTTTTATTTTATTTTTATTATTATCAGATTGTTCTTCAATGAATAATACATAGCAATCGCAAAACACACATTTGAATGGGGGGGGGGGAGTTTCTCTCTTAGAATTTGTCTTTCTTAGTATGTTTCAATTTTTGTCTGCTTGTTTCCACTTTATTCAGTACTTGATCCTTCTCAGTTACATCAGATTGTAGAATTTACTATTCGTATTGGAAAGTGCGTGCTGTAGAATTTTAAAGAGTTTTAAAACTTTTATTTTTTTTTAATATTTTCTTTAGCTTGCTAAAACGACTCAATCTCGAAAACAAGAACACAACAAAAGTGTTCCTTTAGTGAGTTGCCACCCACCCACCCCCACACATTGGATCTTTATAGTATACTAGGTAAGGGATAAATTAAAATAAACGCATAGTCCTAATGCCAATGCTGTTGGCCGTTCATATATTAAACTGCTCAGATGTCTTGATTAGCGTGTTTTGCTAACATACTCATTTCATTACCTGCTGTCCTCCTTTTATGGGTCAACTAAATCGATATTTGAAGTTCAAGTTATCCTTTAATTCCCTTCAATTACGTTGCTAACAAATGGTGTGTGCAAGATCAGTGTTACTGCAATAGTTATATACATAGTCACTTATGTTTATGCCTCAACAGAAATCCGTTGACCTCTTTTACTTTAATATGGTCATAATATACTTAAAGATAACCAGACACCTCGGGAGGGGAAACAATTGAGGTTTTTTTTCCCGGATATCTTTGTCATAATTGGAATATGATTTGTATGATTTGCAACGTTGAGAGATATATGCGGTATTTTAGAATTTAAAAAATATTTAAAACATTGAATTTTAGGATCTAAGTAAAATATAAGTTACGTTAGATGGATGTCTTGTAATGACCAGGTAGTGAGGAGTGGGATACTTCACGGTTTGGTGTAAGAGCGGTGGTTGTTATCTGATCTGATTTTTCCCTTTCAGTCGTTTCCGACCGTAGGTAACTTTTAGGTATTGCCCACAAAGTGTTCCTGGTGAGATTTTTACAAGGTGGTTCACCATTGCTTTCCCCAACCCCCCAATTTTATCCGGGTTCGGAACCGGCATATGGCTGGGACGTATTCATGACTGTAATCCATGTGTGTTCACGGGGACGGTTTGCCTGTTCTGGGGGATGAAAAACCCGAGTTTTCGGGTGAAAAAAACCCTCTACCTCCATATGAGACCGGCTAACTCACTTTTAGTCGAAAGAGACCAGATAAAAGTTCCTCACGTTACTGATGGGAATCGAACCCAGGTCTTTCCGACCAAAGGGCTTCGTCTATACTGACTGAGCTACGGAGGCTCGGTGGTTGTTATACTAAATGACAGTTTCGTTCTTTGTGATGATGTGAAGCTGGACAGAGCAGTTAATTTGTTTGGACGACTTAAGTATCTAGAGAATGATCTTTAAAAAAGACTGCGAGAGTGGACAGGAAAGTAGGGAAAAATTCACTGCGAACAAATGCATATATATGATTCAGTAATAAGCTAGTATCAGGTGGATAAAAATGGAATGAACAGGCTCAGAAAGAGTTAATGAATACAAAGATTTCGGTATTATGGCAGACGGGAAATTTAAGTTCAGAAATCATGTTGGTAAGACAAATAGTAAAGTTAATTTGTAGAAGAAGGAGAAAGAAAGTTAATACCGTTATTCGAGTCTTTATTCAAAGGCAGTATTCGATTATGGCTCACAACTTGACCCAACCGATTTTAATGGATGTCAAGAGAAATGAGAGGGTCAAGGAGTACTCAGCGGGAACTGATGTGAACAGATTGATTAGTTAATATGTCGAATTTTTCTAACAGGAAACAGAAAGGAGATTTAATCCAAGCTTATAAAGTTGAGAGCATATAAGATAGATGCTGACCTGTTTGGCCGAGTAGTTAACTTATCCCCCCCCCCCCATCAGCAGGCTGTGGGTTTAAATCCCACCGTGGGCTTGCAAATATGTTTAGGTGGGAGATTCATTTCATCGCCAGGTGTGAGACCGCATCCTGCTTGCTAGAGGTATGGCATTGGGGTAGGATTATTTGAAATTATGGGACAGAAGCAAATGAGGCTATGTGCCCAGTGTATTATGTCTATTAATTGCGTGTGTTCTTTTATTGACTTTGGTTATGGGATGAAAAGCCTGAGTTTCTGGGAGTAAAACTTCTTTCGCCTCTTTATGTTAACTCACCTTCATCTGAAAAGTCCTTGTAACGGTTCCTCGAGACGGGATTCGCTAGATCTTTCCAGCCAAAGGAAACTGTCATATCTGACAGAACTAAGAAACTCAAAGACTGAAGTGGCTTGGAAAAAAAGTTTGGTCTCCAGCGCAAGATTAATGGAATATCAATTCATAGCTCATTCATCGTATGAACAATGTATTACGATAGGCTATCGGAATTTCATGGGTTGGACTCACATAAAAAAGACAGGTTGAACCAGCCTCTTCTAAAGAACATAATAAAATGATAATGAAGGGAGAATAAATTCACAACCCAATCGCGAATCTCGTGTTAATAGGTATAGATGTGGTGACAGAAGCAATTATTCGGTATACGGCTCACCAGTTGTTAAATATTTTCAGCAATGAGTTAGTCGTTCTTAAACTGTGGCTGAGGGGTTGGTCTTTCCTCCGGGGTGTCTAGATTTTCCCTCAAAAAACATACAAAGTCGAACACATTTGGAAGCAGCCACATTACTGCCCTTATATAAATATGAATTTTCGCGCGGTTAGCCTAGTGGCTTTGCGCTTCGCAACCATATTCCTGGGGAAGGAGCGTCCCAGGTTCGATTCCCGTTGTAGACGTAAGGAATTTGAGGATCTTCCTCAGGGATAGCCAAGTTAGCCGGTCTTGGGCGCGGTCAGTAGGGTTTTTTTTCGCAGTTTATCTGGCGTTTTTCATCCCGCAAACAGGCAAACCGGCCCCATGAACATACGCCTCTACAGTCAAAATATCTCCCCCCCCCCCCCCCCCAGCGGCAGACCAGGCGACGGGTCGGTTGGGAGCAGTACTAACAAGAAGTCGCATCTAAAGTAACACGCGGACCCTGCATGGGAAGCGGGAATAACGCGTAGTAGAAGAAGAAGATATAAATATGAATTTTGGTAATTCGTGCTTTTACTCACTGTCCACTTCTGATATATTTAAATCTATGTAGGATGGCAACGGTAGACCAATTATTATTATTATTATTATTATTAATCATAATTTCAGATGGAAATAAATTACATTGGCAAACCGGGTAAAAGTAGTCTGCGTGATCAATTCGACGTTTTGCTGATGTGGAAAGATGTGCAAAACATAACCATTGTTAATATTTAGAAGTCATATGTGGCATAGAAAGCCTGATAGAACTAATGACAGGAGATTTACGCTATGTCAAACATAACGTACATTACATAACACAGATGGAAAGTACCTATTGTGAAAGGCTCGATAATTCAGCACAACTAGCTATCAACTACATCATCTCTGATTACTTTCCTGAAAAGGTTTGCGATAATAGCAGTATTTCATCTCGACAA
Organism: Typopeltis vanoorti; assembly: GCF_054136105.1. NCBI lineage: Eukaryota > Metazoa > Arthropoda > Arachnida > Uropygi > Thelyphonidae > Typopeltis > Typopeltis vanoorti. The sequence goes on from NC_143563.1 coordinate 67,862,774, forward strand.
TTCTTTACGCTTTCCCTCTCTCTCAATGAACTTGGACAAATCAGCTAAGTGGAAATGCATTTATTTAAAAATGACTGCTACCACACACCCCCAAGCGGGGCGATGAAGAGGACAAAACTTGTATCCGTTTGCGCAAGTCTCTACTTTTCACTAAACTAAAATGGGAGGTTGATTAAAATATTGTGTGTTAATTAAGCTCTACATGTGCGCTTGTATTCAGCGAAATGACACCTGATAAAACTGTAATCACAAAAGCTGTTGGTCTGGAAGCGCTTTATCTTTCATGATAGACAATGTCGGACCGCCTGTGTTGTTCCATTATCATGGAAGGTTCATTGTTATGAATGCGCGTTGTTTGGTTCATATAGCTGGTGTCATGAATCTATTGTTGCAAGTGCACGATCCCTTACAATTGAAACTATCTGTATACATTCGCTCTGTGCTAGGCTTTCGGATTGTGCCTAATTGTACCAAGTTTATATATGTAATGAATGTCAGAGTTTGCGGCATAAATCTAATGGTGCATACTAAACATTGTTCGCAACTGTATTACTTAATAAATGAAGTGAAACGTTCATATTTCATTAATTTTGACAACTTTTGTTTGCAATGTATCTTTATTTAGAAGTTCGAATTATAATTCCTTAGAGAGTGAGAAAGAGTGCAAAAGTGTGTATAGAAAAAAAAATTATCATGTGAACTACCAGAATTTCGTAGAAAAAAAGATTTATTTTTGATGTTGTTCATGATAGGCTTTGTGTGTTTAGGTGCGGGAACACAAGCTGTTAATGGTGCTATCCCTAATCTGCCTTCTCCCGCCCTACCGGGATTTACCGTGCCTCAGACCAATGGCCAGACAGAAGTATATACCAATGGCATGCCGCATTATCCACGTAAGTAATTTTTCTCTTTCATAAGATCGATTGCTTTTAAAGAAATATAAATTAAAACGCTTTAATTCGAGGCTTTTTTTTCCCTCTTCCTTGAGATGAACAAAGAAAAGCACAGCACTTCTGCAACCAAATCGCTTTTCTTTCGCCTTTTCACCCAGTATTTAAATTGCGTGGAATTCTGGTTGCCAAGCAGGAGATCAGTTGGCATTTGACGAATCGTCACGAATAAAAAGAGCTTAATACAAAACTCCTATAATAGAAGGTTGTTTTAAATGGGGATACACAAAGGTCTCAAAGGATTCCTGTTTTCTCTGCAAAAGCTTCGTACAATTTATCGCCTGGCTATTGCACACACACACCAAAGCTACAGTTATATATTAAATTTTAATCAGACTGTTTGGACGTTCTCTTAAACACGCTCATTTGGTAAGGGATTCCAAGATGCCCAGAAAGAAAAGGCACGGAGAAAGCAATCCTCCTTACGAAGCAAGACAATAATTCAGTTATCTGTAAGCTTAAGCTGGGGACCTTGGAAGTTATCGATGTTTGGGTATGTTAATTCTGATTCATTTCTCTGGAGGGAAGATGTCTCATTTTGTGCTTGTGTAAATAAGAAAAATATCTTAAAGGTTCATCTGCTGGACTAGCTGCAGAATGACTTTATTTTCGGAGCTAAGTTAGCTAAACCTTGGTGATAAGACACGGAATGAAGGCAAAGGAATGGATGCGAGTGACACAGAAGAAAGAGAAATTGAAAGATCACACGAATGATAAAGCAAGAGACCTATAAATAATGATCGACTGTGCTGGCCGGATATTACAAGATTTTTCGAAGTTTGTTTCTGTCATGTAGCAACGCTACAAATTTGATCAATACTTCTGCATTTTTGCCTCTCCTTAAAAGGAAGAGAGTAAAAGGTGACCAACTATCGGACCATGCCCAAAGTCTTTAGTAATGGATGATTAGAATCACACTAAAATTAATTTACTTATTCTTAATTCAGTTTTGAATTCGCCACTCATTGAGAAACTACTCTTTCAAATGTAATAACCAACAGTTATTTAAAGTTAAGCGAAAGTAATTTTTTTTTTAATTCAATTTTCTTGACGATTTTAAATTATTTGTAGATAGTTTAAGAAGATTCAAGACGTGACAGGAACGAGCTAGAATTGAATTGTGGAGACG